>NW_006399832.1:12518902-12520705 GCF_000299155.1 Elephantulus edwardii | reverse complement strand
CAGCACCACAAGTCAAAGGCAATGTTTACTTATCTCCTTTCCTTTCTTTCCAATTATGCAATTATTAACTTAAGATCCCAATCTAATATTGTTTTCTCTGGTATGTGAATAAAGAGTTTATAGTAAGACTACTTCTTAAATATTGTTATTGTTGTTGTTGTTAGTTGCCATCGAGTCAAGTACAACTCATAGTGACATCTGAACAACAGATCTCTGAGCCCTGTCCTATCCTGTGCCAATGTAATAATCTGACACACTCAAGCCCATTGCTGTAGTCACCATGGCAACCCACCTGGTTGAGGGTCCTTCCCTCCTTCACTGCCCTTTCACCTTTCCAAGCATGATGTCCTTTTTCAGGAATAGCCTCTACTAGTAACTTGTCCGAAGTATATGAGATGAAGTTTCAACATCCTTCCTTCCAAGGAGCAATCTGGCTTCACTTTCTTCAAGACATATTAATATTAGATAGATATCCAAGAGACAAAGCACTTAGCTATATGCATATCATTCCCCCAATACAATAAACTGACAAAAACTCTAACAGTGTAGGAGGCTCCAAATCCAAATCCTAGGTACCAGCTTTAGGGAAGGTTTTGTCTGTTGATCTAGTTGTAAGAAGCTGCACTGTAATCCGAAAGTCTCACAGTTCAAATCCACTAGCTGCTCCTAGGGAGAAGGGTGGACAACTTCCTCCTGTTCAATTAAATGCCTCAGAAACCCATCGATGAAGTAACAGCTATGAATTGGTTCCAACGTAATGGAAAATAATAATAACATGGGAAGTTCCAAGTCCAAATCCCAGATAGCAGCTTTAAGGAAGGTTTTCTCTCTGTGGCATTTCTGGAGGAAGGTCCTTGTCTCTGAGCTTATGCTTCTGGACTGTCTTCCTGTGAGTGAATCATTGTTGTTGTTGTTAGGGGCATTTAAATTGAGTAGGGATCATACCTTTTTCTGGTAATGGTGTCAGGGTCTGGGCTGACTGGGTCAGATTGTGCAGATCAGGAAAACTCCGCCTCTCTCTCCTCCCCAATCCCAAAAACTCTTTTTCTGGCAATTGTGACAGGGTGCGGCCTGGCTAGTGCGCCCCAGGGTCAAACATGCAATCAAGGTGTGCTAATAATGGGTGACTGGAACGCAAAAGTTGGGAACAGGTAAGAAGGATCAGTAGCTGGAAAACACAGGCTAGGTGAAAGAAATGAGGCTGGGGACAGAATGATAGAGTTCTGCACATTCAATGATTTATTCATTGCAAATACTTTTTGTAAGAAACAAACGCAGACTATACACGTGGGTTTCAAATGATGGTATGAATAGGAATCAAATTGATTACATTTGTGGAAAGACTCGGTGGAGAGGCTCAATATCAGCAGTGAAAACCAGGCCGGGTGCTAATTGTGGGACAGACCACCAACTATTCATATGCAAGTTCAAGCTGAATTTGAGGGAAATTAAATCAAGTCTAATTTGACCTTAAGTCTGTCCCACTTGAGTTTCAAAGCCATCTCAGGAACAGACTTGAGGCCTTATACACCAATGAGCGTAGACCAAATGAGCTCGGGGAGGATATAAAAAAAAATCATAAAAGAATGCAAAAGATCATTACAAAGGCTGAAAGACAAGAAAAGACCAAGAAGAATGTCAGATGAGACTCTGAGTATTGCATTAGAGTACTGAGAAGCAAAACCTAAAGGAAGAAACCAAGAAATCAAAGAGCTGAACAGAAAATTTCAAAAGACAACCTGGGACGACAAAGCAAGATACTATAATGAAATGTGCAGAGAGCTGGAGTCAGAAAATCAAAAG
>NW_006399832.1:12495063-12507411 GCF_000299155.1 Elephantulus edwardii | reverse complement strand
TGTCCAACTCTCTGATGCATAACAAGTGATAGCAAAGACCATGGCATGTATCAGATGCACCTTAGTCTCCAGAGAGACACCATTGCTCTTCAGTACTTTGGAGAGATCCCTAACATCAGCCTTTCCCATCGCAATACATCTTTAAATTTCCTAGCTACTGGTGCCAAGACTGTTGACTGTGGAGCCAAGCAAACTAAGGCTGCAAACAATCTCAATCTCTTCATCATCCATCCTGATGCTGCCAATTGGTCCAGTGATGAGAATCTTTGTCTTCTTGACAGTGAACCTCAATCCTTATTGGAGGCTGCAGTCTTGACCCTCTGCAGCAAGGGCTTCAGGTTCTCCTCAGTTTCAGCAAGCAGGGCTGTGTCATCTGCATAACACAGATTGTCGATAGATCATCCACCAATCTTGACCCCACATTTCTCCTCTTAGAGCCCAGCTTCCCAGATAATATGTTCTACATGCAGGTTGAAAAGATATGGAGATAGGACACTAGGGCCTCTTCTGTAAGGATTTCCTCCCTATCTCTCCTGGGGGAAGGCCCATGTCTTTTTTTATTCTACTCTTGGGCAATTTTCTTATCCTTGACATCTCTCTTATCCTATCTCACCTTGCTTATTTGTTTTTCATTTATTTTATGCCTAAAAATGCCCCAAAACATTAATTCTACTTCATTAATGTAGCCCAAAAAATCTCAAATAGGATTCTCTCAGTGCCATGGAGTCAGAACCCACCCATAACTGATCCATTATTAGGTTTCTGAGACAATAAATAGTACAACGGAAGTTTGCTCACCTTTTTCCCTTGGAGCCTCTGGTAGGTTTGAATTGCCAAAGGGTGCAACCTTTGAGATAGCAGCACAACTAAATACAGATTATGCCATCAGAGCTTGCTGGACTAGAGATTAGAATTTGAAACTCATTTGTGGGAAGACACAAATCAATTTGTAACATTTCACCCTTTGACATCCAAAATTTATGTCCCTCTCATATGCAAAACATTTTCACCTTATCACTTCATCCCCAAAGTTGTAAATCAAATCCAAAATCTCACCTTCTGAATAAATTAAGTCCATTATTGATGAGACATTTGGCATAGTCCATCTTGGGACAAAATATCCTTACATCAATAAATCTGTAAGGTGTATAAGGTTGCCAGGTCTCTGTTTCCAAAGTATAATGGTGAAATAGGTACACAGTAGACATTTTCATAACACATGACAAAAAAATTGGAAGGAAATAAAAAATAAATGGAAGGAAGCAGTTCGTAAACTCGGCAGAACAATTTACATTAGTGTGTTGGAGACAATGAGGTTGGCACAGGATATAGAGCAGGATTTAGGGCTCTTGTACACAGGGCTGCTATGAGTTGCAAGCCACTTGACGACACATAACAACAACAATAGATGTAGTTTCTTCCTGCCTGTAAAATTCCAAGAGGCAGACAGTATTCTTTCAATTCTTTTATATCCTTCATTTTCTGAGTAACAAAGTGTGCAAAGTGCTGGGTGGAGTCAGAAAATAAAGATGGAAGAAATTGAAAAATGCTTAGTATTTCTCAAGCTGAAAGAACTGAAAAACTAATTCAAGCCTAAAGTTATAATATTCAAAAATGCTATGGGCAAAATCTTTAAAGATCTAGGATCCATCAAAAAAGATAGAAAGAATACACAAAATCACTGCACACAAAAAATTCGGCTGACACAGAACCATTTCAAGAAGTAACATCCGATCAAGAACTAATGGTAATAAAGGAGGAAGTTCAAGCTGCACTGAGGACATTTAGAAGAAATGTAAGGAATCAGGAATTTATGGAATACCAATTGATACATTCCAATAGAAAGATGCAGCCCTAGAAGTGCCCAGCAGGCTCTGCCAAGAAATCTGGAAGGCAGCAAGCTACCTGGCCAGCTTACTGAAAGATCATATTTGTTCCCATTCCTAAAAAAGGTGATTGATCCAACATAATTCTGAAATTATTAGACAATATCACTAACACTACATGCAAGTAGAATCTTTCTGAAAATTATAAAAAACATGGCTAGAATAGTACATAGATATAGAACTGTCAGAAACTCAAGTTGAAATTAGAAGAGGCTGTAGCACCAGGCATAGCATTGTTAAGACTAGATCTTTGCTGAAAGCAGAGAATATCAAAAGGCTGTCTATTTGTGCTTACTTGTCTGTACAAAGGCATGTAACTATGGGGATCATAACAAATTGTGGCAAACATTGAGAAGAATGAGAATCCCAGAACACTTAATTGTGCCTATGTGAAACCTATAGCTAGGTGAATGGATTATTGCCCAAAGAAAGCGAGGGAACACTATATAACTTGAAAGGAGAAAAAAAAAGTGCCTCAGGGCTATACACTTTCTCCATACCTATTCAATCTGAGTGCTAAGCAAATCATTTGAGAAGTTGGATGTTATGAAGAAAGTCTTATCAAGATTGAAGGAAGATCTGAAAAGCTTGTTGTAGAAGATTGACACTACAAAGTCTTCGATATGGATTACATCTCAGCATCAAGGAAACAAAAATCTGGATTACATCTCAGCATCAAGAAAACAAAAATCGTCATCACTGGGCCAATAGACAACATCATGATAGATGAAGAAAAGATAGAAATTGTCAAGAATTTTATCTTGCTTGATTTCAAAATTAACATACTTGGTATCAGCAATCAAGAAATTAAGACATGTTGTATTTGGAAAATCTACCGTAAGGGACCTCTCCAAAGTGCTAAAGTGAAACAGCGGTTTAACACGTTGCCGCAAATGACAGTAATACATCGAAAAAAGCATGGTCGTCAATTTAAAAGTGCGCGAAAACGTATTAAAGACAAAAGTGTACCTGTCCATGCCATGATCTTTTCCATTACATGCATCTGAAACAGCACAGTAACTAATAACGACAGACGAAAAATTGATGTCTTTGAATTGTGATGTTAGAATACTGAATGGACCATGCACTGACAAATATATATACATATCTTGGAGTAAGTGTAACCAGGATATTCCTTGGAAGGAGGCAAAGATGGTTAAATTCATCCTTGGAAAATGCCATTCTTAGAAAGACAGAGGATCAGCTTAAGAGAAGAAGACCCTTAACATCATGGATTAACACAATGACTGTAACAATGGCTATAGTGTATCCGATATAAAAGAGAATGGCTCAGGATATGATAGGATCCAGATCAATTGTTTATAGTGTGGATCTGAATTGCAGTAGACTCAAAGACACTGAACAATAACATAACTGATGAGTTTTCTGCTTTGATGGTTAGAGGCATTGGTCACAGATTTCATATTTTTCGCTAAAGATTATATAGCCATGTCATTGGTGAACATCTTGGGGCATGTGCTCTGAGGGTATACAACAGAATTTCCCAAACCTGTAAGTTCTTATTTGATTTTATGTAATTAATTTTTAAGACCATCTTCTTTATCTCTGAGTTTAATATAAGCAACAAGGAAAACCACAAGGACCCTATAAAATCATGCTTACTAATCTCATATACCAGATATCCTAATTTACCACCCGTATGATCTACCTTCTACCATATGTGTGGACACTGTTCAGACAAGTTCTTTACTACTACATGTGAAAAAGATTTCTCTCTTTCCACTATACTATCACATGATCATCATTTCCTTTTGAAATCTCATCTAAACACTCTTAATGTTCACATTTCTAGTAATATTCTGTTACTGACATTTGTTACTGATGCCACATATATTATCTTAGGATAATAATTTTTCAATAGTTCTCTTCACTTACATCTGAGCCTCCAACAGTATTGCCTTTGATGTCCATTATTTTTCCAATTATCTCCTCAAGGCAAACAGAGCTGTCAAAGAGAAAGAACCTCTAGTCTATTAGAAGTAAAGAGATTTATTAAAGGAATATTGCAACTGCACTTGGACAACAATTTATAAAATCATAAATTACTACAAAGGACAGAAAATGAAGGCTTTTAAATAGGAGAAGTTTATGGAAACAGTAACCATTAGTCACACATTTATAACTATGCTCCAAGTCATATAATCAATATGCTGGAGTTCACCTACAAAAGCACTTTATAAAAATAGGTTTAGTTCTTTTTTTAAGAATAGGAGCTTGTTACTGTTCTCAGGTGCCTTCAAGTGGACTAGAAGTCCAAGAGATCCTTTGAAGAATCAACAGGAGCTCTGTTATATCTTGCCTTACCTTCATAATTTCTGCCATAACAAGCCCATTGGTACAGCCACTGAGTCAATCAATTTTGTTGAGGGTCTTTCTCCTCTCTTTCTCTGACATTCTGCCACTCCTAGCATGATGTCTTTTTGCAAGGAATGGCCACACCTTACAATATTCACAAAATATGTGAGATGAAGTATCACTATTCTTACCTCAAATTGCACTTATTTCAAAAAATTTATGTTTGTTTGCTTATTACTCTGATTTATTTACAAAGTTTGGATGTTTATTACTCTGATTTATTTACAAAGTTTGGATATATTGTTTTTCAGAAAAGATCCTTTCCATCTCACCCCACCCACCCATCGAATTGTGCAACTCTATGAGTAACACCCTACTGCCCACGTGCTCACTGCTCTATTTTCACCCTCCCACCAACCTTGGATCCTCATACTCATTCTAAAATAATGGTTTTATACAATATTTATCATTGTGGGACTCAGTTCACTCAGCATAATGCTCTCCAATCTCTCCCAAGTAAGGTACTAATTTACAAAATGGTTGCTCCTGTGTGCTCCAGAGTATTCCATTATATGAATGTACCACAACTTCTGATTTCTTTCATTTGTGGTTGGACATATGGGCTGCTTCCATGTTCTTGCAATGGTGAACAGTGCTGCTATGAACATTGGTGTACAGCTTTCTGTTTGAGCCTCGATTCTCATTTTCTTGGATATATGCCTAGCGATAGAACAGCTGAGTCATATGGAATTTCTATGTTTAGATTTTTTAGGAAGTGCCAAAATGCTTTCCAGAGTGATTGTACCATTGTACAACCCCACCAACAATGTAAAAGAGTTCCTATCTCACCACATCTTCTCCAACACTTATAACTTGCTGCCCTTTCATACTTTGCCACTGCTACTGGAATCAGATGGTATCTCATTGTGATTTTTATTTGCATCTCTCTTATTGCCAGAGACATAGGGAATTTCTTCATATGTATGTTGGTCATTTGAATATCTTGCTCTGTGAAAATTCTTTCCATGTCTTTTGCCTGTTTTGTAATTGGGTTATCAGACCTTTTCTTGTGGAGGCCCAGCAGTATTCTATAAACTTTTGTTACGAGACTCTTATCTGAGATGATATTGCCAAAAGTTTGTTCCCAGTCAGTAGGTATTCTTTTCTCCCTGTTGGAAAAAAGGAGTTTTTTCATGTAAAATGTTTACTTGTGATTATTTCTACATACATATTTGAAAATACGACACAAATATTCATATTCGTATATATAATGTAACACATAGGCAGCACAGTTATGGAAACAACTTTAGATGTAATGATTAAACCAATGGTCCTAAAGGCCGCGTACCACAACCTCAGTAGACATCAAAGTCAATTGGCTAAACAGTTCCTAAAGGTGATATTCTATACAGCAACCTAGTGAATAGCATCTGGGATTTTAGAATTGTGTGAGTAACCATCTAAGACACAACTATTGGTCCTTCCAATAGAGAGATAAGTGTAAAGAGACCTCAAGGAAGCACTCATATGAACCAAAGCCTCCTGTACTTGAGATCAGAAGAACAAGATGATTCTCCACTACCACCACAAACCACTCTGACCAAGAACACTAAAGAAAGTCTCTGTTACAATGGGGTTTTAAAATGTGGAATTAAATTAGAAGCTGCCTCCCCCCGCAAATGACAAGATTTACATACTTATAAATACTAGAAGAATCTGCAAAACTATTTACCTGAGAAAACTTATCTTTAGCTTGAAATCACCCCACTCTTGTCACTTCTGCTTTTAGGAGCATTTGGCTATACTTCTTCCAGAAGATATTTATTTATTCCTCTGGCAGTCTATTCTATATTTTTTTTTATGTGCACATGGATTTAATCTTTAGAAGCCTTCATGCATCAATTTTATCCTCTTCAGATTGTACATTTCTGTTGTATTTGACAGTTTCTTTATACCATAAACTAGAGCTTCTAAGCTTGATCCTAGTTTGTCTCTTATGAACTTTATGGTTTTGGACTTGACTCCCAAGCCTCTTAACCACCTTCTGGTGATTTTTGCATATGGTGTGAGATGTGGATCCTCCTTCAGGTTTCTGCAGGTAGCAGTCCAGTTTCACCAACACCATTTGTTGAAGAGGTTATCATTTCCCCACTTGATAGTTCTCTTTCCTTGTTGAATATCATTTGACCATAGATAGCTGAGTATATTTCTGGGCTCTCAATTCTGTTCCATTGATCTATGCCCCTGTCAATGTACCAATACCATGCTGTTTAGGTTACCACCACTGTGTATTTGGTTTTGAGGTCAGAGAGTGCTATACCTCCCACTTCATTTTTGTTTCTCAGAAGTGTTTTACTTATTCGAGGTCTCCTGCCTTTCCAAACAAACTTGACTATTTCCCTTTCAATCTCCTTGAAAAATGAATTTGGTATCTGTTTGTGATTGCATTGAATATGTAGATTGCTTTTGGTAGGATTGTCATTTTCACAATATTGAGTCTTCCTATCCATGAACAGGACACATTTTTCCATTTCTTTAGGTCTTTTATGATATCTCACAGAAATGTTCTGTAGTTTTCTTTGTATCTCTAGTTAGATTCATTCCCAAGTATATCACTCTGTGGTTGACTATTGTAAGTGTTATTGCTTTCTTGGTTTCCTTCTCTGAGTTCTCTTTGTAACTGTAAATGAATCCTTCTGATTTTGGATATTGATCTTATATCCTGCCACTCTATAAAACTGGCCTACTAGCTCTAATAGGGTTTTTTGTTGTAATTGTTGTTGAGTCTCTGGTGTTTTCTATGTATACTATCATATCATTTGCATATAGCGATCATCTCTTTGCCAATCTGGATGACTTTCCCCCCTTCTTTTGTCATATTACCCTAGCAAGCACTTCCAGTACAATATTGAATAGAAGTGGTGATAGTGGACATCCTTGTCTGGTTTCTATTCACAAGGACAATGTTTTTAGTCTTTCTCTACTGAGAATGATAATGACTCTTGGTTTTACATATATACTTTTCACTATGTTGGAGAAATTATCTTTTATTCCAATTTTGTTGAGTGTTTTTATCAGGAAGTGGTGTCAGGCTTTGTCAAATGCCTTTTTCTGCATCAATTGCTAAGACCATATAGTTTTTATTATTTCTTTTGTTAATACAGTGAATTATGTTGATTATTTTTCATGTGTTGAACCATCTTTGCATACTTTTTTATACGTGCTTTTGGGTTCTATTGGCTAGGATTTTGTTAAGGATTTTTACATCTAATTCATGAGTGATATTGGTCTATAGTTTTCTTTCATGATCATATCTTTGCATGGTTTTGGTGTTAGGGTTATGCTTGCATCATAGAATGGCTCTTGGACTCTTCTTTCTTTTTCAATTTTTAAAAAGGAGTTTAAGTAGAATTAGTAATAGATCTTCTCTGAATGTTTGATAGAATTCAGCAGTGAAGCCATGTGATCCAGGACTTTTCTTATGGGGAAGTCTTTTTATGACCTTTTAAATTTCTTCTTTTGTGATGGGTTTGTTCAAATGTTCTACATCAGTCCTTGTCAATCTGGGTAGGGCATGAGTTTCAAGGAATTTGTCCATTTCCTCTAAGTTTTCAAATTTTTTCAGAATATAACTTTTCATAGTATTCTGTTAGTATAGATTTAATTTCCTTTGTTTCTGTTGTGATGTCACCTCTATCATTTCTTAATTGAGTTATCTGTGTCTTCTATTTTTTCCCCCTTTTGTTAACTTTGCCAGTGGTTTGTCAATTATATCAGCTCTTTCAAAAAACCAACTCCTGGTCTTATTGATGGTTTCAATTGTTTTTCTATTTTTCTATCTCATTTATTTCTGCTCTTATCCTGATATTTCTTTTCTTCTAGAGGCTGTAGTCTTAGATTGTTGTTCTTTTTCTAGATGATGAAGATACTTAGTTAGATCATTGATTTCTTTCTTCCTTTTTTATGTGTGTGCCTATTGCTAGGAACTGTCCCCTGAGGAATGCCTTAGCCATACCAAAACCCAGGAGAAATAGATTGATAAGGAGAAACTTGAACAGCTATAGAAGAAAATGCAGAAGATGGAAGAAAGAATTGATAGAATAGATAAAGATGTATAAAAACTTAAAAACATCATCACAAGACAAAGGTAGTACATGCAACACAGTACTAGAAAGAACAAAGAAGCATGAAAATGCAATCCAGAATATTAAGACCAAAATGACAGAAGTGTCCAATATGCTGGTAGCACAAAATAGTAGAACTGAAGAGTTGGAACAGAGAGTCAGTGAGTTGGAAGACAACCTCACTGAAAACATATTTGAAGAAAAATCAGAGATAAGAAGAAAGAAAATGAAGAAAACATTAGAATTATGTGGGATGATATCAAATGGAATAAGATATATATGACTGGAATTCCAGAATAGGGGAGTGACAAGGAAATCACTGAAAAAATAGGGGAAGAAGTACTAGAAGAAAAGTTCCCAGGTATTTTGAAGAATGAGGAAATCCATATTCAAGAAGCACAACAAACTCTAAATATACTAGACCCCAAAAGAAAAACATCACCACATATCATAGTCAAATTCTTCAAATTAAAAGATAGGGATAGAATTCTAAAAGTAGCACGAAAAAAGCAGAGTCACTTAGAAAGTGGGAACAATCATTAAGTTCAAATTTCTCAGCAGAAATCAGGCAAGCTAGAAGACAGTGAGATGGCATATACAGAAAGTAGGGGTGGGGGGTGGGGGGGATTGCCAGCCAAGGATCCTGTACCCAGCAAAGCTCTCCATCAAATATTAATGAGAATTTGACCTTTTAAAGAAAAGAGGGAACTTGAAGAATTTGTGAAAACAAGACCAAACCTACAAGAAATTGTAAGTGAAGTCTTTCATGCAGAGATGCCATGATGTAGATTGCTTTTGGTAGGATTGTCATTTTCACAATATTGAGTCTTACATAGTAACCAGAAACAACAGGAAAATTAACATGGCAAATGGCAAAAGTAAAACGTGGCCTGGCAATAAGCACACTTAATGTGAATGGACTAAGTGCACCAATTAAGAGAAAAAGAGTAGCAGAATGGGGTGGGGGTGGGGGGACAAACCAAAACCAAAGCACATCAGTATGTTATTGACAAGAGACACATCCAAAAAACGAAGATAAAGATAGACTCAAAAATCAAAGGCTGGAAAACATAAATCAAGCAGATGGCAACCTCAAAAAAGCAGGAGTGGCAATTTTAATCTCTGATAAGATAGATTTCAGAATGAAATCCACCATTAAAGATAAGGAAGGGTGTTATATACTGATTAAAGGCACAATGGATCAAGAAGACATAACTTCAGTCAATGTTTATGCACCAAATTATGGACCTGCAAAATACATAGAACAACAGTTAATAGAACTGAAGAAAGGAAGATAAAATACCACAATAGTGGTAGGAGATTTCAACAAACCACTATCATCTCAGGATAGGTCAACTCAAATGAAACTCAACAAAGATGCAGAAGAACTAAACTATATAATCCGCCAACTCGACCTAGTGGATGTATTCAGGGAACTGCACCCAAATAAAACTGAATTCACTATCTTCTCAAGTTCACACGATATGTTCTTCAGAATTGATCCCATAGTAGGACACAAAGCGAGCCTCAACAAATTAAAAAACATTGAAATAATATAGAGTATCTTCTCAGATCACAATGCCATAAAACCAGAAATCAACCACAGGAGCATAAAGCTTACAAAACCGTACATGTGGAAGCTAAATAACTCTCCGCTAGACTATGTTTGTTTTTTTGACAGTCCGTGATATAGTAATACTTTTCACCTTGTCAGTCTTCTTTATTTCTTTCCCTACATTATTGTTGTTGTTGCTGTTATGTTGTTCTAGTCAGTTGGCCAAGTGGTTGTTCTCCAGATTTATTGGCACAACTTGGTGAGCAAGTCCACGGCAGCATCTGTTAGCTGAAATATGTCAATTTGGTATATACCATCTATTCCTGGAAATAAACTAGTAGAGAAAAAATTTAAAAAACTAAAATAAAAACAACAACTGCCAAATCAGAGGCTGCCAAGTTCCATATCTCCTTAATCACCAAAAAAATTAATATTATTCATTTTTGTTAGGTCAGCTTGAATTTATAATGACCTTATGCACAACTGAATGAAAGTTGTCCATACCTGTGTTATTTTCATGATTGTTGAAATTTGTGAGTTCATTTTGTAGTCACTATGTATTTTGAGTGCCTTCCAAACTAGGGTACTCTTTCTAGCATTATAAAAAGCAATGTTCTGTTGTCATCCATGGAGTTTTCATTAGCTAAGTTTGGAAGTAGATCTCAAACCTTTCTTCCTATACAGTTTCAGTCTGGAAGCTCTGCTAAAATCTTTCCACTAGGTGTGACCCTCCTGGTATTTGACATTTCAGTGATATAGTTTTCAGATTAAGAACAACACACAACTAGTACAGAACAATACACTGAAAGAGTTGTTAGGGAGATGACGTGCAACCTATATTCTCCATAACTCAAAAAAGATTTAGAATAGACAGTACCTGAATATATGAAATAGTACAGTGGATTAAACGTAGCATTAAAAATATAGTTGAGATTTTATTATTATTCTATCTTTTGTTTTCTCTTTTCAAGCATTCACATAATATGCACTGTTTTTAATTAGGCAAATATCTCATGGTGGTGACTTTAGTCGATTCCAAACAGAAAAAAAAAAAGGAAAAAGGAAATGTGATAATCCGGGGGGGGGGGGAGAACAAAACAGAAAAAAACCTGAAAGTGACTGAGATTAAGCAAAAACTTAAATTATAGAAAGAATCAGTAAATTCAATGACATAAACATTTTAGAGTATCAGAAAACCGTACTCAAGTCTGATCAAGAAAATGCCTTGATATCTCACTCCCTGATTTCAAATTCTATTACACTGTCATGATGATCAAGACAGCTTGGTACTGTTACAAAGACAGACACATAGATCAGTGAAAAAGAACTGAGAATCCAGAAATCAGCCCATCTACCTATGGTCAACTGATTTTTGACAAAAAGATAAAATCAGTTAAGTGGGGAAATAGCAACCTTCTAAACAAATGGCATTGGCAAAATTGGAAAACTATCTGCAGAAAACTCAAGCAAGATCTACATCTCACTCCACATATAAAAACAAACTCGAAGTGGATCAAGGACCTAGGACTAAAACCAAGGACTACAAACTTCACTAAAGAAAAGCTTGGAAGAACTCTAGAAATCCTAATGCACAACATAAACAGTCTTCCAAGCATCCTGGAAAATCTACAACCAGGAGAGGATAAAATAGATGAACAGGATCTTCTAAGAATCAAATCCCTATGTACATCCAAAAGCTTTTCCAACAGGGTAAAAAGGGAAGCTATAAAATGGGAAAAAATATTTGGTAATAGCATGTCTGACATGTCTTATATCTAGAATTTATAAAATAATTGAGCACCACAACACGATAAAGGTACATAACCCAATTGAAAAATGGGCACTGGATATGAACAGACACCTCACCAAAGAAGACATTTAGATAGCAAACATGAAGAAATGTTCAAAATCCCTAGCTTGAAGAGAGATGCAAATCAAAACAACTATGAGATATCATCTTATCCCAGTAAGAATAGAAAAATTTAACAGAACAGCAAATATCAAATGCTGATGAAGTTACAGAGAAATGTGAATCCATATTCATTTTTTGGTGGGAGTGTAAAATAGTGCAACCACTATGGAAGGCTGTATGGTGCTTTCTCAAAAAGGTACAAATAGAAATACCATTTGACCCAGCATTTCCACTACTGGGAATATAACCTAAAGAAACCATAACTGCCACCCAAGCAGATATATGCACATCCTTGTTTTTTGAGGCTTTATTCACAATAACAAAGAAGTAGAAACAATCCAAGTAAGTGCCCATCAACAAACGAATAGATAGAGAAGCTCTGGTATAGTCACAAAATGGAATACGATGCTGCATTGAAAAACAAGGAACTCTTTTTGGTGTTGTTGCTAGTTCCTTTAGACCATGGAGCTTTCTGTGGTATATCTGTAAGAAGGACATCTCTGAGTTTCTCCTGCAGTGCTGGTCTTGTTTTTACAAACTCTCTTAGGTTTTGCT
>NW_006399832.1:12486411-12488725 GCF_000299155.1 Elephantulus edwardii | reverse complement strand
AGACTGAGAAAGATGGGATAATGTATACTGCATTGAAACAGATGATGGAGAAAACTCTTTAAAAGGGATATGTGGTTAGGTATTTTTGTCATGACAGGAGTCCAGAATGAAGGCTGCATAGTGCAGTGGACCTGGGGGGAGGGATTGTAAAATAATGAAAGAATTTTTCTTTTACTTTCAAAGAGAAGCATGTACTGGGAAGGGGAGGGGTGGGCAGGGAGAAAAGTGCAACAATGAACAAATGGAAATCCAAAGTCTCTATAAATTTTCACTTAAATTAATAATTAAAAAAATTTTTAAAGCCTCGATATTCAACAACAATAGCAACACAACTATCGTAAAAATATAAAAGAATAAGTAACCAAAGTTGTGTTACAGTCAAAGAAAATGAAAAATTAGGAAGACAAGAAGTACACAGACCCTTTGTACCTCTGGGTAATATGGATATTTTGTTATTAATATTTAGCATTCTTTTCAGAGAGTGAATAGCTCATTAAGACTGCAGAGATGCTTGCTAAGGAAAGCAAAGGACTGGGAATAAAACCTGATTTCTTTAGAAACTGCCAGCTAAATAAGTCCTTAGTGTGTCTAATGCTGAGATAAATAATGCTAAGTGTGTTACCACTTCAGTGTTCCTACTACAATTAATATAACCCTCCAGGGAGAAGATTTCACAGAAGAATCCCTGGTACCTAAAATTGAACATTAAATTGTATAAGATCTTCACAACTGTCTAAACTTCACTTTGAGAGGTATAGCTTTTGAGACATGAGGGTAAGATCAAAGCCAGTTTTGATACTCCAGGGCATGGTACTCCTGCTGCCTGAAAGAATTAAGGGAACAATTTAAACAATGGGAAAACCTGGCATATTAAAAACAGTTCTTGCTAGAATAACAAACAGATGTGGGCATTAGTCAGCAAGTCCTTTACTCTCTCTCAGCCATGCATATAGAATAAGCAACATCTATCTTTTTTCCTTTATATTTTCAGCATCCCCTGATAGAATATAATTTACCAGTAATTAACATGTTCTTCATTAATCTTAAATTCACTAATGTGTTTTCAAGAATTTTAAATAAACAAGATTAGATAGCATATTACACCTAGATATACACCATATGGTAACATCCATCATTTTCCATTCATTATTAATGTCTTCACTTGTTGAGATCCAAGATATAGGGACAAACATGTACATATGAATTTCAAAGGTCAGACAATTTCTTATCTCATTTTAACTGAAAGTCTAGAGAATTCCAATAATCTTTACAAGCTCATTTACTGTTCTGAATGTGTACTGTAAAATTTTATACTAGTACTTTTAACCACCTCTTCAGCCAATATCTCATTTGCAATCTGAAAGGACTGAAAAAGGAACAGAGAGGAAATTTTTTTGTGAAGTAAAATTTTCAAAAACTCTTCTGTTAATGCCACAAAAATAGTGGAACTAACAAAGTTGAAACTTATAAAACTTGCAAGAATTTGTGTACTCAGGGATGCTTCTTCAGTTGGTCAAGTTATACAAAGAGTGGATGGATTATGAACAAAAGAGATGGTCATGGACTATATCAAATAATAGATAGGGCACCTTTACAAATTATTTTAATTCTATATGAAAGAAAAATGCAGTGAGGAATTAAAATAAATTTCAGCTTATTGTTAGGTGCCACCAGTTTTACTACAACTCAGAGCAACCTCATGAAAAAGAAATCTGAACTTTGCCCTGTCTGGGCCATTCATCCTCACAACCTCTGATACACTCGATCCCATTGTTACTATCACTGTGTCAATTCATCTCCTTGAGTGTCTTCCTCTATTTTTCTGACCCTTCACCTTTCCTGACAACATGCCCAAAGTATGTGAGAAGAACCTCACCATGTCTTCCTCTAAGGAGCACTCTGGCTGCACTTCATCCAAATCTGTCTTATTTATTCTTTTGGCAGAGGTATCAATTCTGATTCTGCCATGCTTATTCACTAAACAATTTTCAGATGCACAACTAGTAGTTAAAATCCAGGTCATGACATGCATCAGGCATAACTTAGTTTTTAAACTGGTATCATTGACATTTGAATGAAGTCGTTGGCAACAGATTTCCCTAATTAAATACATTTAATATCTTTAATTTTGTTACCATGGGTATTGATTGTGCATCTAAGTAAGTAGAGGTAGTTGACAGCTTCAATGTTTCCTCTAGCTATCATGTTATCTATGTCAAAGAAGAGTTTAAAAGAGGCTCTGCTACCAAAAATACCATCATTGATGATGCAAGAGCATTTAACTGTGTGGATCATAACAAACTATGGCTAACAA
>NW_006399832.1:12478162-12484776 GCF_000299155.1 Elephantulus edwardii | reverse complement strand
GCTGTTGTACATAGGGTAGCTATGAGTCGAAGCGACTTGATGGCACATAACAACAACATGGCTAACACTGAGAAGACTAGGAGCCCTAGAACACTTAAACGTGCTTATACAAAATCTATACCAAAGCCAAGAAGCTGTTCGTCTCAACAGAACAAAGGGACACTGAATTATTTTAAATCAGGAAATATGTATATCAGGGTCGTATCCTTTCTCCATACCTGCTCAATCTGTATACTAAACAAATTGGGAAGCTAGACTCTATTAAGAAGAATGTGGCATATGGATCAGAGGAAGACTCATTAACTGGTATTATGCAGATAATACAACTTTGCATAACACAACTTTGCTTGCTGAATGGGAGCAGGACTTGAAATGCTTGCCTCAGAAGATCAAGGACTTTGGCATTCAATATGGGTTGCATCTCAACATCATGAGGAAAAAATCCTCACCACTGGACCAATAAGACATATTATGATAGATGAAGAGAAAATTGCTATTTCTAGCAATCAGTATCATCTTACTTGGATCCATAATCAACAGCCTCAGAACCAGCAGTCAAGAAGAGATTAGGAGACTTATTTCATTAGGCAAGTCTGCTGTTATAACTTCTCCAAATTATTGAAAACTAAGGTGTATTTGATTCAGGCCATGATATTTTCAATTACTTGCTATGCTTCTGAGAGCTGGACAATGATAAAGGATGACAGAAGAAAAATTGATACCTTTGAGTAGTGGTGTTGGAGAAGAGTACTGAATATTCCATGGACTGCCAATAGAAACAGCAGATATGTCTTAGCAAAGTACAGCCAGAGTGCTCCTTAGAAACAAACATGGAGAAACTGTGTCTTTCTTTTTTTTTTTTTAATTAATATTTTTTTTATTGGGAAAAACATATTGGGGGTACAAGGAGGTGAGGGTTGGGGGCAGAAGGGTGAGGATGGGCCAGGATGCAGTTGCAGAGCTGCACAGTTTGGTCGGTGGGGGGAGCAGGTGAAGGAAATGATGAGGGTCCAGTGGGGACCAGATGCTACAGAGGAATGACAAGCATTTTACAATAGTAATTAAACCAACTGTCTTATTGATTTGGGAATTGGATGCCAACTCTCTGGCTTCTTCATGCTGAACAGGGGCATAGATATAAAGGGGGGAAGGGAAGACGCTTTATCACCTTACTGGTGGTCTTGGGTTACAGCTGCTTGCCTTCTTCCTCCTGAGGGCCGTGAAAGTTTGCCCCGAGCCGGGGGCCAAGTGCAGCCTGCCCCGGACAGAGGGCCACAACGGCTCGCCCCGGGCAGGGGGCCGAGGGCAGCCCGCCCCGGGCAGAGGGCCGCAACGGCTCGCCCCGGACAGGGGGCCGAGGGCAGCCCGCCCCGGGCAGAGGGCCGTGACGGCTCGCCCCGGGCAGGGGGCCGAGGGCAGCCCACCCCGGGCAGAGGGCCGAGGGCAGCCCGCCCTGGGCAGAGGGCCACGCTGGCTGAAGTAGTCTTTTTTTAAAAAAGAAGAAGAAAAAGTTGTGTGTGTGTGTGTGTGTGTGTGTGTGTGTGTGTGTGTGTGTACTGTCAAAATTGGATCTGACTGGTACAGGAGACTGCCCCTACTTCTCCAGCAGAGCATGAAGTAGAGTCTGGGGTTTTTTCCCCCCCAGGTGCCTGTCAGGGCCTGGGTTTCAGCTGTCCACACCACAGCAGTGGGCAACGAGCTTAAAGCCCCTGATGGCTCTGGGCACTGACTCTCACCAGTGGCTATGGATGAAGTCACAGGCGATTTTCAGCCAGCGCCCCGAAACTGTGTCTTTAATAGTTCAGACATGTTGCTAGGAGAAGCTATTCATTGGAGAGGGACATCATTCTTGGAAAGATGGAGGGTCAGTGAAAGAGAGGAAGACTATCAATGAAATGGATTAACACAATAACTCTGACAATGGACTCAAGTATGTCAGAGATGACAAAGACAACATAGGACAGGACAGGGTTCTGATTTGTTGTTCACAGGCTTGCTATGAGTTGTACTCACCTTGAGGATACCTAACCAGTAACATGTTGCCTTTGGATCTTTGGGAGCTCTGGTGGCATAATGGCAAAAACTGCACTGCAATCCCAGAGCTTCGCAGTTCAAATCCACCAGATGCTCTCCTGGAGAAGGAGGGGCAATCTCCTCCTGTATCAATCAGATCCAATTTGATGGTGCACACACAAAAAGAATATTTTTTTAGAAAAAAAGATATAATCTATATTGAAAGCTGAAGTCTTTTATCTTCTTCTACTGTTGTTACTAGGTGCCATCAAGTCGAGTACTAATGATAGTGACCCTAGGAACAACAAATCTAAAAGTTGTCTAACTTGTTCTTGTGATTGTTATTGAGGCAAGTACAGCTGACAGTACAACACCCTATGAACAATTGGCCTGAATCTTGCTATATCCTGTGTCATCCTCATTATCACTAATACACTTGAGCCCATTGCTGCAGTCATCGTATCATTCTATTCCTTTGGAGGCTGTCCTCTCTTTTACTGACCCTTCACCTTATCAAGTGTGATGTTCTTTTCTAAGGAATATAGTCTCCTTAAAAAAAGAAAAAATATGGACATGTTGCTAGGAGGTGCTATTACTTGGAGAAGGACATGATGCTGGGAATGGTGGAGTTTTGGCTAAGGAGAAGAAGACCCTCAACCAGGAGGATTGACACGATGACTCCTGCAATAGAATCGCGTGTGTCAGGAAGTATAAGGATGGCACAGGATAGAATAGGGTTCAGATCTTTTGTTCACAGGGCCACTAGGAGTCATGTTCAACTCGACAGCACCTAACAACATCAACAACAACAACATGCCCAAAGTATTATAGAAGAAACTTCCCCACATTTGCTTTCAAGGAGCACTCTGGTTGCACTTTCTCCAAGATATATTTATTTGTTCTTAACACAGTCCATGGAATATTCACTATACTTCTACAACACCACTACTCAAAGGTATTAATACTTCTGTCATCCTTATTCATTGGCATGCTCTTAGAAGCATAGCAAGTGATTGGAAAGATCATGGCCTGAATCAGGTGCACCTTAGATTTTAAACCTACATAACTGCTCTTCAGTATTTTGGAGACATCTATGACAGAAGACTTGCCCAGAGCAATATGTCTCTTGGTATTTTGGCTGCTGGTACCAAAGGTGTTGATTGTGGATTCAAATAAGATTAAATCATTGATATAGCTTCATTTCTTTCTTCATCTATTATAATATTGCCTATTGACCCATTGATAAGGACTTTTGATTTCTTGATGTTGAAATGTAATCCATCTTGAATGTGGTAGTCTGTGATTCTCTATTCAGATCCTACTCTGAGCAAATAAAGTTACATTATCTGCATAATGTAGGTTGTTGATTGTTCCTCAGGTCCTTATACCATATCTTCTTCACAGATTCTGTCTTCCTCAATTATTTGGTCCACATATAAATTAAATAGATATAGAGAATATATACAACCCCTGATTTGCATACTTCTTGACTTTAAACCATGCAGTGTTCCCTTACTGTGTTAGAACTTTCTAACAAATTGGTAGTCTTTGCTTAGGTATTCTTCATATTCAAGAAGACTGTCCAACTACAGACTACTAATTTGTTGTATTTTCACGTCACATAGAATGGACTGAATTATCCAGTGAGACATTCAATGCATTAACACAACAATAAATCAGAAGTTAGATTGTCACTTTATATAGTTGCATATGCTGCCTAGTGGCCTGTGACTCATACTATGCCTGTGTACAACAGTTATGAACCCTGCTCTGAGTATCTAACTGACTCCAACATACTGAATCCCATGGTCCCAGTTATCATGTCAACCCATCTCATCCAAGGTCTTACTCTCCTGCACTGTCCCTCTACACTTCCAAGCATAATGTCCTTCTGTGAGGACTGATCCCTTCTGGCCAGGTGCCCAAAGTATGTGAGATGGAGATTAAAAAAAAAATCCTGTATCAAAGGAGAAACTTGATTTCGCCTCTTCTCCAGCACCATAAGTCAAAGGCATAAATTCTTCTATCATCCTTAGTCATTGTCTAGCTCTCTGATGCATAATATGTGATAACCAAGATCATGGCCTGAATCGGGCACACATTAGTCTCCAGACTGACATGATTGTTCCTCAGCACTCTTGAGAGGTCACTGTCAGAAGACTCCTCAAAACAATATTTAAATAACAAAGGCATTTAAGTTAATGTACTGTAAGAGATTAAATAAGTGCATTCCTATTTATGCAAACATATAGATATAAGATATAAGGTGGAAAAGAAGAAAATCATAAGGCAAAAACACAGGTTTTGTTTCTTTTTTATTAAAATACTTTCCCCCACACTTTCCTTCATTGACAGTATGTTACATACAATCACTCCCACCCATGTGTTTTATAAAATTAATCACCACTGAAATATGCCCACAATCCCAGTGTTTTCAGGTCCCTACCAGACCTTTCCTATTTCCTTTACCCACTCCCTTCACCACCAAAATTTTCAGCTCTCAGCCCCTGCTCCCAATGCTTCCCATTTGGATCTCCATACATGTTTTATTCCTTATGGTTCTATTTTTAAAATAATGGTCTTATGCAATATTTGTCCTTATGAAACTGAATTAGTTCACTCAGTATAACTCTCTCTAGTATCTCCAAAGTTAGATAGTATTTTTCAAAATTGTTGCTCCTGAGTGCTGCATAGTAGTATTCCATTATGTAAATACACCATCATTACTCCTCAATAATTTGGAAAGGCCCTTAACTGCAGATTTTCCCAGCGAGATGTCCCTTCTTATTTCCTGACTGCTGGTACCAAGGGTGTTAATTGTGGATCCAAGCAAAATAAAGCTGTTGCCAGTTTCAGTCTCCTCTCCATAATCATGCCACTGCCTATTGGCCCAGTGGCAAAAATCCTTGTTTTCTTGATATTGAGGCACAATTCATACTGAAGGCTGCATTCCTTGATCATCTGCAACAGGGCCTTCAAATCCTTTTTTACGTTCAGCAAGTAATGTTGTGTCATCTGCATAATGCAGGTTATTTATGAGTCTCCCTGCAATCCTGATGCCACATTCCTCTTCATAAAGTCCAACTTCTGGGATAATTTGCTCAGCATATAGATTGGAGAGGTATGGAGATAGAATACAACCCTTACGCACTCCACTCCCAATCCCAAACCATGCAGTGCTCCCCTGCTCTGTTCACACAACAGCCTTCTGCTCCAGGTATAGGTTCCTCATGAGCATAATCAAGTGCTCTGGGATTTCCATTCTTCTCAAAAGTCAGCCACAACTTGTCATGATCCACGTAGTTAAACACCTTTGCATGGTCAATAAAGCACAAATAGACATCCTTCTGGTATTGTTTAAGGGCTTAGTTTCATCTGATTCAGGCCATAGTCTTTCCGATCACTAGCTATGCATCTGAGACATGAACAATTGAAAAAGAATGGCAGAAAAAGAATTGATACCTTTGAGCTGTGGTTGGAGAAGAGCACTGAAAATCCCATGGATGGTCAAGAGATTGACCAGATAAGTCTTGGAGAGGGTGCAATCAGAGTGCTCTTTGGAAGCAAGTATGATGTGGCTTTGCCTCACTTAATTTGGACATATTGGTAGTTGGTGTTATTCTCTGGAGAGGGATATGATGTTGGGAAGCTTGGAGGGTCGGTGAAGTAGAGGAATACCCTCAACCAGGTGGGTTAACACTGTGACTACTGCAATGGGCTCTTGTGTGTCAGGAAGTACGAGGAAGGTGCAGGAGAGGACTGGGTTCAGATCTTTTGTTCATAGGGTCACTATGAGTTTTACTAAACTCGACAGCACCTAACAACAACAACAAGAAATGTACCATAATTTCTCAATCCATTCAGTCGGGGTTGGGAATTTGGGCTATTTCCATGTTCTTGCAATGATAAATAGTGCTGCTGTGAACATTTCTGTACAAATCTCTGTGTCTCAGTTCTAATTTCCTTGAGATATATTCCTAGTAGTGAAATAACTGGGTCATACAGAAATTCTGTGTTCAGCTTTTTAAGGATATGGCAAACTGCCTTCCAGAGTGGTTGTACATTTTAAAATCCTACCAACAGTGTATGAAAGTTCCTATCGCTCCACATCCACATTCTCTCCAACATTTATTGCTTGCATCTCTGCAAAACTTTCCCACTGCTCCTGGTGTAACACGGTATCTCACTGTGGTTTTGATTTAGATCTCTCTTATTGCCAGGGACATTGAGAATCTGTACGTCTTCTGCTGTGAAATGTCTTTTTCCTTTTTATAATTGGGTTAGCAGTCTTTTTCTTCTGGATGCCCAGTTATTGTGGTTTTAATGTGCTGTCCAGTTGCCTGTGACTAATAATGACTCTAAAAGAAGATGGAAGGAGTATACTGAGTCACTGTATTGAAAGGAATTGGAAGACACAGAAGAATTTCATGAAGCAACATATGAGCAAGAGCCTATGCTGATGAAAGAAGAAGTTCAGGCTGCTTTGAAGGAAATGGCAAAAAATAAGGCTCCAGGAATAGATGGCATACCAATTGACATATTTCAGTTAACAGATGATGCCCTGGACGTGCTCACCAAGTTGTGCCAAGAAATCTGGAGAA
>NW_006399832.1:12468793-12473637 GCF_000299155.1 Elephantulus edwardii | reverse complement strand
TAGGCGACTCGACGGCACATCACAACAACAACAACATGTACAACAGCTCTGAAGCTTGCCCTATCCTGATCCATTCTTAATGACTTCAACATATCCTCATCACAGTTACTGTGTCAATGCATCTCATCCAGGGTCTTCCTCAACCCTTTGGAGAATGATGTTCTTCTCCAAGGACCAGTCCCTCCTGAACATGTGCCCAAATTATGTGAAAGAGAACTTCAAAATTATTGCCTCCAAGGAGGAACTTGGTTTTAGTTTCTCCAAGACAGACTTGTTTATTCTGTTGATGGTCCATGGTGTGCAAAATACTCTTCTTCAGTATTGCAACCCATAGGTATCAATTCTTCTTCTGTAATCCTTAGTCATTGTCTAGTTCTTTTATGCATAACAAGTAATTGTGAAGACCATGAACTAGATCAGGCATACCTAAGTCTCTAGACTGATGTTGTTGCTTCTTAGTACTCTGGAGAGGTCCCTGACAACAGATTTTCATACTGCAATTCATCTTTTCGTTTCCTGAATGCTGGTGCCAAGAGTGTTGATTTTGGAGCCAAGCACTCTGTAATTTTTAACAACCTCCATCTATCATGGTGCTTCCAATTGACCCAGTGGTGATGATGAAAATCTTTGTCTTCTTGATGTTGATATTCAATCCATATTGAAGTTTACAGTCCTTTACTTTCTTTAGAAAGTACTTCAGGTCCTCCTTGGTTTCAGCAAGTAGGGTCATTTGCATCATGCAGGTTATTGATGAGTCTTCCTCCAATCCTGATAGCATATTCTTCCTCATAAAGTTCACCCTCCCAAATGGTATGTTCTGCATAGAGATTGAAAAAGTATGGAGACAGGATGCATCCCTGACACACTCCTTTCCTGATTTTGTACAATGTAATGTTTCCTTTGTCTGGTCTAAGGACTGCTTTATGGTCTGAGTATTGGTGCCACATGAACACAATCAAGTGTTCTAGAATTCCCATTCTTCTCAAGGTTAGCTACAGTTTGTTGTAATCCACAGTCAAGTGTCTTTCTATGGTCATTCACTCTGGTACTCTTTGCTTTTGACAAAGATCCATCTGACATTTTGTTAATGTCCCTAGTGCCATGACCTCATCTAAATCAAGCTCATATCTGGTAGTTCTCTGTTGATGCTTCAGTCATTTTGAGGTTTGTTTGGGTTTGTTGTTTTTTTTTAAATACATTTTTTGTTATTTTAATAAAGCTTTACAGAAAAGTCAGATTTTTATTAATTTATTGCTGCACATTTTATCCCTTCTCCTTTCTTTCCCTTTCCCCCAGTTAACTTTAAAAAAAAATCATTCACTGTTGCACAATTGCTTCCCCTCAATTTCTTCAAGTCCTGTTTGCAATGTACCTCTTATTCTGGGTTGTTGTAGTATGTATAATGCCTAACCACATATTCCTTTTAAAAAGTTCTTTCCTTCATCTATTCCAATGCAGTGTTCTTTATCTCGCTACTCTTATCCTATTCTCCTCCCAGCCCCCAATATCTGACCTACACTATAACAGTGTTATGCACTATTTGTCCTTTTGTGACTGAGATATTTCATGCAGCATAATGTCCTCTAGGGTTGCCCACGTTGTGTAACTTTCATGAGTTCATTGTTTTTCAGTGCTTTGTAGTATTCCATTAGAAATATACTGTAGTATGTCTATCCATTTGTTTGTTGAGAAGCACTTGGGTTGCTTTCATCTCTTTGCTATTATTGTAAACAATACAGCAATAAACATGGATGTGCATATATCAGTTTGGGTGGCAGTTCTGGTTTCTTTAGGGTATAGTCTCAGTAGTGGAATTGCTGGATCAAATGGTATTTCTATTTCCAAATTTTTGAGAAAGAACCAAACTGCCTTCCGTAGTTGTTGTTGTTGTTATGTGCCATCGAGTAGCTTGCGACTCATAGCGACACTATGTACAAGAGTTCTAAACACTGTTCTATCCTGTGCCAACCTAGCCATCTCAAATGCACTTATTCCCACCACTCCAGTCACAGAATTGATCCATCTCATCGAAGGTCTTCCTCTCCTTCACTGCCCCTCCACTATGCCAAACATGATGTCCCTCTCCAAGGACCAGTCCCTTCTTGCAATATGCCCAAAGTATGTCAGATGAAGCTTCAGAATCCTTGACTCCAAATAATCAAACCATTTTTCACTCCTACCAGCAGTGAATGCTGGTGAGGTTGTGGAGAGATTGAAACCCTTATCCATACATTTTTTTTATAATCTTCAGCAGGATTTTGCTTGTGCATGATATTAGTGACACTGTTTGATAATTTTCACACTCTGTCGGGTCATCTTATTTTGGAATGGGAGTAATATTCTGTTAAATTTTTGTTATAAGACCATTGCCTAAGATGATATTGATGATTTTCAGTCAGTAGATTTCCTTTTCACCCTAATGGAAAAAAGGTTTTAATGCACACAGGTATTTAATCTCTATAAGATATCATTCATCAGTTTTATCATCTCCAGATTGTGCCTTTCTGGCTTTATTTGTGAACCTCTTTGTACTATAGGCTAGTGCTTCTAAGATTGGTCCTAGTTTGTCTTTTATTAACTTTATGTTTTGGGACTTTACTCCTAGGTTTCTCTGATCCATCTTGAGTTGAATTTCTAGTATGATGTGATATTTGGACCCTGTTTCAGGGAACATTTTTCAATCTACATAGGTTTTTAATTATTTCTCATGGAAGTATCCTGTACAATTTTTGTAAATGTCTATTGCATCTCTAGTTAGATCCCTGCCCCCTAAATCTCAATCTACTGTTGACTATTATAAATGGTATTACTTTCTTGGTGTTCTTCTCTAAGTTTTCTTTCTTACTGTATAGAAATACCATTGTCTTTTGGATGCTGAACCATCCTTGTATACCTGTTATGAATTATATTTTGATGTGCTGTTGTATTATATTGGCCAAGATTCTGTTAAGGATTTTTGTATCTATGTTCATGAGAGATAGTGGTCTGTAAATTTGATAATGTCTTTGCCCAGTTTGGGTATTAGGGTTATACTTGCTTAATAGGATTTCTCTGGGAGTGTTCCTTCTTTTTCTGTTTTTTGAAATAATTTAAGTAGAATTGGTGTTAGATTGTTTCTCAATGCTTATTGGAATTCAGCTGTGAAGCCATTTGGCCCAGAAATTTTTTGTGGAGGATTCTTTTTATGATCTGCTCAGTTTCTTCTTCTGTGATGGATCTGTTCATGTGTTCTACATCTGCCCATATCAATCTGAGTTGCTGTTGTTTTGTTAGGTGTCTTCGAGTTGAGTATGACTGTGGGTCTAAACCCAACCTATCCTGTACCATTCTCACACTTTCTTACCCACTAGAGCCCATTACAACTCTAGTTACCATGTCAATCCACCTGTTTGAAAGTCTTCTTTATTTTGCCAATCCTCCACCCTTTCAAACATCATGTCTTTCTCCAAGGAATAGCCTTTCCTAGCAACAAGCCCAAAGAAACTTTGCCCAAAGGTGAAGCCACGTCATCCTTGCCTCCAAAGAGCACTCAGGCTGCACCGTCTCCAAAACATATTTGTTCTTTTGGCTGTCCACAGGATGTTTAATGCTCTTCTGGCCTTGATCAGAAACACAATAGTCCTCAAACTGACATCATTACTTTTCAATAATTTTGCAATATCCTTAACTGGACTTTCTCAGAGCAATGCATCTTGTTATATCCTGACTGCTGGTATCGAGTTTTAATTGTAGATCCAAGTAAGATGAAGTTGTTGACAGTTTCAATCTCTACTTCGTTCATCATAATGTTGCCTTTCAGTCCAGTGGTAAGAACCTTTGTTTTCTTGACACTGAGATACAATCCACACCAAAGGCTGCATTCCTTGATCTTCTTAAATAAGTGCTTCAAGTCCTCCTCACTTTCAGCAAGTGAGGTTATGTCATGTGCATAACACAGATTATTGATGAGTCTCCCTCTGATCCTGATGCCACATTCCCCTTCATAGATTCCAGCTTCTCAAATGATTTGCTCAGCATACATATTGAATAGATATGGAGAAAGAATACACCCAGATGCACGCTCTTCTTAATTTTAAAACATGCAGTATTTCCCTGCTCTGTTCACACAACAGCCTCCTTCCTGGTCCAGGTATAGGTTTTGAATGAGAACAGTTATGTGTTCTGGGATCCCTATTCTTCGAAATGTCAGCCACGACTTGTTATGTTCCGCACAGTCATACATCTTTGCATAGTTAATAAAGCACAAATAGGCATTCTTCATGTATTCTCTGCTTTCAGCCAGCATCTGTGTAACATCAGCAATGATATCTTTGCTTCCATGGTCATTTATAAATCCTGTATGAACTTCTGCCAGTTCACTATCTATGTATCCTTCTAGCCATTTTCTAATTGATCTTTCACAGTATTTCACTTGCATGTGATAGTAATGATATTGTTCAATATTTTCCACATTCTGTTGGATCACATGTCCTCTAAAATTTCTGGCATAACTTGTGAGTACATCCAAGACTGCATCTGTTAATAGAAACAAATCCCATCAATTCATTCTGGGTACAGCATGTGTTTCAAGGAATTTGTCCATTTCTTCTAAGTTTTCAAATTCTTTCTTAGTATATTGTTGTTGTTGTTATGTGCCATCGAGTTGCTTGCGACTCATAGTTACCCTATGTACAACAGCCCTAAACTCTGTTCTGTCTTGTGCCAATCTCACTGTCTACAATACACCCATCCCAATTACCCCAGTCACTGAATCAATCCACGTCACAAGCAGCCTTCTCCTCCTGCGCTGTCCCTCCACCCTACCAAGCATGATGTCCTTCTCCAAGGACTGGTCCCTCATTACA
>NW_006399832.1:12463139-12467506 GCF_000299155.1 Elephantulus edwardii | reverse complement strand
TTCTTCCTTCATCACCATAGGCTCTTGCTCATATGTTATTTCATTAAATTCTTCTGTGTCTGCCAATTCCTTTTGGTACAGTGACTCAGTTTATTCTTTCCATCTTCTTTTAATACTTCCTGGATCATTTAATATTCTGCCTAAATCATCCTTGATTATAGCAACAGGAAAATATCCATATGCATACAAGGAAGGCCAGTGAATACCACTATCATTCAGATATATGCACCAACAGCCAGAGCCGAGGAAGAGGAAATAGAAGATTTTTACCAACTTTTACAGTTGGAGATCAATCGAACATGCAGTCAAGATGCATTGATAATAACGTGTGACTGGAACGCAAAAGTTGGGAACAGAGAAGAAGAATCAGTATTTGGAAAACATGGACTCGGTGAGAGAAATGGAGCTGGAGAGAGGATGATTGAATTTTGCACAATCAGTGACTTATTCATAGCAAATACGTTTTTTAAGAGAAATAAACGCACGCTATATACATGGATTTCACCTGATGGTATCTATAGGAATCAGATTGATTACATCTGCGGAAAGAATTGCTGGAGAAGCTCAGTATCAGCTGTGAAAACTAGGCCTGGAGCTGATTGTGGAACAGACCACCAACTACTCATATGCAAGTTCAAGCTACAGCTGAGGAAAATTAAACCAAATCCACGGCAACCAAATTATGACTTTGAGTCTATCCCATGTGAATCAGAACCATCTCAGGAACAGGTTTGAGGCCTTGAACATTAATGAGCGAAGACCAGATGAGTTGTGGGAGGATATCAAGGGGATCATCCAGGAAGAGTGAAAACAGTCATTGCAAAGATGGAAGAGGAAAAAAAGACCAAAATGGATGTCAGAAGAGTCTCTGAAAAGTGCACTGGAGCACAGAGAAGCCAAAGCAGAAGGAAGAATTCAAGACACTAAAAAGTTGAATAGAAGATTTCAAAATGTTGCAGGGGATGACAAAGTAAAATATTACAATGAAAAGTGCAAGAAGTTGGAGTCAGAAAATCAAAAGGGTCGAACTCGCTCAGCATTTTTTAAGCTCAATGAACTGAGGTACAAATTCAAACCTCGAGTTGCTATAATCGAGGATGCTTTTTGGAGTATAGCTTCCATAATTCAATATTACAGATTTAATTTCCTTTGGTTCTGCTGTGATGTCACCTCGATCATTAGTTAATCAACTTATTTTTGTCTTCTCCTTTCTTTTATTAAGTTTTGTCAGTTTTATTAACCCTTTCAAATAACCAGCTCCTGGATTTGTTTATGGTTTCAATTGTTTTTCTGCTTTTTATCTCATTGATTTCAGCTCCTGTCCTTATTATTTCCTTTCTTCTACAGGTTGTGGCATGTATTTAAATAGTACTCGGGCCTGAGGTTCTAGTGTTATTTTTGGAGAAACATTCTTAAAAATTTTGCAGCACTCCTCTCTCAATTTACTGCACTGAGGTAATCTGGGTTTGCTATGATGCTGAACCTTGTGTCCTTGGAAGATAACTGCCATAATGGCTACCCAAAGTGGACAGTGTTTGATGGAGTTCCCAGTGTAAGTAAGACGGGTTTAGAAGCAGGAGTAGCCCTACTTCCTAAACCACATGGCCCTGGAAACTCTTTGAAGTGGAAGAAATAATGATAAGTATAGAAAGCCTTCATACCTTTTGCTCATAGGGTCGCTATGAGCTATGCTCAACTCAACAGCATTGAACTACAACATCTAAAAAAGTATTTAGTTACCAGTTTGAGGCTGGAATTCAGATTGAGAAGTCATCTGGAGCAGCGAGATTCTGTAGAGATTTGTTTTCTAGTTCTGATGAGGATTAGGGTGGAATGATTACTTGCCATTGGGTGTGAGTTGATTGTATTTGGCCTCCAATTGGAAAAGAAATTTGGTCAAATATTGTTCTAAGTGATATAGCACTCTTCTGTCCATTTGCTCTACAGAGGTAACTCGTGGTGGCTGTGATGCTCAACACTGTGACACTGATGAGTCAAAAAGAATGGTTACCCATGGTGAACAGTGTTTGGTGGAACTCCCGGATTAAAACAAGCTTGGAAGCAGGAATGGCATCCACTTCCAAAATAGCTTGCCTCTAGAAATGCTATGAACTTGGAGAAATGATGAAAGTTGTGCAAATGTTCAGGTCTTTCGTTCAGGGTCACTATGAATTGCCTACAACTCAATGGCAATTAACAACAACAACAACAACAACAACAACTAGAAGCTGTTGGGTTAGATACATTGTTGTTCTTTTTCTATTTGATGAAGATGTTGAGTTAAATAATTAATAATGCTTCCTTTCTCATTGTTTATGTATTTGCCTATTGCTATGAACTTTCCCCTGAGTAATACTCTACCTGCATCCCAGAAGTTTTGGTATATTATATTTTCATGTTTCAAGGAATTTTTTTTTATAATTCTTTATTTCTTCTATCACCTAATTGTGTTATATTGGGTTGTTATTTAACATCCACATGGGGGGGGTTTATAAGCTTTATCCTCTTGTTATTTTCCAGTTTTGTGGCTTTATATTCTGAGAAGATGCTTTTATTATTTCTATTTTTTTTTAATTCGTTGATGTTTGCTTTGTGCCTTAAAAGGTGATCAGTTCTGGAGAAGGTGCCATGGGCACACGAGAAGAAACGGAATTGAGTTTTAGCTGGATGCAATACCTGGAATACATCAGCAGGTCAAGATGTTTGAATGTAGTTTAGGTCTTTGTTAAGTTTCTTTTGAAACTTTAGTGAGAATTGTGTGTTATAGCTTTCTACCACTATTGTGGTGTTGTCTATTTCCTTCTAAAATTCTGTAAATCATTGTTTTATGTACTTTGCTTGTCTATCATTTGGTGCATAGATGTTGACCAAGGTTATGTTTTCTTGACCTACTGTGCCTTTAATCATTCTGTAGTACACCTCTTTATCTTTTATGATGGTTTTCATCTTGTAGACTATTTTGCCAGAGATTAGAGTTGTCCCTCCTGCTCTTTTGTGGATGCCATTTGACTGGTATATTTTTTCCCCCAGCATTTGGTTTTGAGTATATCTTTCTCTTCATTTCTTGGATGTGTTTCTTATAGACAAAATATTAATAGGATTTGGTGTATTATCAATTATACTACTCTTTTTCTCTTGATTTATTACATCCACATTAAGGTATTATTGACATGTCGAGTTTTATCATTGTCATTTTTCTGTGATGTTTGTCTTCCCTACCGCCCCCCCCCCACGCCCTTGTTTCTGGTAACTATGGTTCATTCACTTTCCTTTGGTGTCTCTGCGTGAAGGACTTTCCTTAAAAGTTCTTGTAGATTTGGTCTTGATTTCACAAATTCCTTTTTTTTCTGCAAAGGACCTAATTTTTCCTTCATATTTGATGGTGATCTTTTCTGGGTACAGGATCCTCAGTCCCCAGTTGTTTCTTTCAAGTTTCTATATAAACCATCTTAATTGCCTTCTTGCATACATAGTTTCTGCTGAGAAATCAGAAATTAATTTAATTGCTTTTCCTGTGCAGGTGACTCTCTGTTTTTCCTCATGCTGCTTTTAGTATTCTTTATCTTTTATTTTGAACAAATTGATCATAATATGGCTTGATGTTTTTCTTTTTGGGTCTAATTTATATAGTGTTTACTGAGCTTCTTAAATATGACTTTCCTTGTTCTTCATAATACCTGGGAAGTTCTCTTCAAATACCTTTTCCACAATTTTCTCAGTGATTTCCCTGTCACTCTCACATTCTGGAATTCTGATCATACGTATGTTTTTCCTTTTGATGTCATTTCACATGATTCTAATGTTTTCTTTATTTTCTTTGTGTCTCATCTTTAATTTTTCTTCTAGTAAGTTACCATTGTGGTTCTTGACTTCCAGCTCCCTGACTCTCTGTTCCCTCTTTTCTATTATATTTTAAATCCATCCAGCATGTTGGGCACTTCTGCAATTTCAGTCTTAATATTCTGAATTGCATTTTCATGTATTCCTGTTATTTCCAGTACTGTGTTGGTTGTACTCTATCTTGTGATAAATTTTTATGTTCTTATTCTTTTTAATTTATAGTCTCAATTCTTTCTTCTATATTTTGCATTTTCTTCTATACATGTACAAGTGCTCCTCATTGATATATTTTATCTGGCTCACTGCTTCTGGAGTATTCCCTTTCTTAACTATTCCTTTATTCCATCATGTGCACCCTTTTCTGTAGCTGTACAAATAACTTCACATCTATATATATCTTCTGCTTCTCTACCTCTAGGGTATGATTTCTACCAACATTTACAGTCAGAGTCGATTAAGCATGCAATCAAGATGCTTTGATAATAATGGGTGACTGGAATGCAAAAGTTGGGAACAGAGAAGAAGAA
>NW_006399832.1:12454752-12462924 GCF_000299155.1 Elephantulus edwardii | reverse complement strand
TCAGCTGTGAAAACTAGGCCAGGAGCTGATTGTAGAACAGACCACCAACTACTCATATGCAAGTTCAAGCTGAAGCTGAGGAAAATTAAACCGAATCCATTGGAACCAAAATATGTCTTTGAGTTCATCCCACCTGAATTTCAGAACCATCTCAGGAACAGGTTTGAGGTCTAATTAGCGAAGACCTAATGAGTTGTGGGAGGATGTCAAATGTATCATCGGAACAGTGCAAATATCATTACAAAGACAGAAGAGAAAAAAAAAAGACCCAAGTGGATGTCAGAAGAAACTCTGAAAATTGCACCGGAGCACAGAGAAGCCAAAGCACAAGGAAGAATTCAAGATAATAAAGAGCTGAACAGAAGATTCAGGGCAGCACGGGATAACAAAGCAAAATATTGAAATGAAATGTGCAAGGAGCTGGAGTCAGACAATCAAAAGAGCTGAACTCTTTCAGCACCTCGTGTTGCTATAATCAAGGATTCTTTAGGCAGAATATTAAATGATCCAGGAAATATTAAAAGAAGATGGAAAGAATATACTGAGTCACTGTATCAAAAGGAATTGGCAGACACAGAAGAATTTAATGAAACAACATATGAGCAAGAGCCTATGGTGATGAAGTAAGAAGTTCAAGCTGCTTTGAAGGAAATAGCAAAAATTAAGGCCCTAGGAATAGATCGTATACCAATTGACATATTTCAGCTAACAGACGCTGCCCTAGATGTGCTCACAAAGTTGTGCCAAGAAATCAGGAGAACAACCATTTGGTCAACTGACTGGAAGTGATCTATATTTGTTCCCATCCCAAAGAAGGGTGACCCAACAGAGTGTGGAAACTATACAGCAATATCATTGATTTCACATGCAAGCAAGATCCTACTGAAGGTTTTCCAAAAACAACTGGAACAGCACATTAGCAGAGAACTGCCAAAAGTCCAGGCTGGGTTTAGAAGGGGTCATGGTACTAGGGATATTGTAAACTAATGTTAGATGGATCTTAGCTGAAAGCACAGAATACCAGAAGAATGTATATCTGTGTTTCATTGATCATGCAAAGGCATTTGACTGTGTGGATCATAAGAAACTGTGGCTGACTCTGAGAAGAATGGGAATCCCAGAACACTTGATCGTTCTAATGCAAAACCTATACTTGGACCAAGAGGCAGTTGTCAGAACAGAGCAGAGACACGCTGCATGGCTCAAAATTGAGAAAGGCGTACACCAGGGATGTGTCCTACCTCCATACCTCTTCAACCTGTATGCATAACAGATTATCTGAGAGGCTGGGCTCTATGAAGAGAAGTGTGGTGTCAGGATTGGTGGAAGATCTACTAACAATCTGCGTTATGCAGATGACACAACCCAATTTGCTGAAACTGAGGAGGGTCTGAAGCACTTGCTGCAGAGGGTCAGGGACTTCAGCCTCCAATATGGATTGAGGCTCAATGTCAAGAAGACAAAGATTCTCACCACTGGACCAATTGGCAGCATCAGGATGGATGGTGAAGAGATTGAGATTATTAACATCTTTAGTCGGTTTGGCTCCACTGTCAATACTCTTGGCACCAGTAGCCAGGAAATCAAAAAACATATTGCAATGGGGAAGTCTGCTGTTAGGGACCTCTCTAAAGTGCTGGAGAGCAATGGTGTCACTCTGGAGACTAAGGTGTGTCTGATACAGGCTATGGTCTTTGCAATCACTTGTTATGCATGGGAGAGTTGGACAATGACTAGTGAGGATAGAAGGACAATTGATGCCTTTGAGCTGTGGTGCTGGAGAAGATTATAGAATGTACCATGGGCTGCCAAGAAGACAAACAGATTCATCCTGGAGAGGGTTGAACCAGACTGCTCCTTGGAAGCAAGGATTCTGGGACTTCGTCTGACATAACTTGAACGTGTTGTAAGGAGGGACAAGTCCTTGGAGAGGCACATCATGCTTGGGTGGGTGGAGGGACAGCGCTGGAGGGGAAGACCCTCTATGAGGTGGATTGATTCAGTTACTGGGGTAATCGGGATGGGTGTGTCAGAGGCAGTGCGATTGGCACAGGATAGAGCAGGATTTAGATCTGTTGTACATAGGGTCGCTATGAGTCGCAAGTGACTCGATGGTACATAAAAACAACAACAACATTGTTTCTTCCATCATTTGTACTTTCTTCCATATCTGTTTGACTTTCTCCACATCAACATATATCATCTGCCTTCTTGACTCTGAGTTATTCATGGGGTCTGCAATTTTCTTTGATTTTTTCCTTTCCTTTTTTTTTAGGAGGCTTAATTTCTTTTTTTCCATAGCTTTTTGTAGCTGCCTGCTGTTTTATTGATATTATGTGAAGCTTTTCTTGATAAATGTTATGTCATAAATTGTTCATAGTTTTTATCTTTATGATATTATTGAGTTGTCAGCTTAAAATGTTCAATCTATGGGGTAGTCCACTCACTCTATTGAAAGTTCTTTGGGGGAATATTTGCCTTTTTCAAATTTCTTTAGGTTCTCTCTGATCATCAATGCAGCATTACAGAAATCTTGAAAAGGATAGAACATATCTAGTTAAAAAAATTCACTTTTAAAAAATCAGAGACAGAAAAGTCACTGAATGGGTCTGTCAAAGTCATTGGTTGTCTAGCTTCCATATCCCAATGTGTTGTATTATATGTCATCAAGTTAGAACGGACTCAAAGCTGATCTTCTAGAGGCTTTTCAGAGTTTATAAATCACATGGTGTGATATTTTCAGTAAGCAAATGAAGAAATTGTCTTTCTCCTACCCACTGGTGGATTTGAACTGCCTCTCTTTTGGTTGATATCACAGTTCCTTACCTATTGGGTAGCCAAAGCAGGTAGTAATGGCCAGAAATCCAACTTTTGTGAACAGAGTAGAAGAAAACTTAAAATTACGTCTACCAACCATAGACTGGCCACTGCCTGGAGCTGTAGGTAGGAAGGAGTTTCCTATTTGCTTTTCTTAGCTTTCTTCCTTTCTTACAGAAAAAAGTTGGAAAAAAATTTAAAAAGAAAGAACCAAACTCCAAACAACTACTCAAACTATTTTTTAAAGTCACTCCTTCCATGAAACATCAGACTTAGAAAAACAGTTGGACATAGATATAGTGTGAGTTCAAGTATTAAATTAAGGCCCTTGTATGATTAGATACCAGATTTTCAACTTCATCCAGTATCACATCAGAGCAAAACCTCCACATTATAAGACCTAGTCCTGGACACTAGACCAGAGTAGAAGTAACATTCAATCCACTGGACAGGAATAGAGACCAGAAAACAGAGAATTCCCCAAAGCATTTCAGAAAATGAATATAAAATACCAACAAAGAGTTTAAATTTGTAATCACAATATAAATAAGAGGCTACTTGAACTGTCTGTGTATAAATTCCAAGAGAATCTATACCTTTTGGGTTACTAGGAAATTTACAACATAAGCACAATACATGGACAAAAAATAAAAATTATGAATGGTTCTGTATACCAATAATAACCAATCAGGAAATTCTATAAGAAAGAAAATTCATCCGTTATAGAAAACAACAAAGTTAATTCAATATAAATTTAATACCCCATTAAATGGTGTGGGGGGAGATTATGTTTGAAAGGCATTAAAGCAAACTCAAATATGTGAAAACATTCATAAATAAAGGCTTATTATTGCAAACTTCTTCATTCTCTCACTGATTTTTAATTTTATACACACACTATTGCTTAAATTTTAAGAGAACTATGTAAAGTTTTTTAAAGTCAATTTAGCCAGCAAATCTGTATTAACAAAACTTCACCCAGAATGTCCTTAATTTAGTCCTCATGTCACCCTGAATTATTTTCTTTTAATCATTACCAATACCTGCATAATGTAACTAACACATTCAGCTGTGAATAGAAAGTTTGGAGGCTTGAGTCTACCCAAGGGCATCTTGGGGGAAAAGGTCTGGCATCTTCTTGAGAAAGACTTTCATTGAAACTCTCTAGACTACAGTTCTATTTTGACCGACTTGGGGTCACCAGGATTTGGAGTTGACAAGACATAAATTCGTAATAGTTCATCACTTTTATTCTGTCATCTATGCTACTTGACTATTGAAAATTTTAGTTTTAATTGTTGTTAATTGGCCTTGGGTACTCCCGAACTTTGTTCTTCTTCCAAGTCTAGATCATTCTCCAAAACCAACTTCTAATGCCCTATTGGTTTATAGTTGTTTCATTCTGTTCTACCATCTGTACCAGACCATGTCCAGTGAATGACTTCTTAGTTTTAGTTTTGTTTTGCATCCAAAAGCTTTTGGAACTTTCTTCCCCCCATGAAATACATAAATGTTTTAATTCTATTAACATATGTCTCATAATGGGTGTGCCACTACCCATGTTGGTGACCCCAGGATATGAGATTTTCAGGCCAAAACAATGACTCACTAAGACACCATTTCTAGAAATCTAGTAATTTCTTCCTAAGGGATTTGGCTACTCTTGGGAAGTAGTGACTAGGTTACCAGAGAGAAGCTAGGACTCTAAATGAATTGAAGTCTTATGAAATGTGATGAGTCAAAGCCTTTTTGGTTAAAAAAAAAAGGTTGTAATTTTCAATGTGTCACATTCTCTTTCACAACTGAAAAAACATCATGCCAAACTGTTTTGAAAAGCATTTAATTAAAGAAAAGCTGGAAAATTATGATAACTTCTTGAGCCGTTTTAAAAGTCATTGCATATATTAAGCAGTAACTTTTTCTGGCCAACACTTTATTTGATTTTTTTTTTCTTTAAAGCTGTAGGCTGAACTTTTTCACAGATCTACAAAAGAAAGGTGGTCAGTCTCTTCCCACTAAGATTAATAGCCTCAGAATCTAATGCAGGGTCCTTACGAGTGAAAATTGACTATAGCTGAGAATTTGAGTTTATTGAGTAAGGGGGTAAAGAATGAAATCTAGAATACAAACTACATAACTGTCACCTAATTTTAAAGAATTTCCTAAAATTACTCTAGATATGACAATGTATTTCATGTTTATAAGGACAACAACCAAGTAAGATCAGTTCTATCATACAAACTGTATATAGCCACAAAGCTAAACAGGGAACTGAGATGGCTTAGTGGTAAGTAGTTGCTGTGCCAACTCAAAGGCAGGCATTTTGAATCCACTTGAAGGCCACAGGAATAAGATGATAAATACTAAAAAAAAAAAAATAAAAAAGATGATAAATATTCTCCCAGGGGATTTACAGCTTCTGAAAACTGGCTAGAGGGCTTAGTTATGAGTCAATTCTGACTCAACAGCACGTACAAAAACAGAGATAAACAGTTTTATTGTAAATTATTTTTAAAGAGAGAGAAGAGTTAGGAAACCTCATGGAGGGTCACTGTGAGTTAGAATCAACCCAGTGACACTAGATTGTTTTTGGTTTTCAAGAAAATAGAGGTGTGTGTGTGTGTGTGTGTGTTTTTTTTAATCATTTTGTTTGTGCCTAGGCAGGTGGTCTGCACCAGCTTTGTGGATTTTTCTCTGGAGGAAACTAGAGGCATCTTCCCAAAGGCATGCTCCAATCCTGCTAACACCCTGTGTTTCACTCTGAATTTACCAGAACTTGCCTGTTCGGGGTTGTTTCATCAGCAATTTTCCTGTCTTATGTCTCTTCTTTCTAACCAAGACAAACTAGGGATATTTTGTTTTCAGAATACAAAGATTTTCTATCTGTCACTATGTCACTCTGTAAGTGATCAAAAACATCTAGACAATATTTACATTATTTTTACAATTTAAACTTGCTTTATCTCCCTGATAAATCTGAATTTGTTATATTAGTTTATTATAAGCTTGTTATACTCCATATTAATAAAAATGAACTGCTTAGAAGGATTAACCTTCTGTTTGCCACCTTTGATTATGGGGTGGGTGTGTGTGAAAGATGGCAATTCATATAATGATGTGAACGTACCAGATTCTTAAGCTATAAAGAAAATTTAAAAGTTAAAAAAAAATAAGAGAATTCTCCCCAGTTGATTCTAGTTTACAACAATTCTTTAGAATGATGTAGAACAGGATTTCCAAGACCGCATATCTTTAAGGCACCATACTATCTCATCTTTCTCCCTCATCATAGCTAAGGGATTCAAACTACCTTTCTGTTAACAGTAGAGAATTTTGACAACTACCTCAACAGACACCAAGAACAAGTTTACTTACCAATTATCCTCAGTACTTGATGTTCACAAAAAACACCCATAGAAGCAATAATCAAGGAATCAAAAGGTAGGACCCACTCCTCTCAAGATATCCACTCCTATCATGAGACTCGCTCTTGGGGGACCTTACCTTCACTTTGCTGCAAGACACCAAGGCTTCTGTGGCATGACTGGCCCACAGTCATGTGGGAAGCATCTTCCAACCATCATTTCCCAGTAACTTTATGCAAAAGGTCGCATCCAAGCCAAGGCATACTCACACCATGGCCAGTGACAGAACCATTGTCTACCAGGTCTAGGGGTTGCAGTTTTAGATTGCAATCCCGCCCAGAGCACTAGACTTCTGCCCCTTTTGCCTCGAAACCCTGCTCCTCTGACGTCTGCTTCCTCACTGCCTGGAGACCACCCAGATTCTGCCCCTGCTTTCCAGCACCAGGAGCACCAATATCACAGGCATTTTGGGTGAAGCACTGCTATCTAGCTATATCATGTAGGATTTCTTAAACTCAAGAGGAAAAGACCAGATGAAAATGCAGTTTCAGGAGGGCAACAGGCATTCTGCTCTTTTTTGACTGTTCTTCTCAAGAGGGGAGCATCAGTATACAGGTCCTCCACAAAACATTGCCATACCCTGGGTCATTATATCATTATTGTAACTTAACATCTCTTAAGAAAAGGCTTACATAGGGGAGCTCTGGTGGCCAAGTGGCAAGGAGCTGCAACTACAATCCCAGAGGTGCACGGTTCGAATCCACCAGATGCTCTGCCGGGGAAGGAGGGACAATCTCCTCCTGTACCAGTCAGATCTGATTTGATGGTACACTCACACAAAAATAATTAAAAATTAAAAAAAAAGAAAAGGCTCACATAAGTCAAGGAGGCAGTAGTCTGCCTCAGTCATCATGAAAAAACAAAATAACCCTTCTCCTAAAAATGTAGACCAATGAATACCCCATATAGAGAGAACTAGAAGAAATACTTTGATGTGGATTTATTTGAACAGCCACAGAAGAAGATGCAAATTGCGGAAAAAACAATGTAAGTTATTAAGAGAACAAAAACTCCAGAGACAGCAATCTAGAAGAAATATATTGATGAAGAACAACTTGAACAGCTATGGGAGATAATGTAAAAGATGAAAGAAAAATTGATGAAATAGACAAAGAAGTACAAGAACTTTAAAAATGATCATAAGACAGAGATGTATAGCCAACACAATAATGGAACTAGCAGAAAAGCATGAGAATGTCATCCAGAATATTTAAACTGAAATGGCAGAAAGACCCCAAGATGCTGGTGAGACAAAAACATTAGAATTGAAGAGATGGAACAGAGTCTGTGAGCTGGAAGACAAGAGCCTCACTGGAAACATAATAGAAGAAAAATCAGAGATGGCACATAAAGAAAACATTAGGATCATGCAGGATAACATTACAGGAACAGCATAAGTATGATTAGAATTGCACAACATGGGAGTGAGAGGGAAGTCATGAAGAAAATTGCAGAAGAAAAGCTAGAAGAAAACTTCTCAGATATTTTGAAGAATGATGAACACTACATTCAAGAATCACAGTGAACACCAAATAGACTAGACCTGAAACGAAAAAACATCAAAATATATCATAGTAAAATTCTCCAAATTAAAAGATAAGGATAGAATAATAAAAGAGCCAAAGAAGAAGAAATAGATTATTTCTACCAACTCTTACAGGCAGAGATAGATCGAACATGCAATCAAGATGCATTGATAATAATGGGCGACAGGAACGCAAAAGTTGGGAACAGGGAAGAAGAATCAGTAGTTGGAAAACATGGACTTGGTGACAGAAATGAAGCAGGAGATAGAATGATTTAATTTTACACAATCAATGACTTATTCATTGCAAATATGTTTTTTAAGAGACATAAACGTAGATTATACACATTGATTTCACATGCAAGCAAGATTCTACTGAAGATTATCCAAAACCAACTGGAACAG
>NW_006399832.1:12451856-12453748 GCF_000299155.1 Elephantulus edwardii | reverse complement strand
GGACAGCGCAGGAGGGGAAGACCCTCTATGACGTGGATTTATTCAGTGACTGGGGTAAACGGGATGGGTGTGTCAGGGGCAATGAGATTGGCACATGATAGAGCATGGTATAGGGCCTTGTACATAGGATCGCTATGAGTCGCAAACGACTCAACAGCACATAACAATGACACAACAACAACAAGTAAAATTTTTTCAAAATCACCTACAAAGGGGAAACAATGAGACTATATTCTGATTTCTCAGCAGAAACCGTGATAACTAGAAGACAATGGGATGGCATATACAGAAAGCTGAAAGAAAACAATTGCCAACCAAGGATCCTATACTCAGTGAAGCTCTGTATCAAATATGAATGAGAAATTAGAGCCTTTGCATAAAAGGAGGAACTTAAGGAATATGTGAAAACAAGACCAAAACTACAAGAAATTTTAAGTGAAATATTTCACACAGACATACCAAAGGAAAGTGGATGGATCATGGCAACCAGAAACAACAGAAAAAGAAACATGGTAAAATGGCAAAAGTAAAACCTGGCCTGACAATAATCACACTTCAATATGTTGCCTACAAGAGACATATCTAATAAGTGGAGAGAAAGGCAGACTCAAAATCAAAGACTGGAAAAGAATATACCCAGCAAATGGCAATCTCAAAAAAAGCAGGATTGGCAATATTAAACTCTGATAAAATATACTTCAAAATGAAATGTACCATAAAAGATAAGAAATAGCATTATATACTCATGGTCAACCTACAATATACACAAACAGATTTGAAGAAGAAATAGCACCACAATAGTGGTAGGAGATTTTAATATTCCACTATCACCAAAGGATATGTTAAAGCTAGTAGGCCAATTTAGTACGGTGATAGGATATAAGATGAATATCCAAAAAAATCAGTGGGATTCCTCTACAGTAACAAAGAGAACTCAGAGAAGGAAACCAAGAAAGCAATACCATTTACAATAGCCATCCACAAATTGAGATACTTGAGAGTGAACCTTCCGAGAGACACAAAAGAACTATACAAGAAAACTACAAAACATTTCTGTGAGACACAATAAAAGGCCTAAATAAATGGGAAAATATTCCCTGTTCATGAATAGAAAGACTCAATATTGTGAAAATGGCAATCCTACCCAATGCAGTCTATATGTTCAATACAATTTCAATCCAGATATCAAATTCATTTTTCAGGATTGAAAAAGAAATTGTCAAGTTTATTTGAAGAGAAAAGAGACCCTGAATAAGAAAAACACTTCTGAAAAACAAAAATTAAGTAGGAGGCATAACAATCCCTGATCTCAAAACTTATTACACAGTGGTAGGAACAAAAACAACATTGTGCTAGTACAATAAGAGGCACATAGAACAATGGGATAGAATTGAGAACACAGAAATGGACTCAACTATCTATGGTCACCAGTGTGAGAGAGATGCTGCTCTCTCAATATCAAGAAAACAGAGATTCTCACCCCTGGACTGATTGGCAGCGTCATAGTGGATGGTGAAGAGATTGAGATTGTCCACAGTTTTGGTTTGCTTGGATCCACAGTAAACACTCTTGGTACGAGCATCCGGGAAATTAAAAGACATATTGTGATGGGAAAGTCTGCAGTTAGAGACTACTCTGAAGTGATGAAGTGCAAAGATGTCAGTCTGGAGACTAAGGTGTGCCTGATACATGCCATTGCAATCACTTGCTATGCATCGGAGAGCTGGACAATGACTAGGGATGATAGAAGGAGAATTGATGCCTTTGAGCTGTGGTGTTTGAGGAATATTGAGTATACCATGGACTTCTAGGAAAACAAACAGATTTGTCCTGGAGACGGTGAAGCCAGGCTGCTCCTTGGAGGCAAGGATTATGAAGCTTCATCTGATATA
>NW_006399832.1:12435369-12449769 GCF_000299155.1 Elephantulus edwardii | reverse complement strand
AACGGGGTGGGGGGGGGCGGGGAGAAGGGTGCAACAATGAATGAATGGAATTCCAAAATCTCTGTAGATGTTCATTGAAATGAAAAAAAAAATGGAAGTGAGATAAAGCAGTCTACCCAGAGTACAGTCTACTTTAATGACTTGAATGGACTAAAGCTTTTGGGACCTTCAGTGACTTCTTTAAAGAACTAAATAGCAAAGATTTGACTTTTCATATTAAGAAGGGTCTGACCCAAGCCATGGAATTTTCACCTGTTTCACATACATGTGAAAGTTGCACAGTGAATGATGAGGAAAGCCAAAGAAGGACTCTTAAGCCTGTCAATTATGGTACTGTTGAAAAATACAGAATACCCCATAGGAGACTTAAAATAAAATAAAATCTAACTTGGAAGAAGTATAGCAAGCATGTTTATAAGTAAAGATGATAATAATTTGTCTTACAACATGGAGAATAATTTCATATTTAGAAAAGCAGATGATGGCAAAAAGGATGAAGAACCTCAAGGAAATGTATTGACACAGTGACAGCAACAATGGGGTTAAGCATAGGAGAGATTGTGAGGACAGCACAGATACAGACAATATTTAATTGTGTTTTACATAGCGTTCCTGTGAGTCAGAGGTGAATTGATGGCCTAACAATAAGAATGGTGAAAGTTCACTTCTCTAAATTTGGGCATGTTACAAGGAGAAGCCATTCATTGGGAAAAGACATCATGCTGAAAAAGGTAGAAGATCAGCAAAAGAGAGGAAGATTCTCAACAAGAATTGACACAGTGACTACAAAAAAGGGCATGTGCATGGCACAGATAGCGAGGCTGGCTCAGGAAAGGTCAAAGTTTTCTGATTTGTTGTTTATAGAGTTGCTGTGAGTTACAGTTGACACAATTGCATCTAACAACAAAATAAAACTTGGGCTTGCTTATGGGAAACGTATGCTTGGACCAGGAAGCAGTCATCACAACAGAATAAGGAAACCCTGCATGATTCAAAATCAGGAAAGGAGTGCTTAGGGATACATCCTGTCTCCATACCTTTTCAATCTACATGGAGAACAGATCACTCGGGAAGCAAAGATTTATGAGAAGAAATGTGGCATGGAGATTGGAGGGAGACTCATCAACAACCTACGTTGCGCAGATGACATAACCTTTGCTGCTGAAGCTGAAGGGGACCTGAAGCACTTGCTGCAGAAGCTCAATTATTGTAGTCTTCAATATGGTTTGAAATTTATCATCAAGAAGACAAGGATTCTCACCACTGGGCCAATTGGCAGCATCATGATACATGGAGAAGAGATTGAGGTTGTTAATAATTACAGCTAGCCAGGCTTCACAATCAACACTCTTAACACCAGCAGTGAGGAAAGAAAAAGAGGAATCGCATTGGGAAAATCTGCTGTCAGAGAGCTCTCCAAGAGTGCTGAAAAATAACAATGTCAGTCTAGAGATTAAGGTGCACTTTAGTCAGGCCATGGTCTTCATAATTACTTGCTATTCATCAGAGAGCTGGACAGTGACTAAGGATGATAAAAGAAAACTCAATGCCTTCAAATTGTGGTGCTATAGAAGAGTCTTGAACATGCCATGGACTGTCAAGGAAACAAATAGGTCTGTCTTGGGGAGGGTGATACCAAGTTTCTCCTTGGAGGCTAGGATTTTGAAATTCCATCTCACATACTTTGAGCATGTGGCCAAAAGAGACCAATCCTTATAAAAGGATGCTGTGCTTAGAAAGGTGGAGGGGTGGCGCAGGAGAGGAACACCCCAGATGAGATGATCTGAATCCCTGACCCAGGCAATGAAGATTGGTGTGTCGGAATTAGTGAGGCTGGCTCAGGACAGAGCAGGATTCAGAGCTGCTGTACATAAGGTCACTATAGGTCTCAGGCAACTCGACAGCACATAACAACAACAATGCATTGCATGCACAGATATCAAATGGTTCTCTTTCCATTGCCCTGTCACAAATGGAATGGGCAATCTGCACTAGAAAATACTAGTACACTGATGACTGCTATTGCTGTAAGAACTGAAATTCATTTTCTTTCTTACTCAGAAATCTCATGCTAACTTCCATCATACTGTGGCAGGCTAACTTGTTAGTTTGTAAGTAGGATTAAATCTCAGCCCCTTCACAGTTCCTGACAATAGCATGCTAGTAAATGGTGTGTCTTAAGAAGGAAGATAAAGTAGGAAAGAGGATTAAGAAGTTTAGAGTGGTTAATATTTTTTTTCTATTTCTATTTCAGTAAAAGATAAAGAGTTCCAGGTGGCTATCAGGAGGGAGGGCTTTCCTTCCATTGCACTAATGGTTGAAAATAACTTAGCAAAGAAAAGAATGGCAGAAGGTGAGGTTAGAGAAATAACAGGAGTAGATCATGTAGGCAATTGTAGACATAAAAAATCTCTTATTTAGCCCTCAGAGAGATGGGAAGCCACTAACAGATTCTCAGTAGAGGAGTGATATAGTTTGATTTTCAGTTTAACTGAATCACTCTGGCCCTAGATTAAAAGTAGCTCAAAGGAGATCATGGCAGGAGAGAGACGGGAGATTGAAAGGTGGAATAGAAAAGGTGGCATGTGTAGGCAGAAACAGAGGTTCTCTGAGTCAAAAGGAGAGGTCAGAGAGTGAAGTTCTTTGGATAAAAGGCAATTCTTCTTTGCATATTTAAAATCCTAATGAATGTGCTAATTTTCTCAGTAGCATTCTATTTTAATTCACTGAACTATAATTGTACCATGCTAATTAGAATCCATTAGGCAACACAATTTTTTTTCTCTCTCTCTAGCAACATGCCCCACATGTAAAATTAAGATAGAATTAATTTTTACAACTCAAAGTAAAAATCAATCAATTGATAACCTGAGAAAGGCATGGGGAATTTTAATGTTTTCTGATATATCATGAGATAAATTAAAAATGTGACTGAGTTGTCCCAGCCCTTTCCTGTCCTCACTCCCCTACTAGTAAAGTAAGTACATCAGGCATTTTATCCACACAAAGGTTATACCTGTAAAAAACAAACAACAACAAAAATAAGACAAAAATCATGGCTCAGGAGAAAAAGGCCATGGGTATCCAAAACACCATTATCCATGATTTTTTCAATTTTTTCTTTCTAAGCCACAAGAACTCTGGTCAATACAGTGACACAGTCATGTAAAACCTTCCTGGTGGCATAGTATATAATGCATCTACCAATAAGAAAGGTCAGCAGTTCTGATCTGCAGGGGTTCTTTCAGGAGAAAGATAGACAATCCTTTCCCTTTTAAGATTTATAGCTTTTGGAACTTAATAGAGAATCATTTTGAGTTTGGAATCGACTCAACAGCTCTAGGGTTTGATATAGTAACTCATTTCCATTAAAGTGATTCTAACTCATTGTGACGCTATGCCCCACGCTGCAATCTCTCTAAAAGCTCACTGCCACACCTTTCTTCTGTGTAGCAGCTTATGAGTTCAAAACACAGACAATTTGGTTGGCAGCCAAGTGTTCCACCATTGCATCATAAGTGCAGTTCATGATACATGATATGTGTGGTATGATATGATACGATGATATGATGTGATATATGATTGATATGATGTTGTTATTATCATTGTTGTGTGCCATTGAGTCAAGTATGACTGATAGAGACACTATGAAGAAAAGATGTGAACTCTGTTCTGTTATGCACCATCCTCACACTTTCTAACACACAAGAGCCCATTGCAGCAGTCACTGTATCAGTCCACCTGGCTGAAGGTCTTCCTCTCTTTCAGCAACCCTCAGCACTTCCCAGCATCATGTCCTTCGCCAAGGTATAGTCCTTCCTAGCAACATGCCTAAAGTATGTGAGGTGAAGACTCATCATTCGTGCCTCCAAAGAGCACTCCAGCTACACCCTCTCCAAGACGCATGTATTATCAAATCAGTACCTATTCATAGCTGACCCTCTAGTAGTTTTTCCAGAGGCAGCAAATCACACGAAAGGAGATTGCTCATCTTTCTGCCATGGAGCAACTGTTGGATTCAAACCACATGCCTTTGGGTTTGCAATGCAACCTGTTATCATTAAGCCACCAAAACTCTATGTTTATGACACAATAAATATCACATCAAGACTAAAACAAAACAAAACCCATTGCTATTGATTCCAATTCACTGAGACATTCTATCAAGTTTCCCGGGTTTAAAAGGAGACTGCACACATTATTTCCTAAAGCAGTTGTTGGATTTCAACTTCAGCCCTTTGTTTAGCAATGGAACATGTAATTTACTATGCCATCAGAACTCCTCATATAAAGAATAGGATGGGAGGTCAGGGTGGGCTGGGGAAGAAGTTTGTCATCACAATGAAGCAAAAGACATCATACATAAAATTGAGGAAGAGAACAAATTTATTTTTATATACATAATTTTTATCTTTTGTCAAAGTTCCAATTAGTTGCAAACAGCTCTGGTGGTAAAGTAGATAAAGAATTGTTGTTAATGTTTTTGTTATGTGCCATTGAGTCACCTGCAACTCATAGCTTTGAATTCTGCCATATTCTGAGCTAGTCTCACTATCTCCAACATTGACCCCCACTATCCTACTTACTGCATCAATCCATCTCATCTGGGGTCTTCCTTTCTTGCACTGTCCATCCACCCTTCCAAGCATGATGTCCTTCTCCAGGGACTAGTCCCTCCTGGCTCTATGCCCAAAGTATGTGAGATGGAGCTTCAAAATCCTTGCCTCCAAGGAGCAACCTGATTGCACTCTTTCCAGGATAAATTTGTTTGTTCTCTTAGCTGTCAGTCTTCGGTGTGTTCAATACTCTTTTCTAGCAGCATAACTCACAGTTGTCAATTCATCTTCTGTTATCTTTGGTCATTGTACAGCTTTCTCATAAAAGACTAGACTGGTAAAAAAAAAAAGGTTGATGGTTCAATCCTACCAGCTATCTGGAATAGGATAAGGCAATCTTTCTCAAAGATTTACACACTAGAAAACTATGATGCACATCTACTGATTGTATAGACTCAATATAAATCAAGTGAATGACTGTGAGGAGTTTTGTTTGTTTTGTGTTTAGGAACGATGATTTTTTATCTGGTAGCATCATATAGGCCCACATCTAAAAATATTTGTTGCTGAAATGAAATATTACATTTCCAATTAAAATGTTTTGTTCCGAATAATCAGCTAATATTCACAGCAAATTCTTTTCTATTATTATTAATTTTGGTGAAACTTTACAGAGATTTTTAATTTACATTAATTCATTGTTGTACTTTTCTCCCTGCCCATCCCTCTATGCCCCAGTTTACTCTTCTCTTTGAAAAGTAAAAGAAAAATTCTTTCATTCTTATAAAATCCCTCCCCCCCCCAAGTACACTCCACAATGCAGCCTTCGTTCTGGACTCACAGCAAATTCTTAAAGGACACTTTGAAAAGTTTTCAGGTAACGTCATAATAGTTTAACTATTCACTCCCTATCTATCTATCCATCCATTCATCTAAGAGGACACTGAACAATAATTGGTGTTTTTGGTGTTGGTGAAGATATCTTAGACTGTCAAAAGAACTAACAAATTTGTCTTGAAAGAAATGAAGCTATAGACGCAGAGGTTAAAAACTTCATCTTACATATTTTGGGAATGTTATCAGGAGTGACCAGTCCCTAAAAAGGACATCATACTTGGACAAGTGGAAGGTCAGCAAAAGAGAGGAAGATCCTCATGGAGATGGATTTACACAATAACTGAAGCAATGGTCTTAAGCTAAATAAAAATTACTAGAATGGTGCAGAACTGGGTGGGGTCTCACCCTGCTGTATATAAGGGTGCTCTGAGTCAAAACAAGAAACATATTGTGGTTTTTGTTATGTGCTGTCAAGTTGACCATTGCTCATAGTAATCCTATGAGTAATAGCTCTGAACTTTGCCCTATCCTGAGCCAACCTCACTGTCTCTGGGACACTTGATACCATTGCCAGAGTCACTGGATCAATCCAGGTTCTTACTCTCCTCTGCTGACCTTCTACCCTTCCAAGTATGATGTCCTTCTCCAAAGACAGCTCCCTCCTGGAAACATGCCCAAAGTATTTGGGACAGAGTATAAAAATTCTTGCCTCCAAGGAGCAACCTGGTTCACCCTCTGTGAAACAGACCTGTTCGTTCTCGTGGCAGTACATGGAAGAGTTTCTGTCGTTTGTATTCATTGTTCAGATCTCAAATGGATAGCTAGCAAATGAGAATATTAGTGCCTGGACAGGTGTGCTTCAGTCTCTAGACTGACATGGTTGCTCTTACCACTCTGTAGGGGTCCCTGACAACAGACTCCTAAAGCAACTTGTGTTTTGATCTCCAGACTGCTGGTGTCAAACATGTTGATTGTTGATTTAAGCAAAATGAAATTGTTAACAACCTCAATCTTTTCTCTAATATCATGATGTTGGCAATTGTCCCGATGGTGAGAATCTGTTTTCTTGATCTTGAGATGCAATCTATATTGAAGGCTACAGGCTAAAGTGCTTCTGTAGCAAACATATCAAGTCTTCCTCAGTTTCATCAAGCAAGGTTGTGTTATTTGCCATAATGTAGGTTGTTGTTGAGTTTTCCTCAAATCCTTCAACAACATGATGTTGTTGTTGTTAGGTGCCATCGAGTTGAGCGCGACTCACAGCAAGCCTATGAACAAAAGATCTGAACTTTCTTCTATCCTGTGCCATCCTCACACTTCCTGAAAAACAAGAGCCCCATTGCAGTGGTCATTCATTCAGTCTATCTAGGTGAGGGTCTTCCTCTACTTTTCCAACTCTCTTCACTTCCCAACATTATGTCCTTCTCCAAGCAATAGTAACTCTAAGCAGCATGTCCAAAGTATACGAGGTGAAGCCTCATCATTCTTGTCTCCAAAGAGCACTCCAGCTGAACCCTCTCCAAGACATATCTGTTCGCTCTCTTGGCCATCTGTGGGATAATCAGTGCTCTTCTCCAATACCACAACTGAAAGGCACCAATTCTTCTTCTCTCCTCCTTATTCATTGTCCATAATATCATGTTGTTGCTGTTGATTGCTATCGAGTCGAGCACAACTCATAGTGACCCTGAAAGGCCTGAAGCCTTTCTATAACTATCTTCATTTATCAAAGTTCATAGAGTTTCCGGAGACATGTGGTTTAGGAAGTGGATGCTACTCCTGCTTCCAACACAATATGATTGAGGTACAAGTCTTCTCTCTGCAGAAATAATTTACATGTCATGCAAGAGTACATTCCATGATAAATTGACTGTAACTGAGGTTTGTACAAAGAACCATAGAAACATAAAAAAAAAAACAAATAAAAAACCACCCAAAACTAGTTTTCCTTCTATTTTTATAGTAATAATCTTATGCATTATTTTTCCTTATGAGATTGAGTTAGTCCAAAAGAGGAAAGGGGGTGGGTGTGGGTTAGGGAGCTGAAGGTGGGGACAAGAGGAAATTATGAGGTCACAGAGTTTGGTGGGCAGAAGAGGAGGTGAAGGAATTAGGAAATATCCAGTGGGGACCTGAAAAGGCAGGGTGATAATTGGCACAGATCAATGGTGATTCATTTTATAAAGCACAATATGTAGGAATGATAGTATGAAATACAATATGAGTGAAAGAATGTGTGAAACACAATGTATTTGAATGAAACACAATGTATACAAATCTTGTATAAAACCAATATCAAATCCAGGCCATAGTCTTCACAATCACTTGCTATGCATCAGAGAGCTGGACAATGACTAGGGATGACAGATAAAGAAATTGATGCCTTTGAGCTGTGGTGCTGGAGAAGAGTGTTGAATATACCATGGACTGCTAGGATAGCAAACAGGTTCATCCTAGAAAGGGTAAAACCAGGTTACACCCTGGAGGAAAAGATTCTGAGGCTTCATCTGACATACTTTAGGCATGTTGCAAGGAGGGACCAGTGCTTGAAGAGGGACATCATGCTTGGAAGGGTGGAGGGACAGAGAAAGAGAGAAAGACCATTGAATAGATGGATTGATTCAGTGGTGTAGTGGGAGTAGGTGTGTCAGAAACAGTAAATTGGAACAGGATAGAGCAGGTTTCAGGGTTATTGTACATAGGGTCCCTGTGAGTCACAAGGGACTCGATGGCACATAACAATAGATGATAGATTAGATAGATAGATAAATAGATAGATAGATAGATAGATAGATAGATCCTTCCTTTAAAAATAGCCCAAAATGATAAATTCTATTTTGGTAAAGGACAGGATATTAAACTAGATTTTTCAAGAGCAGAGTTAAAAGCCACAGGCAGATCTTTAGAAAACAAGTCTTTCTGTCCCTTTTCCCCTCCTCCTTGTTCCTACATTTACAAGTATGAATATTTTGACCTATTTCTCTAATACTTCATTTATTATGATTCAAATTAACTCCAGAGGCTTTGTAATGCATGATGAATATAAGAAATGTTCTCATTCTTAGTGAAATGAGGAATGTTTAAAATACATGGTTGGTTTCACAGACTTGTTCATGGTGTGATAGAAGAGTAGGAATCTGGGAAATTCAGCAAAGCATCTGGATCCTTGTCAAGAGGATCTGTATACAATCCATTCGAAATTTGCTTTAGTATGTTGCTGCATATTTGAAAACTACATGAGAAACTAATCATCAGTGATAGAAACAAGACAGTTGTCCAAACAGGGGACAGAATGGAAGTATCAGGTTATTTTCTGTGGATCTTCTTTGAAATAGTGATTACATTAGTATATAAATTTGTTAAAACTCTTCAAGCTAACCTTTAAGATTGTTTGTTAACTATATTTTAATAAGAACAATAGAAAAAATATCGTTGTGCATTCCTCATAATGAACTTTAAATGAACTGTTTCAGTGACCGTGTTTAAGATAAATGACCTCCCTCAAACTACAAGTACAGCCTCTGATTGGTTTTGTGACAGTTAATTAATAAATGTTGGTAGCTTTGATAGAAATTGGTTTCAAATTTGCTTTCATTGTAAGAAAGCATCTGGTCATTAGTTCATAGGGAAGGTGGCATATAATCAGCACCCACCCCTAACCCTCTGACATTTACTAAAAAACCTTGACATTTGCCAACAGCTAAATTGGCTTTGGTAAATTAGCAGTCCTCAATTAAAGTGATTCTCATAGTAGAAATGTGAAATCAAGCTACAAAGGGAGGGCAGGATGCGGGGAAATACTAGACTTTAAGGAGGATAAATATTTTTAAAAGCCTGTTGTTAAATTCTGATTCACTGTTGTTGTTAGATGACATACACTATGATTCATGTTGTTGTTCTCTTTGGTGGTGATACGTGCTATCAAGTCAAATAGGACTCACAGCAACCCTATAAACAACAGATCTAAAACGTGTCTATCCTGTGCCATCCTCTCCATCTCTTACACACTTGAGTTCATTGCTGTAGAAACTACATCCATTCATCTCACCAGGGATCTTTCTCTTTTTGTTGACTCCCCTTCCAAGCATCATGTCCCTTTTCAGGGAATAGCCTCTCCTAGCAATATGCCTGAAAGTGTGAGAGACAAGCTTTCATCATCTTTGTCTTCAAGGTGTGTCCTTCATGCATTTTTTCCAAGACATATCTGTTCTTTGGGTAATCCATGGGATAGTCAGTACTCTTCTATATCACCATAACTCAAAGGCATCGATTCTTCTATCATCTTTATTTCTTTTTCAGCTCTCATCAATTGAAAAGACCACAGCCTAAACCAAGCACACTTTGACCTGTAGACTAACATCATTGCTCTTCAGTATTTTGGAGAAGTCCCTAACATAAGACTTGCTCAGTGCAATACATCTCCTGATCTCCTGATTGTTGGTACCAACGATGTTGATTATTGGTCCAAGCAAAATGAAATTGTTCACAACTTCAATCCTTTCCCCATCTATTATGATGTTGCCTATTGACCCCGAGGTGAGGAACTTTATTTTCTTGGTGTTTAAATATAACCTATAGTTAAAGTTCAAGTACTTGGTCTTCTGCAGCAAGCTTGTCAAGTCCTCCTTACTTTCAGCAAGCAAGGCTGTGTCATTTGTATAATGTAGATTGTTGATTGTCCTCTGATCCTGACGTCACATTTCTCTTCAGAGAGTCTAACTTCACAAATTATTTGTTCAGCATACAGATTTAATAGATATGGAGAAAGGCTCCATACCTGATTCACACCCATTCTTATTTAAACCATACAGTGTTACACATTTTTTTCCAGGAGAGGCCAGTCCTTGGAGAAGAACATCCTGCTTGGAAGGGTGGAGGAGCTGAGTAGGAGTAGAAGAGCCTTGATGAGATGGATTGACTCAGTAACTGGAGTAAGGGAGGTAAGTGTATCAGGGACAGTGAAACTGGCTTAAAATAGGGCAGGATTCAGAGCTATTACACATGGGGTCACTGAGAATCGCAGGTAACTTGATAGCACATAACAAGTGTTACCTTGCTGTATTCAAGCAATAGCTTCTTGATCTAGGTATAGATTTCTTCTGATTACTAAAGTGTGTTCTGACTACCATTTTTCTCAATGTTAGCCATAATTTGTTACGAGCTACCCAGTCAAATATCTTTGCACAGTCAAAAGAACACAAATAGACAATCTTCTGATATTCTAAGCTTTCAGCCAGACTCCATTTGATACCAGAAATTATATTCCTGGTGTCATAGCATCTTCTAAACCCAGCTTGAACATCTGGCAATTCCCAGATGTTCAATGGACTGTTCTTGCCATTTTTTTTATGATCTTCAGCAATATTTTACTTGGATGGGATATTAATGATATTATTCAATAATTTCCACACTTTCTCCTACACTAGTCCTCTTTTTATCCTCCCAGCGTGGTGTCATTGTGCAAGAACTAATCCTGGACAGCATAACCAAAGTGTGTGAGATGACCTTCCACCATTCTTGCTTTTAAGGAGCACCCTGTCCATGTTTCATCCAAGATAGCTTTTTTGTTCTCTTGGCTGCATGATTTGGTCAATACTCTAACAGCATAATTCAAAGCCATCGGGTTTTTTTTTTCAGTTTTACTAATTCATTCCCCAACTTTAAAATGCATCTCAAACCATTGGGAATGCCTAATTGGACAATTTTGCAATTGTACTAATCTCTCTCTGATCACAAGGGCGTTGGCTCATGTACCTTTTATTTCCCCATAGTTTTAGACAGTATCTCACCCTAAGTATTTGAATACTTCTAAGAAAATAGAAGGAGTAATAAAGTTCATTTTGTATATATATTTGTTCATTAATTTATCTAACATAAGAAAATTCTAAACTTAAAAGACAGCAAGAGAAAAGGGGAGATTATTCCCTAAAAAAAACCAAGGTAGTAAAAAATAAATATTGAGCCAACTGGACAGTTACCAGCCCATAACAGCCTAGGAAACTCTATTACTATCCTACTCCCTTGTCTTCTCAATATCTTTTTTTTTTCTCCTCAAAATTCCTCCTTTGCATTAAGTTAATGACTTTGATTTAAACACTAGTCTTCTTAAGGTAGTGAGGAATTGAGAAAATAATATATGAGACATATTATGGTTATTTAGGCATATAAATCAGTCTAAGTTTTGTGAAATTATTTAGGCATTCAATTATTTCTAAAAATAGCATATGCTTAGGACTAAACTGCAGTATCTATATTGTAATTATATACATACTTTTCATGTAAATTTATTACATTTTTCCCAGAAAGCACTGTCTATTTATTGAATAAATATTTTCATACTCACAAACTAGTTGCTATTAAATCTATTCTGATCCATGGTGCCGGGTGTGTATTATAGTAGAACTGTGTTCCAAAGGATTTTTTTGTTTTCTAAAAAATCTTCTTTATGTGTTTCATTCATGTGTATTGTACATATTTTGATACTTCCTAGTCTGCACTCTTCCTCTAAAAATTCAATGAGATATTTGGGTTTGACTGAATACATTTTTTAGGGATTCTGATGTTTTTTATGGTGTATTTTTCAACCTCTTTATTGATGGAATATGTTAAAAAGGGGGGGAGGAAGCACACAATTGCTATGTGAATGTTGACTCATGAATCATAAGATGGCAGATCTAGACAAACAGTTTTCCCTATAGAATAGGAACTCAGGAGGATAGTAAGAAATAAATTTTTGTCTCATTTATTTTTAAAATGTCAGCACATGGTGAGTTTTGATCATGAAGCTGAGGGAGTAGAGATGTGGAGTAATTCTGTTGACCTTTTAACAAATCAACTATGTTTGATGATAATTTATACTTTTTTCCAGATGCATAACATTTCTTGAGAGGGAAAAAAAAAAGCTCTGCTTATTGCTAAAACATCTGATTTTTTTTTTCTAGAAAATACATATGATCTCCAAACATTCAGGGAATACCAGGTACACAACGTACCGTATAAAAGCTTCACTTTGGCACAATCTGTTCTAACTATTACACCAGGTACCGCAGGGACTTTGCTTACATATTCTAGAATGTTATTTAACCTAAAGATAAATAAAACTCCTTAAAACAGAGTACAGAGCCTGCATTCTGAGGCTGAGGTCTTACTTTGTTCTTGGGTGCAACTCAACCCACAGAAAGATTATTCACTAACACTCATGGATCCCAGCTGCACTTCCCCCACCAGGTATGTGGACACCCAAAATGGTTCCTTTGTGAAAGAAAAGGGCCTGGAGAGGAAGAACAGTATGTTCAGTCATTCTTCAGCTGCTAGGTAAAAAGTTCAGATTCGGCCCAAGTTTAAGAATGTTAGTTCCTTTTCTATATGTTTATGAAAACCAAAGATATGATGTGCAAAGAAAATCATGCATTAGAATTTGGAATTATTGATTTAAATGTTTGAGATTCTTCCTAGTAATGAAATAATTACCTTGAGGTTCAACTTAGGTCTGGAGAAACATTCTATTGTCCATTTAGAATGTGTTTTCCATGGGTAACAGGCCTATTAAGGCTACCTAAATGGCATTCATTAAAATAGTATACAGATTTGAAATGAAGCTTAAAGCACATTTGTGTGCTATAACTACATAAATTTGATATTCAAACAATGGATCTTTTAAAAACATTTTTGTTTTCTGCAAAATCTAGTCTAAACTAATCCTACTTCAGTATACAATCACTAGATAATATTGAGTGAATATCAAATTAGAAATATCAAAATGTATGATGTTTGCCAAAAAACAATGACACAAAATATTTGAAATCAAGGTTTCTCAATCACAGCACTACTGACTTTTTAGGCTGAATAATTATATGCTTTAAGAAGGTTTTCTGAGTATTTCACTATCTTTAGCAACATCCCTTGCCCTTACCCGCTAGATGCCAGTAACACCCTCTCCCTCCAGTTGTGACAATTTTGAAAAAAAAAAGTCTCTTAACATTGCTAAATATATCTTGTGGTGAGGAGGTGAGGAGGGAAGAAGGTTCAAATTGTCTGTGTTGAGAATTACTACTTTAAGTTAAGGCAGTAATACTAAATCTTGGCACATGGTCACTCGTTATTTAACTCTTAAAGAATTTTTAAAAATATCAAGTAAGAACACAAAGTGGTACAACCAAACTCTTTAAATTAATAATTTTAGGCCTATCAATTGGCAATCTGGTGTGTACACATTTTAACCTTCTGGTTTTGTAATTACAGTCACATTTATACGATTATCTTTTTAATAGTTCTCCTTGTTGCTCAATATAAGCAGTTCTGGATTCAAACATTTGACTAAAAATCAAGAGGTCAGTAATTGGAACCTACCAACTAACTGCTGTGCAAGACAGTCTGTTTCCATACATATTTCCAGGCTAGGAAACCCTATGGGGAAGTTCTACTCTGTCCTATAGTTTCTATGATTTGAAAGTTATTGTATCTCAGAGATAGGTTATTCAATAGATTTCTGTACAAAGAAACTTTAATTTTAAAATAAATAAATAAGGCTCAAATGACATGCACCGTAGGGCTTGTAAGGTGTATGCACAGGTTGGAACACTGCACCTGGTGTCCTGTACGCTGTGCTTTTATATGACCAAGTGTGTTGTTTGCTATCGTCTGCCCTATGTGACTGCAGCTCTACAGTCTCAGGCAAGGTTATGCTTTGGAAGAAATATAAAAATAATTGGAAAAGATAAATGTGTTGTTGGAAAAATGCCATTAGAAAAACAAACCAACCAGTATTGCCTGTTATCTCTGTGACAACAGAGTGGTGAACGCAGTAGTATATCGGTGACAGCTTTGGGAGTGATAGTTAGTGTTAGAATTGGTAGAGTATATACACTGCATATATATGGGGCATGTCTGACCCCAAATGAATCATTTTTGCATGGAGGATATTTTTGATGGAGATTGTTCCCCTTGTGGCATTAATAGAGGTCACATGTGGCCACCTTCACTTTACTTTTTTAAAGACTTTTTTTTT
>NW_006399832.1:12433380-12433949 GCF_000299155.1 Elephantulus edwardii | reverse complement strand
TAGAGATACCATTTGACCCAGCAATCCCATTACTGGGAATATACCCCAGAGAGACCATGTCTGCCATCCAAGCAGATATATGCACACCCATGTTAATTGAGATATTTTTGAAAAGCAGACATTCTTTCTAAATTTTGCACATCAAGAATCAATTTTATTTAAGGGAAAATACAGTGTGCATAGTAGGGGGAAATAAAAGGAATTTTCAAAGAGGAATATACATTAGGAAAATGTGAAGATACCTGTCACTTCCCTTGAATAGGGGAAGGGGTGACAGTAGTTTATATCAGTGGAGACTTGGTGAGGTAATAAGAAAGCTTCCACACTTCATCTTTACTCGGCAACCTCCTGAAACTGGCAAAACTCTCAAGTCTCTGAGATCTTCTAAAATGAACTACCATGCAAGAAAGTACTTTTTCTCATTGGAAAGTCTTCCAATAAGAATTATTCAATTAAAAAAAGAATTATTTATTGTTTCTTGTGGTATTCTCCTATCAAGAAAAGCAGGTATTCTTCTCCACACTTTAATCAAGTATTTATTATACTGAGCCTATCTGCCTCTTCTTAAA
>NW_006399832.1:12426657-12432310 GCF_000299155.1 Elephantulus edwardii | reverse complement strand
CATTACCAAATACTTTTTCCCAGTCTGTGCCTTCCCTTTTTACCCCGTTGGAGAAGCTTTTGGATATGCATAAGGATTTGATTCTTAGAAGGTCCCCTTCATCTATTTTATCTTTTCCTGGTTGTAGATTTTTCAGGATACTTGGAAGACTGTTTATGTTGTGGATTAGGACTTCTAGAGTTCTTTCAAGCTTTTAAGTTTACACTTTCAAGGCTGACCAATAGGAGAAGAGTTTTTCCAAACTACACTCTGAAAATGGAAGGTCTAGAGACACAGAATAAACAACTCTCCTCATATACATGAACTTCTCTATCTGAACTTTCATAACACAAAAAGCTGAAATTATTTCAATTTTGCATATAAGTGACAAAGAACTTACCTATTTTTCAATCATTTTGGTGTTGAACTTCATGATCATTATTACCGCTTTCGTCTTGGCAGCTGTTATATTTTTCTTCTTCATAATCTTCTTTTACGACCACTCTCTCTCCACTCACCATATTGTGAGACACTATGATTTCTCCTCTGCAAGTTCTCACCCCTTTACTCTCACTCCTTTCCCTCTTGAGGCCCTATACACATTTACTAGTTATCCTTCTATTTTTACAATAATTGTTTTATGTAGTATTTGTCCTTTTGAGACTGAGTTAGTTTATTCAACACAATGCTCTCCAGTCTTTCCCTAATTATGCAGTAATTTTCAAAATCTTTGCTCCTGAGTGTTGCATAGTACTCCATTGGGTGAATATACCACAATTTCTTAATCCATTCAACTGTGGTTGGACATTTACGTTGTTTCCATGTTCCTGTGTTTTGACTAATGATGTTGCAAACATTGGTGTACAAATCTCCATTTGTGTCTCAGTTCTCATTTTTTTCAGTTTCTATTTCTACCAGTGGAATAGCTGTGTCATGTGCACTTTCTATCTTCTAGCTGTCATAGTTTACAAAGAGAATTGTATAACTTCTGATATACTAAACTCTTATGTTGTCATGTAAGAATATTAAAAGTTCTGATGATTGTTGTTATTATTGTGTTCTTATGTGCCTTCGAGTAGAGTACAACTCATAGCAACCCTATGACCAACAGATCTGAATCTTATCCTACCCTGTGCTATCCTTATCATCACTGATACACTTGAGCCCATTACTGCAGTCACTCTGCCAATCCATCTCAGTGGGTGTCTTCTCGTCTTTCACTGACCCTCCAACCTTCCAAGCATGATATCCATTTCCAAGGGATATGCTCTCCTAGCAACATGTCCAACATATGAGAGATGAATTTTTGTCTTCACTGCCTTTAAGGAGCACTCCAGTTTTAATTTTCCAAGGCTTCCCTGTTTGTTCTTTAGGCTTCATGACATATTCAGTACTCATCTCCAACATCAGAACTCGAAGGTATCAATAATTCTTCTATCATTACTATTCATTGTCCAGCTCTTGAATGCATAGCAACTAATGGAAAAGACCATGGCCTGACTCTGGAGCACATTAATCTTGAGACTGACATAATTGCTCTTTAGCTTTTTGGAGAGGTCCCTGACAGTGCATTTTCCCAAAGCAATATGTCTTCTTATCTCCTGACTGCTGATATCAAGATGTTGACTATTTATCCAAGCAAGATGAAATAATTAACCACTGAAATATTTTTTTCATCTATCATGGTATTATCTATTGTAACCTTGATGAGAATCTTTGTTTTCTTCATGTTGACATTCAATGCATATTGAAGGTTATAGTCTTTGATCTTTTGCAATAAATGCTTAAAGTCTTCCTCATTTTCAGCAAGCAAAGTTGTGTTATCCGCATAACACCAACAACACTAATGGTATTGTCATTGTTGTTGTAATGTGCTGTCATGTCACCTGCAACTCATTGCGACCCTATGTACAACAGCTCTGAAGCCTGGCCTATCCTGAGCCAGTCTCCCTAATCCCAAGACACCTACACCCATTGCCCGTGTTACTGTATTAATACATCTCATGTTTGGTCTTCCTCTCCTGTGCTTTCCCTCCACCCTTCCAAGCACAATGTCCTTCTCAAAGGATTGGTCTCTCCTGACTGCATGCCCTAAAATAAGTGAAACAGAGCTTCAAAATGCTAGCTTCCAAGGAGAAACATGGCTTCATGTGCTACAAAACAACTTGTTTGTTTTCATGGAGGTCCATGATCCATAGTGTGTTCAAGACTCTTCTCCAGCACCACAACACCAATTGTTCTTATGTCATTCTTACTAATGTCTAGCTCTCTGATGCATAGCAAGTTATTGTGAAGGCCATGGCCTGGATATGGTGCACCTTAGTCTGTAGACTGATATTGTTGCTTCTCAGTACTCTGGAGAAGTTCATGACAGCAGATTTTCCCAGTTCAAATCTTCTTTTGATTTCCTAACTGCTGATTATTGAGATAAGCAAGTTGAAATTAACAGCCTCAAATTCCGTTCCATCCATCATGGTGCAACCAATTGGCCCAGTGGTGAGAATCTTTGTCAATGCATTCACTTCCATAATAGCTTGCCTCTGGAAACCCTATGAACCTGGAGAAAAGACGAATGTTATACAGGTGTTCAGGACTTTCATTCATAGGGTCACTATGAGTTTTCTACAACTCAGCAGCACTTAACAACAATAACAACAGCATAGAGAGAGAGAGCAGTTGGCCTAGCGAACAAAAAGTCATGCTCCCAAGCCAAAGATGGGTGACTGTACTCCGCAGCCCTCAGGCCTGCCTTTAATTGTTCTTGGTGAAATATTCTTCTAGTTCATGTAACCTTGGTATGTTCACTTGCTGTACAGTGGTAACTCGCAGATGCTGTGACACTGATGAGTCAAATGCGAGAATGGTTACCCATGATGGACTTCATCTTACTTTGATCCACAATTAACATGCTTCTTCTAACCAGCAGTCAGGAAATAAGGAGATGCATTGCACTGGGAAAATCTACAGTTAGGGACCTCTCCAAATTATTGAGGAGTAACGATGTCACTTTGAGGTCTAAGGTGCATCTGATTCAGGCCATAGTCTTTCTGACAACTTGTTATGTATCTGAGAAAGGGACAAGAATAAGGATGACAGGGGGAAAAAATGACTGCTTTGAGCTGTGGTGTTGAATAAGAACACTAAACATTCCATGGACAGCCACGAAAACAAACGGATGTTTCTTCGAGAGGGTGTAGCCAGAGTGCTCTTTCCCTGGGATTTTTTTTTTTGCTTCTTTTGTTTGTTTTTTTAATTACAAAGCCACTTTTAATACTTTGAGGTGAGCCCATAGGAATAAAAAACACTGGGAAGGGATAAGCCCCTCACACCCAGGTGTGGCCCAGAGGGCGAGGGCCTACCTAAAGGGAAGGAAGCACAAAAAGGACTTGCTCCAGACTCAGAGCAAAGGGAATGCAGTTGGTGCTGGGACCTGTGATCACTACAGGAGGAAATGAGAGCATGGTAGGACAAGCTACAGGCACACAGGAGAAATCAAGGAGGTTGGACACAAAGCCACAAACTCACTTGGTTTCCTCCATCTTCTTGTTTGCCTTTTTCTGCTTCTGCTGTGTGATCTCTGAGTTCCTCTGCTTGAGGGCAGCAGCAGAAAGGCTTCATCTCAGCGCTTTCCCTTAACTAAATCACTCTGCTTTTGGCAGGAGAGCTCATGCTGTTTACTTCAGGTCATTGGAAGAGCAGTGGCTCTCTGGCCTGCTTAAGTTATGTACCCTCGTTCTGTTTCAGAGTGCTCTTTGGATGCAAGAATGATGGGACTTCACCTCATAGACCTTGGACATGTTGCTAGGAGGGGCCATTCTTTGGTGAGGAACATGATGCTGGAAAAGGTGGAGGACTGATGAGGCGAGGAAGATCCTCAACCAGGTGCATTGACATAGTGACTGCTACACTGGCCTCTTGTGTGTCACGAAGTGTGAGGATGGCACAAGAGAAAGCAGGGTTCAGATCTCTTGTTCATAGGGTCACTATAAGTCTTACTCAACTCAATGGGTACCTTACAACAACAGTATAAAAAAGACAAAAACTTGCTTGCAAAAAAATGAAATGTTGAAGAAGGTCAAAGATTACAGACTTTAGTATAGATCACATCTGAACCTGAAGAAAACAAAAATCCATATATAATTGAACTGAAAAACATCTTGACAATGGTGAATGAATTGAGATTGTCAAGAATTTCATCCTACTTCTGTCTACTTCAACAATCAATATCTAAGAAAGCCACAATCAATTAATTAAATGACTTGGTGCACTGGACAGATCTGAAGCAGAATATCTCTTTAAAATTTTAAAAATCATGAGTGTCCCTTAATGACTAAAGTGTGTCTGATCCAAACCATGTCTTTTGAAAGATCTCATGCCCATGCAATTACTGAATAATGGAAAAGATATATGAAAGATTATGTGCATTAAAATTGTGCTTGCTGTGGGCCATATATCATGTGTATGGTACCATTAACTGCCAGAAGAAAGAAAAATGAGCCAAGAGAAATGCAAGCCAAATGCTTCTTTGAAGGGAGAACATGAAATCTCCTCCTACTTACATTGAACATAACATCAAAAAAGACCAATAGCTTAAAGAGAACATAGTGTTTAATAAACTCTAAATAAATAAACACTAAATAATAAAAGGCCAAATAAAATAAGGAAAACCTTCGATGAGACAGATTGATACAATTGCCATAAAAGTATATACCTCTTCAACAAATGGCGCTGGCAAAAATGGACCTGCAGAAAGCTGAAACAGTATCCACATCTCACACCATCCACAAATATCACCTCAAGGTGGATCAGAGACTTGGTAGTAAAGCCCAAAACCATAAAGTTCATCACAAACAAACTGGGATCAAGCTTAGAAAGTCTTGAATATGGTACAAAAAGACTGCCAAATAAAGCTAGAAATGCACAACAATCTGAAGAGGATAAAACTGATGAATGAGACCTTCTAAAGATTAACTCTCTGTGTACATCAAAAACTTTTCCCAACAGGGTGAAAAGAAAAGCTATCAACTGGGAACAAACATTTGGCAATACCATCTCAGACAAGAATCTCATAATGAAAGTTTATAGTATATTCCTGGACTTCCACATGAAAAAGACTGATAATCCAATTACAAAATGGGAAAAAGTTGTGGAAAGACGTTTCACAGGGAAGATATTCAAATGGCCAACAGACATATGAAGAAATGCTCCAAATCATTCTTAATAAGAGAAACGCAAATTAAGATCACAATGAGATGTCATTTTATCCTGACAACAGAAGCAAAATTTAGCAGGGCAGCAAATAATAAATGTTAGAGAGGATGTGGTAAGATAGGACTCATACATTGTTGGTGAGATTGTAAAATGGTACAACCACTCCGGAAGGCAATTTGGTGTTTCCTCAAAAAGCTGAGCATAAAAATTCCATATGACCCAGCTATTCCATTGCTTGAAATATACCCCCCAAAAAAGAGGACTGAGGCTCAAATGGAAACTTGCACACCAATGTTCATAGCAGCATTATTCACCATCGCAAGGACGTGGAAACAGCCCAGATGTCCAACCACAAACAGATTGAGAAGTTGTGGTACATTCACACAGTGGAATACTACACAGCACAGAGGAGCAATGATTTTGTAAATTACTTTTTAACTTTGGAGGGTCTGGAAAGCATTAT
>NW_006399832.1:12417954-12426397 GCF_000299155.1 Elephantulus edwardii | reverse complement strand
ATAGATAGATAGATAGATAGATAGATAGATAGATAGATATAGATAGATATATCATCATGCTGTTGGCCAGGCAGGGTTTTCATTCTGTTAAACCTAAATTCATTGTGAGTTGTAAACAACTCAAAAGCAACTAACAGAAGAACTTGCTTTGTACTCTTTAAGGGTACTAACCCTATACAAACTACCACACATTGTTGTTGTTAGATGCCATCAAATCGAGCACGAATCATAGTGACACTATGAACAAAAGATCAGAACTCTGTATCCTGTGCCGTATTCACACTTCCTGACACATAGAACCCATTGCAGCAGTCATCCTATCAGTGCACTTAGTTGAGAGTCTTCCTTTCCTTCACCAACCCACCACTCTTTCCAGCATCATGTCCTTCTCCAAAGAATAGCCTCTCCTAGCTACATGTTCAAAGTCTGTGAGGTGAAGCCTCATCATTCTTGCCTCCAAAGAGCATTCCAGCTGCACCCCCTCCAGGACATACCTGGTCATTCTCTTGACCATTCGTGAGATGTTTAGTGCTCTTCTCCAACACCACAGCTCAAAGCCTGTCATCCTTATTCATTGTCCAGCTATCAGATGCATAGCTAGTAATCAGAAAGAGCAGGGACTGAATCAGACGCACCTCAGTCCTCAAACTGATATCATTACTGCTCAATAATTTGGAGAGGTCCCTAACTGCAGATTTTCCCAGTGTAATGCATCTCCTTATTTCTTGACTTCTGGTACCAAGGATGTTAATTAATTGTGGATCCAAGTAAGATGAAGCTGTTGGTAGTTTCAATCTCCTCTCCATCCATCATGACACTGCCTATCGGTTCAGTGGTAAGAATCTTTGTTTCATGACATTGAGATACAATCCATACCAAAGGCCTCATTCCTTGGTCTTCTGCAACAAGTGCTTTGAGGAGGGATTGGAGCACTTGTTGAAGCACCATACATTGCATGTACAAAAAAAGGCTAGTGTTAACAAACCTTCAGCTCTTAGAGAATACTAAGTGTAGTTCACTCATCCTTGTGGCTTCTACCATGCTGATATTTAACAGGAATTCGTTGAATAATTTTAATATTAAATATAAAAAGGGACAAATATGCCAGGGTTTGAAGAATTATTCACAAATTCATTCACTCATTCAAGAGATATTTTTAAGTATACATATAATTTTCCAGATACTGCTTCATAATGTATATTTTTTATTTTATTTGGCACTGGTAGTTCTTCGGAGATGGAAGCATTTTATATTTGCCAGTAGCAGACAAGAATATTTAAATTCTCCTTTTTTTCAACAATAATCAATCTATAATATGATCTTCACCAACCAATGTGGCAGATATAATTCTCATGATGTTAAAATATGCAAATTAAATGTTATTTTCCTATGTATTAAATTAAGCATTATTTCTACAAACAATATCATAAGATGGGAGTAAGTTTTCACCCTCTGGGGTATACTTGATAGAAAATAAATGTATAATTGACAGCTTTGTAAAATTAGTGTTTAAAAAAGTCTGAAAACTTAGATCTGTTAGCTATATACCACATTACATAATGGCAAATTTAAGCAAAAAATACAGTAGAAAATTAAAGTAGAAATTCCATTGGAAATAGATCGTTCAAAAGCCACCATACATTGCACTCACTACATTTTAAACTAGAATATGTATACATTTCACAAAAAAAATTGTTATCAAACATAAAAAAATTAGTGTAGTTATACATATGTACCCTATATATACATTTGTCCACACTGAACATTTTCTATATAGATTGTGGGAGGTGGACTGCTGGGTACAATAAAGATTTGCTGTATGATCTAAGGCAAGCTGTGCTGTTCACTAGCAGCATAATTTTGGCAAAATAATCCAACTTGGTCACTTCTGACCAAGATAGAGTAACAGTGACCAGATTTACCGTCCTGTCTGAAACAATCCCCAAAGGAGACAACATATTTGAAGAAATGGATTATTTGACACTGGACAAATAAGAGTGATTGATGAGAAACAAATGTAGTGACCTTTGTGATTACCTCTACTTGTTTACTGACTGTGAACTTACAACTTCTATTATGGAGAGGAGGAAGTTAGAGTTCAGTGGACTGTCTGAGCAACAGAGATACAGTAGAGAGATTTAGAGAGACTGAGAAATTGTTGTAATTCTCTGGAAATCCATATTTCTCTATCTGTGGTGGTTAGGGAGTGTGTCAACTTGGCTAAATCATGATTCGCAGGGGTGTGACGTCATAATGTGGCCTTGCAGTTATGTAAGATATCTTCGTCGTGCATAATGAGATTTTGTACAATATAATCACTTCCATGATGACATCTCCTTAGAGTTGTAGGGGCATCTCCTCAGGAATGTAGCCTGCTTCCAGTGAATGATGTTTTTCTGGTAAAGCTCTCTGGGATTTTGCATCACCCTGATCCTTCATCTGGCTCACCTATCATCCTCTGACTTTCAGTTCTTTGGACATGAACCAGTAGCATATCACACTATCTTCTGGTCTTGGAATTCATTAGCCTTTGAAGCCTGTGAGACTGAAGCTTGAACTCTTCTCTGACAATCTTGGATTTATCAGCTTCCAGAAGTCTGCCGTCTGACCTGTCTATCTAGATACATTATCTCCTGCAAGATGAGCCCCTGGGGTGTTCAGCAGCTAAGACATTTAGATCTGTACATGCATATGAGGTAGCTACACAAGGCTGAGGAAGGTTACCTTAGAGATTAAGAGGAAGAGTTCTTAGACCTGTACGATGTCAGGGACAGTGCTTGTTCTCACACATTAAAATAGAAAAAACTCAGAACTGGCAATGTGATGAGTAGAAAGCAATAAAAAGGGTCTGACTATTAGATTTCCAAGGCTGTAAACTTTCATAAGAGGAGACTTCCCATTTTCAACTTACAGAGCTGCCTGTGCATTTGAATTATCAGCCTTTCAGTTAGAGGTTAAGGAAGATATAAATTAGTGGAAAGAGTAAAGAGGATTTAAAACAATAGAAAGATGTTATCATGCTCTTTGTTCTTGGATTAGAATATTTAATATGTCAAGATGTTACTCCTGCTTAAAGCACTGTATATATGAAATGAAAAACCAAATAGTATTCACCTTTTATGGGATGGCAAGAAGCATCAAATAGCTAACGCAATGTTAAAAGACAAGAACAAAGTAAGAGGACTCACATTTCCTGATTTTATATATCATACTACTAAAATAATCAAAATACTCTGGTACTGATCTAGTAAATATTGATGATGATGATGTTGATGAAGATGATGGTTTTCAGAGGCAATAAATCACGCAGTAGGAGACTGTGTCTTTCTCCCACAGAGCTACTGGTGGACTCAACTGTGTGTAGCTCCTTACCATTAGGCCACTATTTTTATTATTCATTTTCATAAAATAAGTAGTAGAATATTTACAAAAAGTCTCAGGTCAACATATTACCAAATGCTTAGCCAGCTGTGTAAGTCAATAATTTGTAACATTAACAACTCCATCAGTGACTGAGTTCCCCATTTCCTCTATGGCCTTTGGATTCAGTGATTCACTCAACAGTTCTCCAAAGACTCAGACTCTTCAGGGGAATGGACTCACATGGTAGGCATGCAGGCAAGTTTTTTGGGGAAACTGGTAAGCAATAGGCCAGACTGAATGCAGGTAGATACTTAGTTCACCTTTATATGATTTCTCAGTCCGGACAACTTCTCTTCCTCCAGTAGGCTTTAGCTAAGTTAACACAGTCACCTGCCATTCCTTTGTTAGTATTTTCACATATCCCCACTCTCTTATATTTATCCTACAGCTGTTGATGATTTGTGATGCCATGTCTCCACAGTTAATGTAGGTGAAGATCATTTTCCCAATGAGAGCTAGAAAATTCAGTTATTAAGGTCTCTGACACTATGGGCACCACAAAGCTCCTATTAAGTAATTAGCAGCTGCTTTTCTCTTTTGTTGTTGTTGGTGGTGTTATGCGCCATTGAGAGGCTTGCGACTTATACTGACCCTAACCAGCCCTAAACCCTTCGCTATCCAACCTTATTGACTCTGACACACCTCCCACTGTCCCAGTGACTGTATCAATCCATCTCATTGAGGCTCTTCTTCTCTTGTGCTGTCTATCCACCCTTCCAAGCATAATGTCCTTCACCAAGGACTGGTTCTTTCTTACAACATGCCCAAAGTATGTCAGACAAAACTTCAGAATCCTTGCCTCCAAGGAGCAGCCTGGTTTCACCCTCTCTTGGTTGAACCTGTTTGTTCTCCTTGTAGTTAATGGTATATTCAATACTCTTCTTTACAAAGAAAATAATTGATGTTCTGTACAATATGATTGTTTTGCACATCATTAATCATTCAAGTACACTTTTCTCCAATATTTTTGTCATTATCACACCACTGAAACTGGAACATAAATGTCCTGAGGAAATGTTGTGAAATAAATTTATGCTGTATTTGCAGCACCCAAAACCTTATAGATGCTCCCTAAATCCATAATAAAATGACTTAAAGTTTAAAAACTGGAAACATTTCAAAAAGGCAAACTATTCTTTTACTTTGTTCATTTTAAAAAGATTAAGTTTTTCTATCAAGTTTCAATATCACTTCTCCACCCTAATGTTTTATAATTATTGTAAATTTTGTATGTGTGTGTGTGTGAGAGAGAGAGAGAAGGGCAGAGAAAGGCTTATGATACAATGTTAAATAAAGCATTATAATATAACCTTAAATAAAACCCTATGTGTGTACACTGAGTTTCCTCAACCCTGAAAGGATGGGGGAAAAACTGCTCTACCTTCCTCTTGGGTTAAATTGATGGTATATTAAACCATACCATCCAACACCATCCTGTTGGTTCTGACTTATGGTGACTCTACAGGGCATTTTAGAACTGCTTCCTAGGGTATGTTGTTGTTGTTGATTGCCTTCAAATCAAGCACAATTCATAGTGACCCCATAGACAGATGAAATAGAATTGAAAGTAAAAAAAAAATAAACCCAAATGTGCATTGTCATATAAGATTCATTTGATGAGAATAGAAGAATTTTCTTCAAATGGTTGTGTTAGGAAAACTAGATTTCCACCTACAGAAAAATGAAACTGGATCAATATCTCACACTATAGACAAAAACAAATAAACTAGTTATGGAACAAACTGTGGAAACGATAACTTTAAAATTCTTAGGAAAGCAGTCAGAGGCAATGCTGTCCAGACTAGCTTTAATAATAGATTACATAAAATGATAGCAAAAGACAAAATAAATAAATGTGGCATAATCAATTTTTTTATCAAAAGGCTATATCAACTGAAGTGCTTGCTGCAAAAGATCAAGGACTGCAGCCTTCAATATGGATTGAAGGGCAACATCAAGAAAATAAAGATGTTCACCACTGAGCTGATTGACAGCATTATGATAGATGGTGAAGAGACTGAGATTATTTAAAACTTTAGTTTGCTTGTCTCCACAATCAACACTCTTGATAACAGCAGAGACAAAATCAAAAGATGAATTGCATTGGGAAAGTCTGCTGTCAGGGACCTCTCCAGAGCACTGAAGAGCAACAACATCAGTCTGGAGACTAAGATGTGCCTCATCCAGGCCATAGTCTTCGCAATTGCTTGCTATGTGTCAGAGAGTTGGACAATGACTAGGGATGATAGAAAGAGAATTGATACCTTTGAGCTATGGTGCTGAAGAAGAGTGTGGAATATATGATGCACTGCCTGACAGGTTTGTCCTAGAGAGGGTGAATCCAAATTGCTCGTTGGAGGCAAGGATTCTGAGGCTTTATCTGACATACTTTGGACATGTTGCATGGAAAGACCGGTCCTTAAAGAGGGATATCATGCTTGGAAAGGTGGAGGGATGGAGAAAGAGAGAGAGACCATCGATGAGATGGATTGATACAGTGACTGGGGTAATAAGGGTAGATGTATCAGAGACAGTAAAGTTGGCACAGAATAGAGCAAGTTTCAGTGCTGTTGTACATAGGGTAGCTATGAGTCACAAGAAACTCGATGGCACATAACAACAACAGACAACAAACCTCAAAAATGTGGAAAGACAAGCATTTTAAAACAATATATCTGATACAAATCAATAAAAATATTTCTAAAACTTGGACAGCTTAACATTAGATTATAAATAATCCAATCCTAAAATGAGCAAAGGACTTGAACAGGAATTTTACAAAAGAGAAAAGTGATATCATCACCAAATACATTAAAGATACTCTATGTCATTAGTTAATTGGTTATTACTATTTAGTTAGAACCAACTCATAGCTGTCACCCCCGCAGATTTTCAGCATCTGCAAATAGCACAAGAGAGACTACTCATCTGTCTCCTAAAGTGAAACTGGTGGATCCAAACCTTTGTTTTGTTGTGCCTTTGACTACAACTTCACTAGAGAATCTTCATTAGTTATCAGAGAGAAATAGATCAAAACCATCATTAATATTATTTCACTCTGTTAGGAGGATTAAGATTAAAAATCAAACAAACAGAAAATAATAAATGTTGGTAACACTGAGGGTAGGATCTGTATTTGTTTCCATTCCAAAAAAAAAAGAGAGACCTAGCAGAGTGTAGAAATTATCAAATGATATCACTTATATTACACACAAGCAAAATATTGCTGAAGATATGTCAGCAGAGAATATGCAGAACCAGATGTGCAGGATGGGTTTGGAAGAGACCGTGGGACATTATAACCAATGTTAGATGGATCTTGGCTGAAAGCAGAGAGTACCAGAGGAATGTCTATCTGTGTTTCATTGACTATGTAAAGGCACTTTGTTGTGTAGATCACAACACACTGTGGCTAATCTTGAGAAGAATTGGAATAACACAATACTTTATTGTGCTCATGCAAAACCTATCCTTGGGCAAGGAAGCAGTTGTTAGAACAGAGCAAGGAAACAGCATCAGGAAAGGTATGTGTCTAGGATGTTTCCTATATCCATACCTTTTCAATCTACATACAGAAAAGATCATTCAGGAGGCTGGACTGAGGAGAAATGTGGCATCAGGATTGAAGGAAGACTTATCAACAACCTGCATTATACAGGTAGCACAAACTTGCTTGCTGAAATGAAATAGGACATGAGCCATTTGCTACAGAAGACCAAGGACTGTAGTCTTCAATATGGACTGAAGCTCAACGTTAAGAAAAATAAAGATTCTCACCATAGGGCCAATCAGCAGCTTCATGATGGAAAGAGAAGAAATTGAGGTCATTGATAAGTTCAGCTTGCTTGCTTCCACAATCAATGCTCTTGGCACCAGTTGTCAGGAAATCAAAAGATGAATTACATTGGGAAAGTCTGCTGTCAGAGACCTCTCCAGAGTACTGAAGAGAAACTATGTCAATCTGCAGACTAAGGTATGGACTATCCAGGCCATGGTTTTTGTAGTTACTCGTTATGCATCTGAGAGCTGGACAATAACTAACTAAAGATAATAGAATATGGATCGATGCTTTTGAGTTGTGGTGCTGGAGAAGAGTTCTGAATATACCATGGACAGCCAGTAGAACAAATAGGTCTGTCTTGGAGAAGGTGAAAGAAAGTTTCCGTTTAGAGGCAAGGATTTTGAGGCTCTGTCTCACATATTTTGGGCATGTGGTCAGGAGGGATAAGTCCTCGGAGAGGGACATCATACTTAGAAAGGTGGAGGGACAGCACAGGAGAGGAAGACCCAGGATGAGATGAATTGACTCCGTGACTGGAGAAATGGGATTAGGACTGTTGGAGATGAGATTGCCTCAGGATAGGGAATGTTTCAGAGCTAGTGTACATAAGGTCACTATGTATCGCAGGTCAGCGATGGCACATAAAAACAATAACAATGCCTTGAAGAAACTGTGGAGTGATTCGTTAACAATGAACATTAAAATATCTTAAATAAAGATCCAAGACTTTTTAAAGCTAAACAATAGTTTATCTAAACTTCTAAAAAATTTACTTTGAATATGTGCTGTTTTCACATCTGTATAAGATGAAAGTGAATGTCACTTCTAAAGATTGTATAGGAACATGAGGACATTTGGATTTATATTAAGAGAGGAAAAACAAATCGAACAAAATGGATAGCAAATGGGTTGTTGTTGCTGTTGTGGTTATGTGCCGTTGAGTCGCTTGCAACTCAAAGCAACCCTATGTACAACAGCCATAAATTCTGCTCTGTCCTGGGCCAGTCGCACTGTCTCTGACACTACCATCCTGATTACCCCAGTCACTGAATCAATCCACCTCATAGAGGGCCTTCCTCTCCTGTGCTGTCCCTCCACCCTCCCAAGCATGATGTCCTTCTCCAAGGACCTGTCTCTCTTCACAACATGTCCAAAGTATGTTAGACAGAGCCTCAGAATCCTTGCCTCCAAGGACTCAACCGGTTTAACCCTTTCCAGGATGAATCTGCTTGTTTTCCT
>NW_006399832.1:12414029-12415504 GCF_000299155.1 Elephantulus edwardii | reverse complement strand
AAAAAATTAGGCCTAGACCAAGAAGTTTTTTCCAAGCAGAAAAAGGAACATTACATGGTTTTCGATCAGGAAGAATGTACATCAGGGTTGTATTCTTTCTTCATATTCATTTGATCTGCATGCCGAGAAAATAATTGGAGAAGCTGGACTAAATGGTGAAAGATGCAGTGTCAGTATTGAAGGAAGACTCACCAACAACCTACCTTGTGTAGATGACACAACTTAAATTTCTGATAGTGAAGAGGACTTGAAACACTTATTACAGAAAAACAATGACTATAGCCTTCACTATGGATTACAACTCAAAATTATGAAGACAAAAATTTTCACCACTGGTCCAAAGGGTAGCATTATGCCAGAATGAGAAGAGATTAAAGTCATCAAAGAATTCCATTTACTTTGACTCTTGATCAAAACCTGTGGTACTAGCAGTCAATAAATCAAAAGAACTGTTACATTGGAAAAATCTGCTGCTAAAGACCACTCCAAAGTGCTAATGAGCAGTGATGTTAAACATTAAAAATAATCCATATTGATCTAGATCATGGTCTGTTCAATAACTTTATGTGCATCTGAAAGTTAGATGATAAATAAGGATGACAGAAGAAGAATCAGTAGGTTTGAATTGTGGCGTTGGAGAAAGGTTCTGAAAGTTTCATAGACTACCAAAACAATCCCGGTAAGTCTGTCTTGAAGGAAATGCAGCCAAGGTGTTCCTTAGCAGTAAGGATGTTGAAACTTTGTCACCTATAGTTTCGGTGTGTTGTCAGGAGGGGCCAGTTCTTGAGAAAAGGTATCTTGCTATGAAAGGTTGAGGGTCTGAGAAAGAAAGACCCTCAACAAGATAGATTAGCACAGTGACTGTAATAGGGGGCTTAAGCGTGTCAAAGATGGTGAGGATGAGGTTAGCATATCTGCTGTTGAGAGGTTGGCTATGAGTAATAGTTAACTTGATGGCATCTAATAACAAAACACACCATGTAGCTAAACCTTTAAACTAAAGTAAGTAAGTAAAATATACAATAAACCAAAGTAATCAAATTTAAAAGGACAGAACACAGATTAGGAGTTAACAAGGGCTAAGAGGGCAAAGATACTGTTTAATAGAAACATTATGAGTTAGAGTGCATTTAGTGTGGATTATTGGGCTTTTTCTGATTATGTAACGTCTGTATCAGTTAATAGTAACCCCATGAGCAAATGAAAAAAAGTGCTGCCAAGACATATGCCATTCTCAAAATCGTTATTTTTTTAGCCCCTTTTTGCATCCACTTTTGCAATACATCCTTTTGAGGGTCTTCTCTTTTGGTTAAACTTCTACTTAAAAAGCGTGTCTTTCTTCAAGGATCAGTTTCCTCCTGATGACATGTCTAGAGTGAGTGAGATGAAGTATTGTCATAACCTTTTTGAAACCCATAGTCCAGACATATCTGTTCTTTTTCAGTTTTCCTGATTTGTTCTCTGGCTTTGATATC
>NW_006399832.1:12404792-12406293 GCF_000299155.1 Elephantulus edwardii | reverse complement strand
AATTAAGCAATAATATTCCGAATATGGAATAGTCATTTTAACAGGTTGCATACATCTGGTAGTAATTTATGACTCACAATATTGTACTTTAGGATAAATCCTGAAATTGTCTTTTAAGCTATGAAAGCAATGCCATTCTTTATTTTTTCATCCTTGGCACCATAGATCATAAAATTGTCTGATTCGAAGTTTTCCATGCCAGTCCATCTCAACTCACTGATGCCAAAATACCAATCTTCACGTGTTTTGTTTCATTTTTTTTACAATTTCCAGTTTTCCTATGTTCATACCATGTACATTTCAAATTTCCATTATTAATGATTGTTTGCAGCTGTTTCTCCTCTTTTGGAGTGACTTCCCATAAGGATTCTCCCTCTAATACTATAACTACTCATGTTTCATTATGGTTCATGGGAATTTCGAAGGCCCACTATTTTGACAAGGCTTTCCTACCAGCATGCCCTATGTATGTGAAACAGTTTTACCATCTCTGCCTCTAAGGATCCAAGGAAGAGGAAATCGTTAAAAATTACAACGTTTTTTCCCCATCTACCATGATGTTTATTCCCATTCCAAAGAAGGGTGATCCAACAGAGTGTGGAAACTATAGAATTATATCATTGATTTCACACGCAAGCAAGATTCTACTGAAGATTATCCAAAAACGACTGGAACAGCACATCAGCAGAGAACTGCCAGAAGTCCAGACTGGGTTTAGAAGGGGTCATGGTACTAGTGATATTATAGTGATGTTAGATGAATTTTAGCTGAAAGCAGGGAATACTGGAAGAATGTCTATATGTGTTTCGTTGATTACGTAAAGGCATTTGACTGTGTGGATCATAATGAACTGTGGCTGACTGTGAGAAAAATGAGAATAACAGAACACTTGATGGTTCTAATGCGAAACCTATACTTGGACCAAGAGGCAGTCATCAGAACACAGCAAGGAAACACTGCATAGTTCAATTTTGGGAAAGACATATGCCAGACCAGGGATGTGTCCTATCTCCATATCTTTTCAACCTGTATATAGAACAGATTATCCGAGAGGCTGGTCTCTATGAGGAGAAGTGAAGCATCAGGATTGGTGGAAGGTCTATTAACAATCTGCGTTATGCAGATGACACAACCTTGCTTGCTGAACCTGAGGAGGACTTTATGCACTTGCTGCTGAGGGTCAAGGACTGCAACTTTCAGTATGGATTGAGGCTCAATGTCAAGAAGACAAAGATTCTTACCACTGGACCAACTGGCAGCATCAGGATGGATGGTGAAGAGATTGAGAATGTTAACAACTTTAGTCAGCTTGGCTCCATGGTCAATACTCTTGGTGCCAGTAGCCAGGAAATAAAAAAAAAAATATTACAATGGGAAAGTCTGCTGTTAGAGACCTCTCCAGGGTACTGAAGAGCAATGGTGTCACTCTGGAGACTAAGGTGTGTCTGGTACAGGCCATAGTCTTTGCAATCACTTGTTATGCATCAGAGAGTTGGACAAT
>NW_006399832.1:12396982-12404692 GCF_000299155.1 Elephantulus edwardii | reverse complement strand
TGTTCTGACGACTGCCTCCTGGTCCAAGTATAAGTTTCGCATTAGAACGATCAAGTGTTCTGGGATTCCCATTCTTCTCAGAGTCAACCATAGTCTGTTATGATCTACACAGTCAAATACCTTTGCATAGTCAATGAAACACAGATAGACATTCCTCTGGTATTCCCTGTTTTCAGCCAAGATCCATCTAATATCAGCTACAATATCCGTAGTACCACGACCCCTTCTAAATCCAGCCTGGACTTCTGGCAGTTCTCTGTTGATGTGCTGATCCAGTCGTTTTTGGATAATTTTCAGTAAAATCTTGCTTGCTTGTGAAATCAGTGAGATTGTTCTGTAGTTTCCACAATCGGTAGGACTGCAGAAAATTAGCCTAATATATTATGTCATTTCCTTTCTTGACTCTTGTTTTCCTAGGTTTTAATTTTGAATCAAAGTAAAATGAAATAATTGTCAACTCCAGTCTGTGCTTCATTTGTTATAATGTTTCTTATTGGTCCAGGGGTAAAGATTTTTGTTTTCTTTATCATAAATTGTAATCCACACTAATGACTATTTTCTTTGTTCTTTTTCAGTAACTTTGTCAAGTTCTCTTTCAGCCAAAAATGTTCTATCATATGTGTATCAAAGACTATTAGTGTCTTCTGCCAATTCTGATGTCATGTTCCAGGTCTGCTTCTTATTCTTTCAGCACAGAGTTTGAATTGTTGTTGTTATTGTTATGTGCCATCGAGTCACTTGTGAGTCATAGTGACCCTATATACAACAGTCCTGAAACCTCTATCCTGTGTCAACCTTATTGTCTCTGACACACCTACTCCCAGTGACTGAATCAATCCATCTCATTGAGGATCCTCCTCTCTTGAACTGTCTCTCCACCCTCCCAAGCATAATGTCCCTCTCCAAGGACCAGTCCATCCTTACAACATCCCCAGATTATATCAAACGAAACCTCAGAATCCATGCTTCCGAGGAGAAGCCTGGTTTTACCTTCTCTAGGATGAACCTGTTTTTCTTTTGTCAGTTGATGATATACTCAATACTCCAGCTTCCTAATGCACAAGTAATTGTGAAGACTATAGCCTATATCAGGTGCACCTTAGTCTCCAGACTAACATTATTGCTCTTCAGTACTCTGGAGGGATCCCTCACTGCAAGGTTTCCCAATGCAATGCGTCTTTTGACTTCCTGGCTGCTGGTACCAAGAGTGTTTGTTCATTGTAGAGCCAAGCAAACGAAAGCTGTTAACAATCTGAATCTCTTTACCATCTATCATAATGCTGTCAATTAGCAAGTGGTGAAAATCTTTGTTTTCTTGATATTTAACTTCGATCAGAATTGAAAGCTGCAGTCCTTGACCTTTTGTAGCAAGTATTCAGGTCCTCCTCAGGTTCAGCAGGCAGAGTTGTGTCATCTGCATAATGCTGGTTGTTGATGAATCGTCCTCCAATCCTGGTGCCACACTCCTCCTCATAGAGGCGAGCCTCCTGAGTAATCTGTTCTGCATGTAAATTGAAAAGGTATAGAGACAGGATTCATCCCTATTATCCTCCTTTCCTGATTTTGGACCATGCAGTGTTTCTTTGCTCTTTTCAGATGACTACCTCCTGGTCCAAGTATAGGTTTCACAGAAGCACAATTAAATGTTCCGGGATTCCCATTCTTCTTAGAGTTAGCCACAGTTTGTTGTGATCCCCACAGTCAAATGTATTTGCATAGTCAATAAAACTCAGATGGACATTCCTCCAGTATTCTCTGATTTCAGCCAAGATCCAACTAACATTAGCTGTAATATCCCTAGTACCATGGCCCCTTCTAAAACCCAGCCTGCACATCTGGTAGTTCTCTGATGATGTGCTGTTCCAGTCATCTTTTTATATTCTTCAGCAAAATCTTGCTTGCATGTAGTATTAATGATACTATTCAATAATTTCCCCATATGTTTGATGAAATAACATTACTCTGTTATGCATCTTTTTTTTAAGTTTTAAGCTTGTTCTGTTCATATGACTGCCTCTTTGTATGTGCTATTATCTGCGTGTACACCTAACTTTTGCTCTCTTTAATCTATGTCTGTAACTCTCATTATTCACTGTATCTAAGAATGCCCAGGTCTGTGTACAAGTTTATGTGCAGAGTCTACATGAGCACAACAAAGTCTTCTGAAGTTCTCAATATTAACAACGATAATGATAATTTATGATTCACAGTGTCAGTGCCTTTGTTTAATAAAAAATGTAAGTCAATCTTTTCCTTTAGAAAATGGAAAACTATGTATATTGCCATAAAACAGATCAGAGGTTCCTTAGGGTGAGAAGGTTCACAAGAGAGGTGCAAAAAAATCTTCTGAATGTTGTGGGTATGTTCACTATCTTGATCTTGATTATGACTTCATTGGCTTGTAACCTACTTTACACAAATAACATGCACATTAAATAGCTATTACTTAACATCTCTTGTTCATTATTTTCACAGTACATTTTATGTGTTGATGACTTCACATTTTTTTTCTATCCAATGGATTTAATGTTAAATTTTCACATTGGAGCGCACTGATGTACAGCTTTGGTTCTCAGCAGCAGACCCTCACCAGCCTACTTTCAAGTTTTTAAAGAAGCATATCTCTCAGCAGGATTCCCTCTCTGATATGCAAACTGCTTTCTCCAATACAAGGAGGAAAAATCTTTTTCTTCTCCAGAAACAGTCTTTACCTGAGTGTCCGGTACAAGCCTCAGTGATGTATAGATCTGCATACCCCAGGCTAAAGACGTCCAGACAAATGAAGCCAGCGCACTGCATCTGCACACCTTCTATCTTACCATTGTACTGGGAGACCTAGTGCTGGGGCCATTTGAATATGGTGCCTGAATGGATAGCACAGAGTGAGTGTGTAGAATGCTACACGTGCAAAAAGATCATATGTCTCTCTGTTGGGCAAAATAGGTCAGACTGACTTTTCAGAGATCCTGTAGGCCCAGAACTGTGCACATTTCACCTACACAATCCTAGATTCATGTTCACAAGAGTCTGACACTGCAGGATGTGTGTGTTCGTGTGTGTCTGTGTGTGTGCGTGTGTGTGCGCACGCATACGCACCTGCACATAATCTTATTTGTGTGGACATATTATTTGTAAGGTATATAATATGCATGAATTAAAATTTCTTAAGCTATATATTCTCATTAGATTCAATTTACTTTGGGTGAGTTACATTTATTGCATGCTCATCTTTCCTTAATAGAGTTATTTTTAAAATCTCTTTGAAAGTCTATTAACTTACTCTTAAACTATAACAGGGAAACTCTGATGGTTTAATAGTACGGAGTTCCACTGGCATCCCAAACACAGGTGGCTCAAATCCACCATCTGCTCCACGGGACAGAGATGGGCAGTCTCCTCCCATGAGCTCTACAACCTCTGAAAATCTGCTGCAACATTAACTTTGAGTCAGTTCTATATTACATAATGACAACAATAATCATTGTTAAGAAATGTTTCTGTTCATACACATCATTATGCACAGATGTTTTTAAACATAGTGAACAGTGGGAGTCACTAATGTACACTAAGAACAAAAGTTACACGTGTATGTTTACATTAATATATTCAAAACATTCTCTTTTTATTTAGTGTCAAGTAGATGAGAATGATGATATATGCAGAGTTTTTGTGAAAACAGTACAACTAATAATTTAAATGCATGTTCCTAGATGTGTTTGTCGGTGTATAGGTGAATAAAATCACGTCAGATTTTTAGTTCTGTTGGCATAAATTTAAATCGTTCATATGGTGAGGCTCCACCCTAAATCCCATTGTTTTTTGGATTCTGGAAACAATAGTAATGCTGTACTAATACTAAGCCTATACCCTAAAGGCCTGCACAATCTGGTAGAAGAACCAGCATGTAAACATTTAAAAATAATTCAATTTTGGATTTATAGGAATCAACTCTGTGTGAGAACAGAAATTTGGGTAAAGCTTTACAGAGCAAGTCAACCTAGAACTGTGACTTGAATTCTAGGTAGATGTTTTCCTAGAAAGAAGAATGAAAATAACTTATCAGAAAGAAGGGCTTTACCTTCAAAAATAAGAATCACCTTCAAAAAAACAAATGCTGTAGAGCATCCAGGCTATGTTAGTACAGTGCCTGAAATCATTAAGTGCCTTTGCCAAGCTTTGTTCTTATTCACTTGTCTCAATCTATGTTGACATTAGATTTGAAAAATGAATGACTACACAGTGGTTAAACACTTAACTACTAGACAAACTGTCAGTAGTTGAAACCCACTAATAGATCCATGAATTATGTGGCAGTCTGCTTCTGTAAAGATAACAGCCTGGAAACTCTATGGGTAAGTTCTACTCTGACCCATAGGGTCACTATGAGTTCTTATAAATTTTACCACTAGTGGGATCCTACTTTGCAAGGCAGGAAGTAAACATCATTTCATCAGGGTTTATTTCCTGCTCATATTAAAGAACGTTGTGGATAATTCTCTCTCAGTCATCGTTGTCAAGTCAGAACTGACTTATAGTTGATCCTACAGGTGCTGTAAATCACAGAAGAGGAAACTGATCATCTTATCGCTTATATTCATCTGCCAGAAAGTAATAGTGAATTCCTATCTGTGATTTACAAATAATATAATACAGAAAAAGAGCCCATGTGAAACCAAACTCCCTACTGTTGAGTGGATTCAGACTCATGGCAACGCTCTATCAAGTCTCCAGTGTGGTTAATCTTAAGAGAAGTAAACTGTCTTCTCCTTCTCCCACGGAACAGCTGCCATATTTCAAACATATAACCTTTTAGTTAGCAGACCAAAAGTTAACCTACTCTGCCCCTAGAGCTCCTTAGTAAAATCACTGTTATTTTTGTATTTAGGTGTGATTAAGTAGATTTAAAGAGACCCCAACACACAATAAAACAAACTACTCAATCCTGTGTATCTCTCATAATCTCTGCTGTGTTTAAACCCATTTTTTTCAGTTCTGTGTCAATCAGTCTCCTTGTGGGCCTTCCTCTTTCTAATATAATACTTTTCCAAGCATGCTGTTTTCTCCAGAGCCTGCTACTGTTTTTTGTTGTTGTTAGGTGCCCTCACGTCAAGTACAACTGATAATGTCCCTATGAACAACATCTGAATCCTGAATTATCCTGTACCATCCTCCTGATCTCTGACACACTTGAGCCCACTGCTGCAGTCTGTATGTCAACCCATCTCATTGGGGGTCTTCTTCTCCTTTACTGACCTTCCATTTTTCTAAGCATAATGTCCCTTTCCAGGGAATAGCCTTCTCTAGAAAAATATGTCCGAAATATGAGAGATGAAGTTTCACCACTTGCTTTCAAGGAGCACTCTGGATGCACTTTTTCCAAGGTGTATCTTTTTTTGGTAGCCCATGGGATAGTAAGTACTCTTCTCCAACACCACAGCTCAAAGGCATCAATTCCTTTTATGTCATCCTTATTCATTGTCCAGCTCTCCGACACATTGTAAATGATTAAAAAGACTGTGGTCTGAATGAGAAACATCTTAGTTTTCAGACTGATATCACTGATCGTAAGTATTTTGGAGAGGTCCTTAACAATGGACTCACCCAGTGCAATGCACAGCCTAATTTCCTGACTGCTGTTAGCAAGAGTGCTGATTATTAATCCAAGCAAGATTAATTACTAATCCGTTTTCTCCATTTTCGTAATGTTGACTATTAGTCTCTTGGTGGATATTTAATTTCTTAATGCTTTTAATGCAATCCATACCAAAGTCTGCAGTTCTTGATCTCTGCAGCAAGCATTTCAAGTTCTCCTCTCTTTTAGCATGCAAGGTTTTGTCATCTGCATAACGCAGGTTGTTGATGAGTTCCCCTGATCCTGATGCCACATTGCTCTTTACAGAGTTCAGCTTCATAAATCACTTGCTCAGCATACAGTTTGGATAGATATGAAGAAAGAATACATCTTAAGCCACACTCTGTCTTACTTTAAACCATGTAGTGTTCCTTTGCGCCATTAGAAAATCTTCTTGATCTAGGTTTAGATTTCTCAGGAACACAAGTAAGTGTTCTGTGATTTTCATTCTTCTCAATGTTATAAAAAATTTGTTATGACCCACACAATCAAATGCCTTTACATACTCAATATAACACAAATTGGCATTCTTCTGGTATCCCGCTTTCAGTCAGGTAACATCTGACATGAGCAATAATATATCCCTACTGCCACAGTTTCTTCTAAACTCCTCTTGAAACTCCAGCAGTTTCCTGTTAAATAATGTTCTAGCCACTTTTGGATGATGTTCAGCAATATTTTACTTGCACGTGATATTTTTCTGTAATCACATTTTGTTGAATCATCTTTCTTGAGAATGGGAACAAATATGGATCTCTTTCAGTCTATCAGCCAGGCAACTGTCCTTCAAATTTCCTGGCATAGGCTGGTGACCATGCCCAGGTATGAATTTGTTAGTTAACATGGTAGTCGATATTCCACCAATTCCTGAGGCTTTATTTTTTGCCAGTGCCTTTAGTGCATCTTGAATTTCACCTTTCATTACCATTGGCTCTTGTTCATATGGTACTTCCTGAAATTTTCAACGGTAGCTGATTCTTTTTGGTCCAGTGATTCTGTGCATTCCTTCCATCTTCTTTTGATGATTTCTGTATCATTCAAGATTTTCACTATATAATTTATTGGTGTTGCAACTTGATATTTGAATGTTTTGTTGTTTTTTTGTGGGGTTGCCCCCCTTTTCTCTCAGCTTGAGAAATGCCAACTGAGTTCTTTCCTTTTTATTCTCTGACATTTTGCTTTATCTTCTTGAGCTGCCCTTTGAAATCTTCAATTCTTTTAGTTCAGTATCTTGTCTTTTGTTTTGGCTTTCTCAACACTCTAAAGCAATTTCCATAGTCTCTTCTGATAGCTTAAGTTTCTTCCCCTTAGTTTCTATCTTTGTGATGATTTTTATTCTATTCATGGATGATATCCTTGATGTCCTCTCATAACTCCTCTGGTCTTCAAGTTGTTCTTAAGACAATTCTTAAATTAACTGGAGTAAACTCAAAGTCACATTTTTATTTATATGGACTAATGTCAATTTTCTTCAGCTTCTGTTTTAACTTGCACATAAGTAATTCATGCTATTCCACAATCAACACCTGATCTGGCTTTGACTACTGATATTAAGCTTCTCCAATGATTCTTTCAGCAGATATACTCAACTTGATTTATTTGCAATCTGTCAGGTAAAGTCTATGTGTAAGAGTGTCTCTTGTGGCTTTTTTTTTCAAGACAATGTTTGTTTACTGTATAACATAGGAACATCTGGAGAGCATTATGCTGAGTGAACTAACTCAGCCTCACAAGTGCAAATACTGTAAAAAGCCGTTATTGTAAAAACAGAAGGACAAATAGTAAGACATGTATAAATGTCCAAAATGAGAAAGGAAAGGGGGCCAGAGAAAGGTCGGTAAGGGGAGGTGAGGGAATGGGAAAGATTCAATGGAGGCTTGAAAAGATCATGAATAATAGGCATAGATCAATGAAAAGTAATTGCATGGAATACAGTGTACATGACTGATCATGTTGTTTGTTGTTGTTATGTGCCGTCGAGTCGCCTGCAACTCATAGCGACCCTATGTACAACAGCCCTAAACTCCGCTCTGTCCTGTGCCAATCGCACTGTTCCTGACACTCCCATCCCAAATATC
>NW_006399832.1:12375219-12392947 GCF_000299155.1 Elephantulus edwardii | reverse complement strand
AGAAAACAAACAGATTCATCCTAGAGAGGGTTAAACCAGGCTGCTCCTTGGAGGAAAGGATTTTGAGGCTTCGTCTGACATACTTTGGACATGTTGTAACGAGGAGAGGTCTTTGGAGAGGGACATCATGCTTGGGAGGGTGGAGGGACAGCGCAGGAGGGGAAGACCCTCTAGATGTGTATTGATTCAGTGGCTGGGGTAATTGGGATGGGTGTGTCAGAGGCAGTGCGATTGGCACAGGATAGAGCAGGGTTTATTGCTGTTGTACATAGAATCGCTATGAGTCGCAAGAGACTCGACGGCACATAACAACAGCAACAACAACATCATGATATTGTGTATGTAGCTGTACTTTTTCCAACACAGGTTTGTTTATTCTTTTAACAGTACATGAGATATTCAGTACACTTCTCTACCACAATTCAAAGCACTCTAAAAACTTTTCTTCGTATTGTGTTGACTTAAGCTAGTGATATCATTGAATGTGAAGTATCTGGGACCAGAAGACTAATCCTCTCATAAAGAGATGTCCCATGAGCCAGGCAACGAAAAGGAACATGTCATGCTCTCATTGTGAGAGATAATGACTATTTGGAACTCCAGAGAACAAAGGCACACACACACACACACACACACACACACACAAGTTCTATAACTGGCAGAACCAAGATTCAAAACTATGCTTACTGTCAAAGTTTATCCTCTTTGTACCACTTATCAGTCCTGAAAGGATAATACAAGTCAGGACTAATCACATGTATAGTGAATGTTATTGAGTAGGAAAACAAACCCCAACAACCTTAAAGTGAGTGTGTGTGACAGAAACATAGACAAACATGAATGTGTGCTAGTTATAAATAATGACAGATTGCTGAGTCTTCTCTCAATTCTAAAGATGTAGGAGAGAACAATTTCTGAACTTCTCAAAAAATTTCTCATATTTATCCTATAAATACAGAGAAAAATCTCAATAGGACGCTGGAGAGTCATGCAGTATACTACTTGGCACTCGTTAAGTACTCTGTGGATAAAGGACTAAACTGATTCCTCAAGAGAGAGAACAAGCTGACTGCTACATATCTGAATCAATATGGTAACTTATACACCCCAAATGGCAAAACTGTAAGCCTTCAAGGACAACTCTGGATGTATGGTTCAGTGTCCCTCACACAAGTCAATCTCATTGTCAGCTGATAAGGTTCTGAAAACGAACTGCTCCACTGTCCTTCTGTAAAACATCTGCCTCCTTCTTTGCCATTAATAGAACAACTTGTCTTGTCTCTATTTACTTGTTGGAGTACTTTACCACACTAGTTAGTTAAGTTGTGCTCTTTTTAAAGAATACTGACACTTTAAATCTTCAAGGAAGCCGACTTCTAAGAAGCCAGTTTCTAAGGGTATTTAAGGAAACCTGGTAAAGCTCTAAGAAAATTTATGTTGCATTACATAGAATAAGTCAAATGCCAGTTTGCACTGGTCAAGAAAGAGCAAAGACATGAAAGATAAAATTATGTTTTGTGTGTCAGGTTCTCAGCTTGAGTGCAGCTGTGTCCACTACTGATAGTTCAAATGAGTCAAGTACTTCATTTGGGAGCTACAAAAATTTCCTTGCAAAAAGTCCCACAGCATTCCTGAGAAAGAATTCAAGCTTTCCCCTTTCCAGGGATTCAGACATAAGCAGGTATGTCTGGAAAACTTGAGTCTGGCAGAAGTGAACTGAGGGAGATGAGGAAAAGTGTGGAGACTGTGTGAACAGAGAATGTGTTCCAAGCCAGCAACATTCTCAGGAAGCTTGACTCAGAGGAAAGAATCTGTGAAATATATTTGAGTTTAAAATACAAGGACTTTCTTAGTGAGAGATCTCAGTGGTGCCTTGCTCCATTCCCCTCAGTCTACCTGTGAGTCTAACAGCAGAGCTAGTGGATATTTCCACTCATGTTGAAGTCATCTAACCTCAGATACCATCTCTCTCTGTTATTGTCTTAGAGTTTTCTCCAGAGCTGAGGACCTCCATTTATGGTGAAGGATGGCCTAGAAACAGTGGAGATTCAATACACTTCAACAGATGAAAGGTGGAGTCAGTGGATAAAATTCAAACGTCAACATTTGTTGGAAAAATTCTGAGACACAGTCTACCCAATACTTCAGATGACCCCAAGTGACATTGAGTCTCTGTTGCCTGTGTTTTTATTAATCAGTTTTATTGTTGCCTTCTTTCTTCCTTGGGTTTTTTTGTTTTGGTTTTTTGTTTTGTTTTGTTTTTTGTGTTTTCTTGGTGTGGGTTTTTTTTGTTTTGTTTTGTTTTGTTTTATTTTAATGCTTTATGGAAGCACTTTAAATTATGCAAGTTCTTGTCAGAAACCTAAACTATGACTTGATGTTGAGCATCAATCCATATTGAAGGCTTCAGTCTTTCACCTTCTCTAGCAAATGGCTCAGGTCCTCCTCAGATTCAGCTAGCAACGTTGTGACATCATTCTTTCTCCAAACCTGATGCTACATTCCTCCTCATAAAGCCTAGTCTTTTGAATTATCTGTTCTGCATATAGATTTAAAGGGTATGGAGGGAGGATGCATCCCTAGCATTTATCTTTCCTGATTTTGAACAAAGCAATGCTCTCTCTGACTACTGCTTCCTGGTCCAAGTATAGGTTTTTCTTAAGCACAACCAAGTGTTCTGGGATTCCCATTCATCTAAGAATTAGCCACAGTTTTCTGTTATCCACACAGTCAAATACCTTTGTATAGTCAATGAAACACAAATAGATATCGCTCTGGTACTCTCTGCTTTCAGCCAAGATCCATCTATATTAGCTATAATTATCCCTGGTACCGTGGCCTCTTCTAAACCCAGCCTGAACATGACGTGCTGTCCCAGTAATTTTTGGATAATTTTCAGCAGAATCTTGCTTGCATGTGATATTAATGATACTGTTCAATAATTTCCCTGGGCTGATTGGCAGCATCATGGTAGATGGTGAAGAGATTGAGATTGTTAATATCTTCAGTTTGCTTGGCTCCACAATCAACACTGTTGGTACCAGCAGTCAGGAAATCAAAAGACAAATTACATTGGGGAAAATCTGCTGTTAGGGACCTCACCAGAGCACTGAAGAGCAATGATGTCAGTCTAGAGACTATGGTGCTCCTGATCTGGGTCACGGTCTTCACAATTACTTGCTAAGCATTAGAAAGCTGAACAATGAATAGGGATTATAGAAAGTAAATCCATGCCTTTGAGCTGTGATACTGGAGAAGAGTATTGAATGTACCATGGACTTCCAGGAGAACAAACAGGTTGGTACTGGAGAAGGTGAAAGCAGGCTGCTCCTTGGAGGCAAGGACTCTGAAGCTCTGACTGACATAATGTAGAAATGTTGCAAGGAAGGACTAGTCCTTGGAGAAGGACATCATGATGGTAAGGGTGGCAGGACAGCGCATGAGAGGAAGACCTTCCATGAGATGGATTGACTCATAGGGTAGGTGTATCAGAGACAATAAGTTTGGCTCAAGATAGAGCAGGGTTTAAAGCTATTGTACATAGGGCAAACTAGTACTAGACATCATACTTAGAAGGAAGGAGAGTTAGTGCAATAAAAGAAAAGCCTTGACAAAATGAATAGGTTCGGTGACTCTAGCAATGGAGTCAGTGTGTTGGAGATGGTGAAGTTAACTTAGGATAGGGCAAGGTTCAGAACGGTTGTTTTTAGGATCAATATGAGTCCTAATCAACTCAAATACCCATAACAATAATGATGACGAACTAGGACTGAGCTCAATGTCAGAGTCAAAGTAACTTAACTTTCATATTCCACAAGAAGAAAAAGAGACTTTTATTCCTATCTGCCAGACTAATTAAAGCCTTGATGCCATCAAGGCACACAGTGGTTTCTTACAGAGAAGGGAGTATCCTGATAGCAGTGAGAAAAAATACCCCAACAAAACAATTGCAAAGACTTATGTACTTCATTTCAGGAAGTAAAGCAATCTCCATTCCTTTAGTGTTGTTAAAGGGGCAAGTGCCACTTAAAGAGACATATACAAGTCCTGGCAACAAGGTGAGATAATGGCAAAGTGAATATTTCCAGGCGAGTAATAAAGAACAGTGCTGATATGATCTTATTTCATTTGTGGGTTCTTTAAATAGTGAGCATTTTGAGTTGACAAATAGTTGCTCTTAACTGTCATCAAACTGACTCATTGTTAACTTTGTGCACAAAAGACCCAAAGTCTATCATCCTGTGTACCATTCACATAATCTTTTGCAGAGTAAACCATTGTGCTGTGGAGGGTTTTCAATGGCTCATTTTCAGAACTAGTTATGCCTTCCTTCCTGTCATTGTTGTAAGTCATTAACTTGGAACTGACTCAAAGCTGACCCTCCAGCAGGTTTTCAGAGGCTGTAAATTGTATTGAAGAATACTGTCCATTTTTCTACTGTGGAGCAGCTGGTGAATTTGAACTATAAGCCTGCGAGTTGGCAGCATAGGTTCTTAACACTAGGATGCCAGAGCCCCTTAATTTAAGTGTTCTACTGAAACCTGTTCAGCCTGATTAGTAACACACAAACCTTCAGTGACAGGATGGTGGTGACTATGCCTGAAGTGTGTTAACTAGATTTCTCCTAAGGAAATTGCGAGCCTCACCACTAAAACACCACTGTTCACTTAAGAGAATAAGTAGTAATGTTGTTGTTGTTGTTGTTGTTAGGACCAAAAAAGTCCGAAATGACAATATTTTGTATCTCTTATTGTCTGAGGCAATTGTGGTGATTTCTTCCCTTAAGAACATGATAGTTGTAGCAGAATACAGACTACTTAATAAAGAACTAAAGGGATGAAAAGAAATAACTACAGACTTCCCAAAGTGGGCCAAGGGATGAGGAATGAATTTCCATTTTAGGGAAAATTATACCTCACAGTCAGATTGCAAATGCCACTTAACCTCATTGTTGCCGAGCCAGAACCAACTCATAGCTGACCCTCCAAAAAGTATTCAGAGGCAGTAACTTGCATGGGAAGAAGTTTCCCATCTTTCTCCTGAGAAGATGTTAGTAGATTCAAACAAGCCACCTTTAGGTTAGCAGCAAAATTCTGTTGTGGGGTCAAGATTGGTGGACGATTTATCAACAACCTGCGTTATGCGGATGACACAACCCTGCTTGCTGAAACTGAAGAGGACCTGAAGTGCCTGCTTCAGAGTGTCAAGGACTGCAGCCTACAATATGGATTGAGGCTCAATGTCAAGAAGACAAAGATTCTCACCACTGGACCAATTGGCAGCATCAGGATGGATCGTGAAGAGATTGAGATTGTACACAGCTTTAGTTTGCTTGGCTCCATAGTCAACAGTCTTGGCACCAGCAGCCAGGAAATTAAAAGGCGCATTGCTATGGGAAAGTCTGCTGTTAGGGACCTCTCCAAAGTACTGAAGAGCAATGGTGTCTCTCTGGAGACTAAGGTGCATCTGATACAGGCTTTGGTCTTCCCAATCACTTGTTATACATCAGAGTTGGACAATGACCAAGGAGGATAGAAGGAGAATTGATGCCTTTGAGCTGTGGTGCTGGAGAAGAGTATTGAGTGTACCATGGACTTCTAGGAGAACAAACAGGTTTGTCCTGGAGAGGGTTAAAGCGGGTTGCTCCTTGGAGGCAAGGATTCTGAGGCTCCGTCTAACTTACTTTGGACATGTTGTGAGGAGAGACCGGTCCTTGGAGAGGGACATCATGCTTGGGAGGGTGGGGGGACAGCACAGGAGAGGAAGGCCTTCTATGAGGTGGATTGATTCAGTCACTGGGATAATTGGGATGGGAGTGTCAGAGACGGTGCGATTGGCACAGGACAGAGCAGAGATTAGGGCTGTTGTACATAGGTTCGCTATGAGTCGCAGGCGACTCGACGGCACATAACAACAACACAACAACATACTAAAGTGGTTCGTATGTCAGAAAGGAAATAATAAACATATTTTATATATTAAATAACAATATGTGTAGACAAAAGATCTCACAAAATTCCAAATATAAAATGTACACTGTCATATGTTGAATCTATGAAATAAGAAATTAACATCTATAATACAGAGAGAATTTCTATGAACTCCAAAAATATGAAGAATCTAGTTTTTTAAATGGGAAAAGAGACATAAGACTAATAAATTCATAGAAGAAACTATAATGATGAATAAATATGAAAATGACCTCATCTCTTCTGTACTTTACCACCTTGCTTCTTCTTTTACATCAGCTCTGGCTCAAGGGATTAATTGTTTGCTAGAGGCAAGAAGCTGTGCTGTAAACCAAAAGGCACATGGTTCAAATCTACAAGATACTCTGCAGGAAAAGAATGGCCAATCTCCTCCTGTGCAATTAACTGCCTCTGAAAACCTGTTGGAGGGCCAGCTATGGGTTGGTTCCAACTCAATGGCAAAACAACAACAACAATAGTGGCCTAGTGTTAAGGAGCTAGGCTGACAGTTTGATTCCAGAAGTTGCTCCACAGGAGAAAGATGGACAATTGCCTTTGAAAAATAACTGAAAGGTCATCTATGAGTCACTTCTGACTCAATTTTAGCAAGCAACAATGGTGTCCTTGCTGTTTTGTACCATTGAGTCAAAACTAATCCACACCTGACCTTATGACGGGTTTTCAGTTAATCGCATGAGAGGAAAATTTCCATTCTTCTCCCGTGGAGCTGGTGGATTCAAACCGTGTGCCTTCAGGATTGCAGTGCCGTTTTTTGCCACTAGAAACTCTTCTCTTCCTGGTACAGCTGCAGTGTTAAAGAAGGTCAAGGTAAGTAGATTTTTCTATCTCTAAGATTGACAGTATCCTACAGCATATTTCCAATTACTTTCTGTTGTTTGTTGTTGTGTACTGCAGAGTTGGAACTGCATAGCTGACCTTCTGGTGGGTTTTCAGAGGCAGTTAATCACATGGGAGGAGATTGCCTGTCCTCCAGCCAAGCAGCTGGTGACCTCTAACTGTGTGCCTTTGGGATTGCCACACAGCTTCTTGTGTCTAGTCCACTAGAGTTCCCTTATTGTTGTTGTTATTATGTGCTGTCGAGTCGCCTGTGACTCATAGTGACCCTGTGTACAACAGCCTACCTTGTACCAATCTTACTGTCTCTGACACCTACCCCCAGTTATTTACAATCAGAGTCTATTTTATGACTTACTATGAATGCTTCTGTTGCTCACAATTCCTAGTCAATGTTGTTCTTAGGTGCCTTAGAGTTGACTTCCAATCACCACAGCAACCCCATGACCAACAGATCTGAATTCACTCTATCCTGTGCCATCTTCTTCATGTCTGACATACTTGAGTCCATTGTTACCCTCATTGTAGGACTCTGTCTACTTGACCATCTTCTCTTTCACTGCTCTTCCACCTTCCCAGCATGTTGTCTTTGTCTAAGGATTGGTCTCTCCTCACAACATACCCAAAACAGGTAAAACAAAGTTTCATCATCCTTGTCTCCTGTCTCCAGGAAGAAGCCTCCTAGTTGTATTTTCCCCCCAAGACATTTGATTGTTCTTTTGCCAGTCAATGGAATGTTCAACACTCCTCTCCAACCCCACAACTCAAAAGCATCAGTTCTTCTATCATCCTTAGTCAATGTCAACTTCCAGAATCATAGCAAGTAATTGAGAAACTATGGCTTGGATCAGGTGTGCTCTAGGTTTTTTGTTTGTTTGTTTGATTTTTTTTATTTTTTTATTATTATTTGTGTGTGTGTGTGTGTGTGTGTGTGTGTGTGCGCCGTCAAATCGGATCTGATTGGTACAGGAGGAGATTGTCCCTCCTTTCCCAGCAGAGCATCTGGTGGATTTGAACCATGCACCTCTGGGATTGCAGTGCAGCTTCTTGCCACTAGGCCACCAGAGCTCCCCTTCTAATTTTGAACTGACATTTTAGCTCTTTAGCATGTTGAAAAAGTCCTTGACAGTAGATTTTCCTAATGCAACAGACATTTTGACTTCTGGAATGCTGTTACAAAGAATGTTGATTGTGGACAAAAGTAGAATGAAGTCACTGACAATTTCTCTTTTGAAACTTCTTGGTAGGTTCAAGACACAGCTCTTTCAATTAGCAGGACAAATGTTTAGCCATTCTACCCATAGATGTTCTAGATAGATGATAGATAAATAGATAGATAGATAGATAGATAGATAGATAGATAGATAGATAGATAAATAGATAGATCTCTATTAAAGGTCCTCCACTTTGATGTGTTTTTACTCTTGAATTCCCCTGGTATTCCTCTTAAATATTTAAGATCTTATATTTAAGATATTTTGTTGTTTACATGTCAAGTGTTTTATTTAATGATTCAACATTCATGACTGTAATCAGTTCACTGTAAAAATGCAATATTTCATTCATATTTTTAAAAAAGTTTTCTCTTGTATTATTCCTTTTGGGTTATCACATTTTTCTTATATTCATATTTATGGCCCTCTATCTTCTTATTTGAGTATGCCTGGCATGATTATATTCTTTTGTTTATCTTTTTTAGAAGAACTAAATAGCTCTAACAGCACTCACACAATCTCTGAAAATATTTGTCAGTCAATAAATGGGGAAAATACTAAAATTCCCCATTTGAGAATGTGCAAAAAAATATTTTTTTTCAGTTGGATTGTGAATCCGGTGGTTACAAAGATCAGGACAGAACTGCAGAAAAGGAAGGAAGCCCTCTGCTGTACTGAATTTACACCTTTTAACTGCTGAAATGCTGGAGAAATATTTAATCATTTCATGATCTTTGACAGGTTCCTCAACCCCTCAGTCTTTAGGACAATGTCAGCACATACCTTCTAGGTTTGTTGTAAAGATGATGTAGGTTAATATATATAAAATGCTTAGAAAAGTACCCCATAAATAGTGAGCTCTCAGACAAATGTCTACTGTTACCATTATTTCTACATTTATTCAGGGGCATACACTTATTTTACATAGAGCTATAGTTATTTTACATAGAGCTATAGTTCCCTGCAAAAACATTATCCATTGAAATATGTCTACTATTTGGGTTTTGTTTACTTGTTTTTTCAAACCTTAACTCGTTAGAAGATGTGTTTGGCGTGGAAAACTTTCTCCACAATATAAAAAGTATATTAAAAGAGCCCTCTTATACCGTTTTCCCCCAAGGAAAATTCTATAACTAGTTTCAAATGTATCCTGGCAGAGAAGCACTCTACATTCTTTTAAAAATTTATCAAGGAAAATAAATAACAAAACAGAAACATTTGTGTTCCACTTATACACATTATTCTGTATTTAACAATGACTCTTGTGTGTGAAATGGGCTTTAAAAACATAAGCATCAGAAGAGAATTGTACTCAACCTGCCTTTCAGTGTCTGATTTTTGGAGCATAGATGGGCATTCAATAACTAACAACAGATAACCAGGCCTCTCTTCAACAGTAGCAGTAAAATAGATTCAAGTCTCCAACATTCAAGTTAGAGGCCATTTGTGTCACACTAAAACATCAATTTACTATTACTTCTTTAATTAGCCTTACATTGAATAGATTCTTGAAAACTCGCTGCCATTGAGTTAGATCAAACTCATAGTGCCCTTCCATTGGGTTTCGGAGGTTCTGAAATGTAAAGGGAGGAGAGTGCTCACCATCTGCCAGTGGAGCTGCTGGTGGATTTGTACTACTGGACATGGAGCCTTGTGTTAACATCATAACTGTCTATGCACTACATCATCAAACTCCTCTTCTGTGGATAGATTAGTAATTCATTTTAAAAGGCACAGTAAATACTCATGTTGTTGTTTTTGTTGTTAGGTGCCATGGAGTTAAGCATAGCGACCCTATGAACAAAAGATATGAACCCTGTTCTACCCTGTAACATCCTCACACTTCCTGACACACAAAAGCCCACTGCAGCAGTCACCATATAGATCCATATGGTTGAAGGTCTTCCTCTCCTTTGCCAATCTTTCACCCTTCCCAGCGTCATGTCCTTCTCCAAGGAATAGCCCCTCCTATCTACATGCCCAAAGTATATGAGGTGAAGCCTCATCATTCTTGCCTCAAAAAAGCACTCTGGCTTCACCCTCACCACAGCATAACTGGTCATTCTCTTGGTCATTCATGGGATGTTCGGTGTTCTTCTCCAACACCACAGCTCAAAGGCATCAATTCTTTTTCTATTGTATTTATTCTCCTGGTCTCGGACGCATATCTAGTAATTGGAAAGACTATAGCCTGAATCAGACACACCTTAGTTCTCAAACTGATATCATTGTTGTTGTTTGTTGTTATGTACCATTGAGTCATTTGCGACTCATAGCAACCCTATGTACAACAGCCCTAAACCCTGCTCTGTCCTGTGCCAATGGCACTGCCTCTGACACACATATCCCAATTACCCCAGCCACTGAATCAATACACATCTAGAGGGTCTTCCCCTCCTGCGCTGTCCCCCCACCCTCCCAAGCATGATGTCCCTCTCCAAGGACCTGTCCCTCCTGGCAACATGTCCAAAGTATGTCAGACGAAGCCCCAGAATCCTTGCCTCCAAGGAGTAGCCTGGTTTAACCCTCTCTACGATGAATCTGTTTGTTTTCTTGGCAGTCCATGGTACATTCAATACTCTTCTCCAGCATCACAGCTCAAAGGCATCAATTCTCCTTCTATCCTCCCTAGTCATTGCCCAACTCTCTGATGCATAACAAGTGATTGCAAAAACCATGGCCTGTATCAGGCACACCTTAGTCTCCAGAGAGACACCGTTGCTCTTGAGTACTTTAGAGAGGTCCCTAACAGCAGACTTTCCCATCGCAATTCATTTTTTTATTTCCTGGCTGCTGGTGCCAAGAGTGTTGACTGTGGAGCCGAGCAAACGGAAGCTGTGAACAATCTCAATCTCTTCACCATCCATCCTGATGCTAGCAATTGGTCCAGTAGTGAGAATCATTGTCTTCTTGACATTGAGCATCAGTCCATACTGAAGACTGCAGTCCTTGACCCTCTGCTGTAATTGCATGAGTTCCTCCTCAGTTTCAGCGAGCAGGGTTGTGTCATCTGCATAATTTGGAAAAGTCCCTAACTGCAGATTTTCCCAGTGCAATGTGTCTCCTTATTTCCTGACTGCTCGTATCAAGGGTGTTAATTATGCATCCAAGCAATATGAAGCTGTTGACAGTTTCAATCTTCTCTTCATTCAAGAATGTTAATTGTGGATCCAAGCAAGATGAAGCTGTGGACAGAATCAGTCCCATGTACATATGGATAAACTTCTGTAGACTATAGAAACTATATAACATTCTGCCTGTAGTGTCTGTATTCGGTAGATAGCTAATCAATAGAAGAGGGAGATCTGGTGATGTAGAGAGTTACTCTGCTTGCCTAAAAGGCCCATGTCCAATAGAGAACTCTGGTGACCTAGTTTTTAGGGACTTGAGCTCCTAATCCAAAGGTGACAAATTTTTAATCCACCAGTTGTTCTGTGGGGGGTGGGGAGGCTGTTGGGGGAATGGACAGTCTCATCTCATGCATTTACAGCCTCTGAAACCTGGCCATGAGTTGGTTCTGACTTGAAGGTAAAAATGTGTGAGGTAGAATAGGGAAAATAGCATAGCAGCTATAGAGAGATATATAGGATCTATATAAGGACTGTAGGATGCTCTGGTGGTAGAGTCCATAGGACATGGCATTGCTAAACTAAAGACAATGCATCTCCAATTATTCAAATCCACCCACAGCTCCTCAGAAGACAGATGGGCAATCTCTTCTCATGCGATATATAGCTTCAGAAACTTGCTGGACGTGCATCTATGTGTTGGTCCCAACTCAAGAGCAATTAGCGTTTTTGAGGTCTATAAAATAAAATCAGAAGAATGTATATCTGCTTTATTGACTTTTCAAATAGATTTGACTGTGTGGATCATAGCAATCCATGGTTAACATAAAGAATGGGAATCCCAGAACACTTAACTGTGCTCATACAAAATCTACATCTAGTGCAGGAAGCTGTTGTCTGAACAGAACAAGAGAACACTTTATAGCTTAAGATCAAGAAAAAGTATGTCAGGGTTGTTTCTATTCTCCATACCTAGTTAATCTGTAGGAACTCTGGTGGTCTGGTGGTAAGACACTGTGCTGCAATCTCAAAGTCACACGGTTCAAATCCACCAACTGCTCCAGTAGAGAAGGATGGGCAATCTCCAATGGAATATACTGCTTCGGAAAACCCACTGGTGGGTCAGCTATGAGTCAGTTCCAACTTATCAGCACACACACACACACACACACACACACGAGTCTGGATGCTGAAAAAATTATTCATGATGTTGGACTTTATGAAGAGGAATGCAGATTCTGCATCAAGATTAGAGAAAGACTCATTAAAAAACTGTGTTATACAGATAATACAACCTGCTTGCTGAAAGTAAGTAGGACTTAAAACACTTGCTACAGAAGATCAAGGCCTACAACCTTCATTGCGGATTACACCTCAACATCAAGAAAACAAAGGTCTTCCCCACTGAACCAAAAGATAATATCATGATAAATGAAGAAAGGATTAAAATTGACAATGATTTCATCTCACTTGGATCAACAATCAGCACCCGTGGTACCAGCAGTCATGAAATCAGGAAGCATATTACATTGACCAAGTCTACTGAAGAGAGATGAGGTTGATTTGAAGATGAAGGTGTGCTTGATTCCGATCATAATTTTTTCAATCACTTGCTATTTGTCTGAGATCTTGACAGTGGATTAGGATGACAGAAGAAGAATATGTCTCTAAGCTGCAGTGTAGAAAAAAACTACTAAATATCCCCTGGGCTGGCAAAAGAACAAATAGGTATGTCTTGGAGAAGGTGCAGCTGGAGTACTTCTTTGAGGCAAAGGTGATAAAGCTTTAGATATGTTGCTAGGAGAGGCTATTCCTTGGAAAGGGACCTCATTCTTGGAAAAGGGGAGGGTCTGGGACAAAGAGGATGACCTCCAATAAAGTAGCTGGACAGAGTGACTACAGCAAAGGGCTCAGGTGTGTCATGAGATTGACATAGGCTAGGACAGGTTTCTGGGTCTGTTGTTCACAGAGCCTTTAATAGCTGTACTCAACTGGACAGCATCTAACAAAAAAACATGGAAGAAAACCTTTAAAGTAGGATTCCTAGGCCAATAGTATGCAACTTTTCATGTATTACATCAGTAAGTATTTTGAAATTGTAATCTATAAAAGTTATTAATTATGCTAATTAATACTCCTAAAACCATTAGTAATAGTACAATGCTATTTTTCCATACTTTTGCTCTCAAGATGTATTATGTTGTTGTGCTGTGTACCATGGAGTCAGAACTGACTTGTACCTGACCCTCCAGTGGGTCCTCAGAGGCAGTTAATTGCACAGGAGGAGACTGCCCACCCATTTTTCCTGGGGAGCAGCTAGTGGTTTTGAACTGCATGCCTTCAGGATTGCAGCACAGCGTCTTACCACAAAGCCACCAGAGCTTCAAGGTCTATTAGGACACACTTTTACTTTTTCAATCTGGAAATGATAGTTCATTATTTTTCATTTATTTTTATTTCATTAAAATTAATCTCCAGCACTAAATTTATATGGAAAAGGGAAAAAAAACATGAATAATCAGAGTACAAATAAAGAAGAGCAGTGAATGAGGTCTCACATTTCCCAATTTAAAATCCTACTCAGTGCTCCTTATACATCATTGAGGACTGCATAGTCCTTACCTATATAGTCACGGTAGTCAGACTACCTTGGTTCTGTGGCAACAACAGACACATATACCAATGGAATAGAAAGATCTCAGAATTAAACTCATTCACCTACAGACAGATGAAATCCATCAAATGGGGATGAGTTACTAACTTTAAGAAATGATGTTGGCAAGCTCTGGTGGCCTCGTGGCAAGAAACTACACTGCAATCCCAGAGGTGCATGGTTCTAATCCACCAGATGCTCTGCTGAAGAATGAGGGACAATCTCCTCCTGTACCAGTCAGATTCAATTTAACGAAAAACACATACAAAATAATAATAAAAATTTTTTTAAAAAAATGATGTAGGCAAAGCTTGATATTCCATTTAAAAATAAAAACAAATCCAAGATCAATATTCAAACAATAGCTCAAATTAAATCAAAGATCTGAAACTCTAAAAATTATCAAAGAAAAGTTAGGAACAAACTGAGGGCCTCTAATTTATGTCAAAATACCCTGTTGTTGTTGTTATGTGCCATCAAGTAGTCTGTGATTCACAGCAACTCTATGTACAGCATCTCTGAAGCCTTCCCTGTTCTGAGCCAATCTCACTTACTCCAACACACCTATCCCCATTGCCCCAGTTACTGAATCAATCCATCTTTTCTGGGAATCTTCCTCTCCACCCTTCCAAAAATGATGTCCTTCTCCAGGAACCATCCCTCCTGGCCACGTGCCGAAAGTGTGTGAGATGGAACTTCAAAATAACCTACTAAAAAAAAAAGGACAAATGACAGAAAATAAACTAGGTGAGTGTGATTTTTCTGAAAAGAAAATCTTTTTATAGATGAAAAGACTGAAAGAGTAGAAAGAGAAGTTAGAGACTGGAAATTATATTTGCAAAAACATAATAAGAGCCTAATCTCTAAATTTATAGAAAATTTCAATGTCAGAACAAAAAAGACAAAAAATTCCAATTAAAATGTGGAAATATCTGCCCACGCCCGGCAAGGAGCCCAAGCAACTTAAAGCAATCCCAGTACAGTTACAAGCCTCACACTTCAAGTAGCTAGAAAAGGTAATTATCAAATTCATTTAGAAAGGTCAGACCCTAAAGATGCAAAACTCTTCTGAAAAATACAAATTATGAGTTATCTACCACATTCTCTGGTCTCAAAACGCACTAGACAACCATAATAATCAATATAGCATGACATTGGTATAATGACAGGCACATAGACCAATGGAATAGAATTGAGAACCCAGAAATAAATCCATTTGTTCTTGTTGTTAGGTGCCATCGAGTTGATTAAGATTCACTGTGATCCTATGAACAAAAGATCTGAACCTAGTCCTGTCCTGCACCATTCTCACACATCCTGACACACAAGAGCCCATTGCAACAGTCACCATGTCAATCCACTTGGTTGAGGGTTTTCTCCTCCTTCTCCAATCCTCCACCCTTCCCAACATCATATCCTTCTCCAAGGAATAGCATCTCCTAACAACCTGCCCATAGTATGTGAGACAGAGCCTCATCATTCTTGCCTCCAAAGAGCACTCTGGCTGCACCCTCTCCAAGACGTATATATTTATTCTCTTGGCCATCCATAGGATGTTCAATGCTCTTCTTCAACACCACAGCTCAAAGATGTCAATTTTTTTTCTGTCATCCTTATTCATTGTCCAGGTCTCGGATGAATAGCTAGTAATCTAAAGACTATGGCCTGAATCAGACGCACCCTAGTCCTCAAACTGACATCACTACTCCTCAATAATTTGGAAAGGTCCCTAACTGCAGATTTTCCCAGTGCAATGCTTCTCTTTGTTTTCTGACTGCTCGTACCAAGGGTGCTAAATAGGCATCCAAGCAATATGAAGCTGTTTACAGTTTCAATCTTCTCTTAATTCATCATGACACTGCCTATTGTTCAGGTAGTAAAAATCTTTGTTTTCTTGATATTGAGATGCAATCCACACTGAAGGCTGCATTCCTGGATTTTCTGCAACAAGTGCTTCAAATCCTCTTCCCTTTCAACAAGCAAGGTTGTGTTATTTGCATAATGTAGGTTATTGATGAGTCTCCCTCCATCCTAATGCCACATTTCTCTTCATCAAGTCTAGCTTCTCAGATAATTTGATTCACATATAGATTGAACAAATATGGACACAGAATGCATTCCCGACACACTCCCCTTCCCAATTCCAAACTATGCAGTACACCCCTGCTCTGTTCATACAGTAATTTCCTGATCCTGATACAGGTTCCTCATGAGCACAATCAAGTGCTCTGGGATTCCCATTCTTCTCAATGTCAGCCACAACTTGTCATGATCCACACAGTCAAATGCCTTTCCATAATCAGTAAAGCACAAATAGACATCCTTCTGGTGTTCCTTACTTTCAGCCAGGACCCAGCTGACATCAGCAATGATATTCCCGGTGCCACGAACTTTTCTAAACCCTGCTTGAACTTAAAAACAAAAACAAAAACAACTCGTCTATCTACCTACAGTCAATTGATATTTGGCAAGAAAATAAAATCCATTAAAAAAGGGAAACAACACCCTGTAACAAATGATGCTGGAGAAGCTGTTCATCTGCCTACACAAAACTGAAACAGAATCTATATCTTACTCCATACACAAAAACCAACTCAAAGTGGATCAGAGACCTAAAGGCAAACAAACAAACAAAAGACCATCCGAGAAAAAAAATAGGAAAAATTAAGAAGGACATCATGCTCAGAAGGGTGGAGGGATGGTGCAGGAGAAGAAGACCCCAATGACATGGATGGATATAGTAACTGGGGCAATGGGAGTTGCTATTGGAATTAGTGAGACTGGCTCAAAACAGGGAGGGGCTCAGAGCTGCTGTCCATAAGATCACTATGGGTTGCAGGCAACTCAATGGCACATAGCAACCAAAAAAACCCATAGCGACCCTATGAACAAAATACCTAAACCCTGTTATAACTAGAGTAGTTTCTCTAAGTTCATAGAATTTCCAGAGGCATGTTGTGTAGGAAGAGGGTGCCATTCCTCCTTCCAAGCCTGTCTAAATCTGGGAGTTCCACCAAACACTATCCACCATGGGTAAATATTATGGCATTTGACACACTAGTGGCACAGTGCTCGGTATCACAGCAAGCCCAAGTTACCTCAGTAGAGCAAATTGACTTACCAGTGCTGTACCACTTAGAAAAAGGTTCATTCCAAGCACAATTAACACCAACTGACTTTTCAATACCCAGGCCCATGCCCCAGGCTCTGATTCACTCTAAACAAGAGTCTTCCAGCTAACAGCTACTTGTTAGCCAAATCCAGCACATCCAATCAGCTCACACATATTTGTGAGTGAAATAAAAACAATGAAAGGCTAGCCAAATCCAGCATATCCAATCAGCTCACACATATTTGTGAGTGAAATAAAAACAACGAAAGGCTTCACACCCAAACTTCAACCAAAACAAGAATCCACCTTTCAGAGTCCAACCACTTCACACATGATTAATTTTATTAAAAAATGTATGAAACGCAATATATATGAATGAAAAAAACCAATAAAAAGCAAACTAATAGAAAGAACATTCAAGAGACCAAGAATCATGAAAATATCCTCTCTGATAGCTGAGGATTTTGAACATTTTTTCATGTGTTTGTTGATCATCAGAATGTATTTTTTGGTGAAATATCTATTCATATCCTGTGCCCATTTTGCGATTGGGTTGTTTACCTTTTTTTTGTGGAAGTGCTAGAATATTCTGTAAATTTTAGATATGAATCTCTTATCAGATATGTCATTACCAAATATTTTTCCTAGTCTGTGACTTTCCTTTTTACCTTGTTGCATGTTGTTGCTGTTGTTGTTGTTATGTGCCGTCGAGTCGCCTGCGACTCATAGCGACCCTATGTACAACAGCCCTAAACTCCGCTCGGTCCTGTGCCAATCGCACTGTCTCTGACACTCCCATCCCAATTATCCCAGTCACTGAATCAATCCACCTCATAAAGGGCCTTCGTCTCCTGCGC
>NW_006399832.1:12313381-12354507 GCF_000299155.1 Elephantulus edwardii | reverse complement strand
AGTTTTTGGATGTGCATAGGGATTTGAGTCTTAGAAGATCCCATTCATCTATGTTATCTTCTCCTGGTTGTAGGTTTTCCAGGATACTGGGAAGACTTTATGTTGTGGATTAGGACTTCTAGTGTTGTTCCTAGCTTTTCTGTAATGAAGTTTGTAAGGGAGCTCTGGTGGCCTAGTGGTAATCCTCCAGATTTCTTAGCACAACCTGGTGAGGACATCCAGAGCAGCATCTGCTTTTGGAAATATGTCAATTGGTATTCTATTATTCTGGGGCTTTATTTCTGCCAAGTCTTTCAGAACAGCTTGAGCTTATTTTATCATGATGTTATCTCTTGATCATAAGTTGTATCATGAAATTCTTCTATGTTAGCTAATTCTTTTGGTACAGTGACTCTGTAAAACCCTTCATTCTTCTTTTAATGCTTCCTGGATCATTCAATATCAGGAAAGAAATATATCAAGGTTATGTATTTTCACCAAACTCAATCCATGTGCTGAGCAAATAATCTGACAAACTAGACCCTATGAAGAAAGGTTCAGCTTCAGGATTAGAGGGAGATGCACTAACAACTAAACTGTGAATGTGTCCATGCACACAGAAAATGAGATACAAAATTATGAAAACTTTTTTGACATACAGCATGGGAGAGCAAGACTGTAGCCTCACAGCACATAGAGGTCAATTGACATTACTCAGTCTCTGGTGGTTTAGTCTTTAGTGATCTGCACAGTTAAATCAAAGGATGTTTCTTTCTGGCAGTTCAAATCCACCGACAGTCCTAAGGAGAAAAACAAGCAGTCTCTCCCTATGTGATTTATAGCCTTGAAAATCCAATGAGGCTCAGCTATGACTCATTTCCCACTCAATAGGAATGAGTTTTGGAGGTTTTGAGTCTACAAAAACAATGCTCTATATCCTACTTTTTAAAGTAGCAACTGGGGCCCTTAAAATGTTGAATATAGTCACCTAACATGTAAATATTGATCTTTTCCTGTCCAGAGCAAAGAATAATAAAGAAAACCAAATGTGCATGGAAATAACTAGCCCTTTATACTAATTAATCTCACAAAATTCAACTTCTACAATCATAAGGACCAGAATAGATGGGACCCAGTTACCACTGTTGACAACTGTGAAAGACATCACATTAGTGTCTTTCATAGATTGGGAGAAATTATTAATCAAAACCCAAAATCATAAAACACATCAGGCATAACAGAGACTGGTGGAAATCCCAACAGCATTCATTCCCCATTGAATTTGAGATTAGAATTATCCCTGTGACTTAATTTTCAGAAACAGATAGGCATATCAAGTGATACATAAAAGAGAAGAAGACATTTCATAGACTAGTAAAACATACAATGTCAAAAAGACATCATTTTCTAGAGATAAATCTTAGTAGGCAAGGAATAGAATAAAGAATGATTGGAAACAGGAAATACAAGGTGAAAATAAAAGAGTGTTGCTACAAAAAGGGTTGCAATTAATGTCAGGAAACTTAATGTTTTGAGTAGGTCAACTGAATACCAATTTCCTCTGTAAATTTTTGCTTACATGTCAATAAGAAGGGTTTAAAAAAAATCATACTGAATGTGTCTTCATTTGCTATCATCATGTAAAAAATGTGTAAGGACAATTACTTATATGATTGTGCCAATCAATCTTACTTAAATGTAAGGTTTGTATTTTTATTTTCGTTTGGGGGGTTTGATTTTGTTGTTTTACAGGTATTTATTGTCTCACAGTTCTGGAGGCTAGTGTTCCATATTGGGGTATTAGCCTCATTGATTCCTTCTGATGACTGAGCGAGGAACCATTCTTTGCCTCTCTTTTAGCTTCTGATGGCTGCTGGCAAACCTTGGAATTCTTTTGTTGCTTGTAAAAGCAGCTGCCTCCATCTTCACATACCTGAGCTGTCTTTCCCCAGGTGTGACTCTTGTCGCTGCCGTATTCTTTTTATAACACTCTGATAAAAGGGGATCAGCTATTTTGCAGCTCTGCAGTTGGCATTGTAATCTTTAGCTTTTTCCTTGCTCATCACAGAAATATTTCTACAAGCAAAGTGTAGATTTCTTTAGCCTACTCATTCTGTTTCTCTTACTCTATACTTTTTTTTCTTGGCGCTATTTCAATAACGTCTCTAAATTGCACTAGCCAAAAACTTCTCAGGGAGTCTCTTATACATCTATTAATTTTCTTTTCTGTTGGAAAAAAACCACTTAGCACATGTAAAAAAGGAAATCTTTTCTGCTTGCCTACAGCAATTTAAAGACCTGTGATGAATGGCTAGCTGGGAGAGAAAGGCTCCCAAAGCAAGGCAATAGGATGATTAGGCTGTGTATTTTAAATTAGGAAAATCTACTCTGAATACATAAGCAATCAGATGCCCATTTATGCAGAAGTAAGAGGAGCTAAAGATTAATTCACTAATTACAAAGGAATCAGGTTGTAAAATGCAACTCATCCCAAAGAACAGAACTTTCTCTAAAGAAAATGATGTTTTAATTATCATATTTTCCAGGTTGTTCTCTCCTCTGGACTTAAGAATAAATAAGTATGCACATGTGTAGACAAAGAAAGGATAAGGAATTTTATGTATAAACACTGACTCAATTATATGCCAAAATATCTGACCATGGTTATTCATATGAGTGATTTCTTCAGGAGGTAAATACCCCTGAAATAGATTGATATTTATTAGTTGATATTTCTATTTATAGTCTGAAGCTCACATAACTCTTCTGAAAGGGCTCTTGTTATACTTCACTGCTCAGAATGTGCAATGACAATACCTGAAACAATGAGTTGTGCTGGACAATTTTATTGCTACATTAAACCAGTAAACAGTACATTTCACTCCGTGTTTTCTGTTTCCTACAGCCATATCCCTTTCTCTATTAAATAGATTCTGGTTTAATTCAATTTTCCAAGATGATTCATCCTAACCTTTCAGTAGAATTGCTACAAAAATTTTAAAAAAATCAAAAACACTTTAGAGCTTTTCTTTGAGTATCATAGTGGTTAGGAAGTTTTATTAGTAAAGGGAACTTTTTAAAAGTTCATCATGCTATCGTCTTGAATACTGTATTTACATATGACTAATAGGAAATTTGTTGTTAAATAATGTTATATACTGAACACATGGGGTCAGAACCTATTTGAGGTCAACTAACAACAATGTATTTCCAGCCATTTAACTTTTAAATTAGTAAAATAATGTTATCTAGTATTAATTAAATCTAACAAAAGGACAAATTCATCATTGAATAGAGTAGCATCACCAAAAGATTCAAGGTGTGAATTCACTTACTATATTTCTAGAAACTTCCTTATTCTCTTGTCAAAGTTACATTGTGTTGAACAATATATGATGTATAACATAATTCTTAAACAACATAATTTTATCAATAAATACCTTGATTTCCAAATCAATTGTAAGAAAAAGAAAACTAAAGATGACAGAAGAAGAATCAATGCCTTTGAGCTGTGGTCGGGAAGAAGAGAACATACCATGAGCTGCCAAGAGAGAGTGAAACCAAGCTGCTCCTTGGAGTCTAAGATTTTGAAACTCTGTCTCACAAACTTTGGGCATGTGGCCAGGAGAGACCAGTCCTTGGAGAAGGATATCATGTTCAGCAGGATGGAGGGACAGGGTAGCAGAGGAAGACTCTGGATGAAACAGATTGATGCAGTAACTGGGAAATTGAGAGCAATTGTGTTGGAGTCAGTAAGACTGGCTCAGGATAGGGCAGGCTTCAAAGCTTTTGTACATAGGGCTGCTATGAGTCGCAGGTGACTTGATGGCACATAACAACACAAGTATCTGAAGAAATGTCTACCCAGACACCTTCACATTTTCTATGAAAACAGCCTTTCTTCTTCATGCAAGTTATCTTAGGAATAGTCATCATGTTCATTAAGTCTTTAAACTCTAGATTTTGAGTCAAACCTGGAGCATACATACTGCTTAAGTATGGTGAAAGGATACAAACCTAATGTACAGCTTTCCTTATTTTACACCACGCTCTATCCCCTTACTCTGTTCAAGTGAAAGCCCCTTGGTATTGTTCAGATGTCATATGAGAACAATTTTGGAATTCCCATCTTTTTTCCAAATTATTCATAATTACAAGGTGATCATTTGGATATATGTATAAGAATAAATATAAATATGTAAATATAGGTATAAGAATAAATGTAAATATGCTATCTGATTGTTTTCAATAGTAATAAAAATGTGAACAAAGGTATCAATCAATCCAATGCTCATTAGATAAGTACGAATAAATGGAAAACAATGAGCACTCACTTATTGCTGCTGAGTTGGGAACAATACTTGTAGTTGACCCTCCAGCAGTTTGTTAGAGCCTGTAAGTTGCAGGAGAGAAGACTGTGTATCTTTATCCCATGAAGCTTCTAGTGGATTTGAACTGGCAGCTTCTGGTCGCTTACTTACTAGGCAACTGATAAAAGGAATGGGCTGAAGTATGCCCATAACATATTTTGAATGACCTTCCTGGATCTTACATATTTCTCATTCTTGGTTTATTCTCTCATTCTATGCATATACTTCACTTATACTCTTAGAAAGAAAACCTAGGTAGTACAATTTGTATGGTCTTATTCTTTTGAAAATACGTTTATTTCAAAATTGCATGATACTTTGTCAGATGCAAATATAATTTTTAAAGATTATTTCCACTCAGAGCTGTTTGAATGGGTGTAGTATTGTTTTTGTTTCATTTTTGACATCCTGATATTAATCAGTCCAATTTTTTTTATTGTTAAGTCTTTTATAAAGCATATTGCTTGAAAACAAATGTTATGACATTTAAATATAAAGTTCCTGGGAGTTAGTATCCTCCCCACCACCATTCCTATGTAAAGACACTATTACTGAGTTGTCATTGATTTCACTCTTGAGACAGAATAGAACCGTATGTTTTATAGCGCTCTCAATGGCTGACTTTCTGGAAGTAGATCACCAGATCTTCTTTCCCAATATACCTCTGGGTGGACTTAAACCTCTTACCTTTCAGTTAGCATCCAAGGGTATTAACCATTTTCAGCAACCAAAATCGCACTCAGCCATAAAAGAAGTGAAGTCCTGATATATGCAATAACATGGGTGAGTACATAAATTTTCAATTCATTCTCTTGTTCTTGGTGGGACATTCTATTCTAAATTGGCTTTGTGTCTCCAAGAACAGTGACTCTTCATACTAAAGCCCGAGGGAGAAATAGTACCGTCTTGCATAGAGCAGAGGAGAGAATTAAAGGGCTGTTTCTTAAAAGATTTTCAACAAAAACACTTGTTTCCCCCCTCTTTCACCTCCATTCCCCGCAGTATCTAGTGTCAGCAATTCCTGAGCCTTCTGGAGGTCCCATGGCATAAACCAATTTGCTGCTTTGCTTTCCCCTAGGTCTGATTAGGACTCAGCTTTCTACATCTGCTTAGTCACTTTTCGCTCTTCCATCTGTTCTCCACCTTCCAACTTTGCATTGCTGATGCCTTCTTATCCATACTTTGTCCTTGTTACTTACAACTTTAACCTTAAAAAGGCCCTTATTATCATTTTACGAGCATCCCAGGAGGGAGTAGAGTGAGATTAATTAGTCTAGGTTTAGTTTCTGAATTTATAATCTATATTAGTTTTGTTTCTTATTTTATATTCGGTTGCATACAAAATTTGTATATATTGTGTTTTATTCATAAACACTATTTCATTCGCTCATTCACATTGTGTTTCATATGATCATTTCCATACACTGCATTTTGTACAATTAATAGCCATTGACATATGCCCACTATTACCCCATGTTTTCAGGTCCCACTGGATCTTTCTAATTCCTTCACTCCTTCCTCCACTCAATACATTTTTATCTTTTAAAAAGTCTTTAAAAATTCAAACTAACACAAACATAATTTCTTATTTATTGTCATTTTGAAAGACTAAATATTCTAGCAGAGATATAATAATATTTTTAATGTCCTATGTAAATTCAGACAGAAAGTAGTACAAAATTATTGTAAAATAATTCTGGAAAAGAGTTTCACTTCATCTCTGCCTTGAAACTTGGACTAACAGTGAATATAAAGTCTTCTTTAACAGATATCAAACAATTGTTGTTTTAACATTAGGTATTATTGAATTTATTTTCATCTCCTATGAACAGCAGGTGACTGAGAAAAATTCCCTCATATGGCTTTCTATACTGTAGTCTTTACCGTGCTTGTTGTTGTTATTTTAATGTGCCATCAAGTCACTTGTGACTAATAGCAACCCTATGTACAATAGTTCAGAAGCCTGCCCTGTCCTGAGCCAGTCTCACTGATTCCAACACACCTACCCCAATTTCTCTAGTCAGTGTCCATACATCTCATCTGGGATCTTCCTCTCCTGCACTGTCCCTCCACTCTTCCAAGCATGTCCTTCTTCAAGGATTGGTCCCTCCTGGCCACATGCCCACAGTATGTAAGACGGAGCTTCAAAATCCTAGTCTCCAAAGAGAAATTTGGTTTCACTTTCTCCAAGAGAGACCTATTTGTTTTCTTGGTGGTCCATGGTATGTTTAAGATTCTCCTCCAGCACCACAACTCAAAGGCATAAATTCTTCTTCCATTATCATCAGTTATTATTCAGCTTTCTGATGCATAGCAGTAACTGTGAAGACCATGGACTGGATCAGGTTACACCTTAGTCTCAAGAATGACACTGTTGCTTCTCAGTACTCTGGAAAGGTCCTTGACAGCAGATTCAGCCAATAAAATTTGTCTTTTGATTTTCTAACTGCTGGTGCCAAGAGTGTTGATTGTGGATCCAAGCAAGCTGTAACTGTTAACCTTAATCTCTTCTGTATCCATTATGGTGCTGCTAATTGGTCCAGTGGTGAGAATCTTTGTCTTTTTTATGTTTAACTTCAATCCATATCAAAGACTACAGTCCTTGACCTGCAGCAAGCACTTCAGGTCCTACTCAATTTCAGAAAGCAAGGTTTTGTCATCTGCATAGCGCATATTGCTGATAGGTCTTCCTCTAAACTTGATGCTACACTCCACCTCATAAAGTGCAGCCTTCCAAATGATTGTGATTGAAAAGGTTGGAGACAGGATACATCCCTGACACACTCCCTTCCTGATTTTGAACCACGCAGTGTTTCCCTGCTCTATTCTGAGGACTACTTCCTGGTCCAATTATAAGTTTTGCACAAGCACAATCAAGTGTTCTGGGATCCCCATTCTTCTCAAGGTTAACCACAATTTGTTGTGATCGGCACAGTCAAGTGCCTTTGCACAGTCAATGAAACACAGGTAGACATTCTTCTGGTACTCCTTGCTTTCTGCCAAGATCCATCTGACTTTGGTGATAATATCTCTAGTTCCACGGCCTCTTCTAAACCCAGCTTGTATTTCTGGTAGTTCTCTGTCATTGTACTGTTCCAGTCATTTCTGGATAATCTTTGGCAGGATTTTGCTAGAGTGTGATATGAATGATTGTACAATAATTTCCACACTCTGTTGAGTCACCTTTGTTTGGAATGGGAATAAGTATGGATATATTCCAGTCAATTGGCCAGATAGTTGTTCTCCAGATTTCTTGGTACAACCTGGAAAGCAAGTCCAGGGAAGCATCTGTTTGTTAAAATGTGTCAATTGGTATTCCATCAATTTCTGGAGCTTTATGGTTTGCAGGTCCTTCAGAGCAGCCTGAACTTCCTCCTTCATTACCATTACCTCTTGATCATATGTTGTTTCTTGAAATTCTTCTGTGTCAGTCAATTCTTTTGGTACAGTGATTCTGTATACTCTTTCCATCTTCTTTAATATTTCCTGAATCATTCAGTTGTGTTTTATTGGCTATGTAAAAGCATTTGACTAGTTAGTCTATAAAAAATTATGGATAACATTGAGAATAATGTGAATCCTAGGAAACTTTACTGTGCTTTTCAGAAATCTACATAGGCCAAGAAGTAGTTTTCCAAACAGAACAAGGGAACACTGCACGCTTTACAGTCAGGAAAGGTATGCATCAGGGTTGTAATGTTTCTCCACACTTACTCAATTTGTGTTCTCAGCAAATAATTGGAGACTCTAACCAAGATAAAGATGGAAAATGAATAAGGATGACAGAAAAAGAAGTGATGCCTTTGAGCTGTGGTGTTGGTCAAGAGAATGAACAGATATGTCTTGGAGAGGGCGCATCTGGAGTGTCCGATGGACGAAAAATGATGAGACTTTGCTTCACATACTTTGGGCATATTGTTAGGAGGTGCTATTCCTTGGAGAAGGACATGATGCTGTGAAGGGTGGAGGGTCAGTGAAGGAGAGGAAGGCCCTCAACCAGGTGGATTGACAAGGTGACTGCTACAATGGGTTCTTGTGTGTCAGGAAGTGTGAGGATAGGATAGGATAGAACAGGGATTAGTCTTCTGTTCATAGGGTCACTATGAGTCATGTTCGACTCAACAGCACCTAACAACAGCAGCAACAAGACTACATGAAGAAGAATATAACATCAGAACTGGAAAAGGACTCATCTACAACCTGCAGTATGCACACGATACCACTTTTCTTGCAGAAAGGCAAAAAGACTTGAAGCATTTATTGAAGAAGACAAAAGTCTAGAGCCTTGAATATAGGCTACATTTCAAAATCTGCACACTGGAGCAATAGGCATCATTGTGATAGGTCAATGGATAAGCGTAAAGTTGTCAAATATTCCATTTCACTTGAGCCCATAATCACCATCTTCTGATTTCCTGACTGCTGGTAGCAAGGGTGTTAATTTGAATCTAAGTAGGATGAGCCTCAATCCATATTGAAGGCTGCAGTCCCTGACCGTCAGCAGCAAGCACTTCAGGTCCTCCTCAGTTTCAGCAAGCAGGGTTGTGTCATCTGCATAACGCACATTGTTTATGGATCTTGCACCAATCCTTCAATATGGATTGAGGCTCAATGTCAAGAAGACAAAGATTCTCACCACTGGGCCAATTGGCAGCATCAAGATGGATGGTGAAGAGATTGAGATTGTTCACAGCTTTAGTTTGCTTGGCTCCACAATCAACACTCTTGGCACCAGTAGCCAGGAAATTAAAAGACGTATTGCCATGGGAAAGTCTGCTGTTAGACAAAGGTGTGTCTGGTACAGGCCATGGTCTTTGCAATCACTTGTTATGCATCAGAGAGCTGGACAATGACCAAGGAGGATAGAAGGAGAATTGATGCTTTTGAGCTTTTGGTTTTGGAGAAGAGTGCTGAAGGTGCCATGGACTGCTAAGAGAACAAATAGATTCAGCCTGGAGAGGGTTAAAACAGGCTGCTCCTTTGAGGCAAGGATTTTGAGGCTTCGTCTGACCTACTTTGGCCATATTGTAAGGAAGGACCAGTCCTTGGAGAGGGGCATCATGCTTGGGAGGGTGGAGGGCAGGCGCAGGAGGGGAAGGCCCTGTGGGAGATGGATTAATTCAGTGACTGGGGCAATTGGGATGAGTGTGTCGAAGGCAGTGAGATTGGCACAGGACAGAGCAGTGTTTAGAGCTGTTGTACATAGGGTTGCTATTAGTCGCAAGCGACTCGATGGCACGTAACAACAACAACAACAAGTAGGATGAAGTTTTTAACAGTTTCAATCTTTTCTCCATCTATCACAGTGTTGCCTTTCAATCCAGTGGTAAAAATCTTTGTTTTCTTGGCATTGAGATGCAAATCATATTGAAGGCTGTATTCTTTGATCTTCTGCAACAAGTACTTTAAGTCCTCACTTTTCAGCAAGCAAGGTTGGACATCTGCATAATGCAGGTTATTGATGTAGTCTCCCTCTGCTCCTGATCCCACATTCCTCTCCATAGAGTCCAGCTTCTTTAATAATTTTCTCGGAATACAAATTGAATAAATATAGTGAGAAAATATAATCCCAATGAACTCCCTTCTTAATTTTAAACTGTGTAGTGTTCCCTTACTCTGTTCACACAACAGCCTCCTGGTTTCACGTAAACACAGTTAAGTGCCCTGGGATTCCTATTGTTCTCAAAGTTAGCCATAACTTATGATCTTCACAGTCAAATTCTTTTGCATATTCAATAAAGCATAAATAGACATTCTTCTGGTATTCTTTTTTATTTTTTCAGCCAGGATCTATTTGACATCAACAATGATATTCCTGGTACCACGTCTAAATCCTGCCTGAACTTCTGGAAATTTCCTATCTATATACTCTTCTAACCATTTTTAAATTACCTTAAGCAGTATTTTTTGCTTGCATGTGATATCAGTAATATTGTTCGACTGTTTCCACATTCTGTTGAATTACCTGTCTTCTAATCCATTGGCCAGACAGCAGCAAATGTTCTGGCATAGACTGGTAAATGAATCTAGGGTTGCATCTGTTAACTGAAACAAGTCAAATGGTATGCCATCCATTCTTGGAGCCTTATTTTTGCCAAAGCCTTCAATTCCATTCCCACATTCTCCTTAATTACCATTGGTTCCTGCTCATTACTTCCTGAAATTTTTCAGTGTCTGTCAGTTCTTGCTGGTACAGTGATCCTGTCTATTCCCTCCATCTTTTTTTGCTGCTTTCTGGGTCATTCCATGTATTGCCCATAAGATCTTTTAATATTGCAACTTGAGGCTTAAATTAGTTTATTCAGTTCTCTCAGCTTGAGAAATGAAAAGCAAGTTCTTCCCTTTTATTCTCCAACTTCAGCCCTCTGTACATTCCATTATAGTACTTCACTTTGTCTTCTTGAGTTGCCCTTGCAAATCTTCTATTTAGCTCTTTTACTTCTTCATGTTTTCCCTTTGTTTCGGCTTCTCAACTCTCTAGTGCAATTTTCAGAATGTCTTCTGACATATATTTTGGGGTGGTTTTTTTTTCCTTTCTCCTCTTTCTTTGTCATGACATTTTGCTTTCTTCGTGGATGATATCCTTGATATTATCCAACAGCTCATCTGGTATTTGATCATTGGTGTTCAATGCCTCAAACCTATTCTTAAGTTAATTTTGAAATGATGATGGGATTGATTCAAGATCATATTTTGCTTCTCATGAACGTGTTATCATTTTATTCAACCTCAATTTAAACTTGCCCATGAGCCTGACCCACAGTCTGCCCCCGGCCTAGTTTTGATGGCCAATATTGAGCTTCTCAAACTATTTCTTCCATAGATGTAGTCAATTTGATTCCTATGCAGCACATCAGGTGAGGTCCATGTGTAAATTCATCATTTGTATCTTTTCAAAAGTTATTTGCAATGAATAAATAATTGAAAATGCAAAATTCATTCTATTTCCAACATAATTTCTGTTACCAAAACCATATTTTCTAACTACTATTCATTCTTCACTGTTTCCTACTTTTACATTCCAGTCACCAATTATCATTAATGCATCTTGATTGCATGTTCAGTTAATTTCAGACTGCAAGATTTGGTAAACATTCTCAATTTCTTTCTCTTTGGCTCTAGATGAGTGTATATTTGCTTAATATTTGTATTAACAGGTCTTTCTATGCATGTGAATAATATTCTATCACCCATAATGTTACATTTCAGTGTAGAATTTGAAATTGACTTTTTTTACTATGAATGGAACACTATTTTTCTTCTGTTTTTTGTTCCCAGAATAGTATACCATATGAATAGATGACTGCAAGTATTGCACTAAGGAAGTCTGCTGTTAAGGACCTCTCCAAATTATTGAGGAGCAATGATGTCAGCTTGCAGGGTAAAGTGTGTCTGATTCAGGCCATGGTCTTTCTGATTCCTTACGATCCATCTAAGAGCTTTACAATGAATAGGAATGACAGGAGAATTGACACCTTTGAGCTGTGGTGTTAGAGAAAAGCACTGCAAAAAGAACAAGCATATGTCTTGGAGAGAGTGGAACCAGAGTGCTCTTGGGAGGCAAAGATGATGAGGCTTTGCCTCACATACTTTAGGCATGTTTATAGAAGGAGCTATTCTTTGAAGAGGAACATGATGCTTGAAAATGTCAAGGGGTCAATGAAAGAGAGGAGGACCCTCAACCAGTTGGATTGACATGGTATCTGCCTCAGTAGGTTCTAGTATACAAGGAAGTGTGAGGGTGGATTGAGGTAAGACAGGGTCCAGACCTGTTGTTCATCAAATCACTATAGGTTGTACTGAATTCGACAACACCTAACAATAACAACAGCATAACCAGCACTCATATTAGCAGCAATACAGAAATCACAATACATTTTACACTGGGGAAAACCCACTATCAAGAACCTCTGTAAAGTGCTAAATAGTGATGACACCATTTTAAAAAACTAAAATGTACCTAATGCAAGTCATAATATTTTTAATTGCTTTCAGTGATTCTAAAAACTGAACAATGAACAAAGATGACAGAATAAGGATCACTGCTTTTGAATTTAATGTTGGCAAAGAATATTGAATGTTCTATGATTTACCAAAAGAACATACAAGTCTGTCTCAATGGAAGTGCAAGTAAGGTGCTCCTAGAAGGAAGGGAGAAGAAACTTGATCTCACATACTTTGGGCATGTTCTCAGCAAAGACCAGTCCTTAGAAAAACATTATTTCGCTGATGAAGATGGAGTTGTTGTTGTTGTTGTTATGTGCCATCGAGTCACCTGCATAGTGACCCTATGTACAACAGCCCTAAACTCTGCTCTGTCCTGTGCCAATCACACTGTCTCCAATACACCCATCCTTATTACCCCAGTCACTGAATCAATCCACCTCACAGAGGACCTTCCCCTCCTGCACTATCGCTCCACCTTACCAAGCATGATTCCCTCTCCAAGGACCTGTCCCTCCTTACAACATGCCCAAAGTATGTTAGATGGAGCCTCAGAATCCTTGCCTCCAGGGAGCCGCCCGGTTTAACCGTTTCCAGGGTGAATCTGTTTGTTTTCCTAGTAGTCCATGGTACTACCCTCAATACTCTTTTCCAGCACCACAGCTCACAGACATCAATTTTCCTTCTATCCTCCTTGGTCATTGTCTAACTCTCTGATGCAGAACAAGTGGTAGCAAAGACTATGGCCTGTATTAGATGCGCCTTAGTCTCCAGAGAGACACCATTGCTCTTCAGTACTTTGGAGAGGTCCCTAACAGCAGACTTTCCCATGGCAATACACCTTTTAATTTCCTGGCTACTGGTGCCAAGAGTGTTGACAGTGGAGCCTAGGAAGCTAAAACTGTGAACAATATCAATCTCTTCACCATCCATCTTGATGCTGCCAATTGGTCCAGTGGTGAAAATCTTTGTCTTCTTGACATTGAGCCTCAATCCATATTGAAGGCTGCAGTCCTTGATCCACTACAGCAGGTACTTCAGGTCCTCCTTAGTTTCAGCAAGCAGGGTTATGTCATATGCATTTTACACATTCAAGAATTTATTAATAGAAAATACTTTTAGAAAAAAAACCCACACACTTTGTTACACATGGACTTCTCCTGATGGACTGCACAGAAGATTGACTACATCTGTGGAAAGAATTGTTGAAGAAGTTCCCTATCAGCAGTCAAAACCAGGCCAAGTGCTGACTGTAGAAAAGAGAATTAATTATTCCTATATAAGTTCAAATTGAAATTGAAAAATATGAAAACAAGTCTATAAAAACCAAAGTAAGACCTTGGGTTTATCCTATCTCAATTTTAAAATTATCTTAAGTTTGAGGCACTGAATATCAACATTGGAAGGCCAGATGAGTTGTGGGGCCACATCAAAGATATCATTCATGAAGAGGGCAAAAGGTGATTACAAAGACAGAAGACGAAGACCAAAACAGATGTCAGAAGAGACTCTCAAAAATGCAGTAGAGTATCAAGAAGCCAAAATGAAAGGAAGAGATGCTGAAGTTAAAAAGCTGAAAGATTTCAAAGGGCATCATGAGAGGACAAAGCAAGTTATTATAATGGCAAGTATAAAGACCTGAATTTGGTGAATAAAAAAAGGAAGAACTCATTCAGTATTTCTCAGGCTGAAAGAACTGGAAAACAAACTTAAGCCTCGATTTGCAACTCTGAGTGACATTTCTGTAAAAAATCTTGAATGATCCAGAAACCATGAAAAGATGGAGAGTGTATTGTTGTTGTTGTTGTTGTTAAGTGCTGTCGAGTCACAGGCGACTCATAGCGACCCTGTGAAGGAGAGTCCTCAAAGCTTGGGTGCCGTTCTTCCTCTCTCCAGGTTCATAGGGCTTCTGGAGCAAGCTATTATGGAAGTGGATGCCATTCCTCCTTCCAAGCTTGTTTTAATTGGGGAGCCCCATCCCACAGAGATGTATTAGAAGGTTTAAAAACAAAATTATTACTTCAGAACTATAACCTTGGGGGTACCTCAAGGTTAATTACAACAAAGGTTATAGACAACAAAGGGTCCTGAAAATTTATGAACAGCCACCTAAAATGTAACTATTTCCCTTGTTGTATTTGGAGTGAAGAAGAGCAAATAAAAATTGAAATAATGCATGGAAACCACTAGTCCATAGTCGAGGATGATAAAGATGGTACAGCATAGGACAAGACTCAGATCAGTTGTTCATGTGGTTCAATGGGTGATATTCAACTCAATGGCATCTAAAAACTGCAATGCACTCTGGTCCGAGTTATCATTATTATCCAATTTAATGAGACTTCTAATTGCATTGTTTCCTCTACAGATATGACAAGCATAATTTTTTGGTTTCTTTCCTGCTGGTGTTCTTATATAAAAAAATTCATTGCCCTTGAGTTGACACTGACACAAAACTGAACCTCTAGTGGGTTTTCTGAGGCTGTACAGTGCATGGAGGAAGACTAACTAACACCTTGAGTTTGTTTCACTTGTTCAAAAACCATTTCCATGTAGGTAATCACTTCATCTATGCATTCTCAGGATTAAAAGACCAAAAAGTTGTCAAGTTGATTCCTGCTCATGGTAGCCTCATGTACATCAGAACTACTTTGTAGATTTTTAATAGATGATTTTTCAGAAGAAATTTACATGACCTTTCTTGCAAGGCATATCTGCATGGACTTAAACTCTCAACCTTTCTGGTAGCAACCAGCCATATAAATTGTCTGTAGGCATATATCTTCTCAGTGATAACAAGCACATAGAAAGACCAGGATGCCTCTCTCCTAAAAAGCATATAAATATCCAAAATAGATTATCACTGGTTTTCCTTGAACCCTATTCCCACATATGGAAGAAAAACTTTGGCCATGGGGATTATATACAGCTCATAGATCTATGTTATGTGCACTAGAGGACTCTATTACAGAAGGTGCCACAGGTATTACTGTTGAAGGGTTGTTTCAGAAGTAGGAATAGGAAGATAATTTAAGAAGAAATATACTTTGCTCTATTTACACCTGTTTTTAAAGAGTCACTGTGATATAACATATCACATATGATATAACAAAGTACAGCCCAACATTTTTGACAGTTTACCTTGCTGTGTTACTTGCATGTTGCTATGATTCTAGGAGCTCTGTCACCAATATGTCAAATATCAGCAGAGTCTTCCAGATTTCACTAGAACTTCCACATGAAGACAGACGAGAAAAAAGAGTCTCACAATCTACTTCCAAAAATTAGTCAGTGAAAATATCTCTTTGTTGCTGTTTGCCTTGAGTAGTAACCAACTCATAGCTGACCCTCCAATGGGTTTCAAAGGCAGTAAATCACACAAGAGGAGAAAGTCCATCCTTTTCCCACAGAACAGCTGGTGAATTAGAACTACATGCCTTTAGGATTGCAGCATAGCTTTGCTAGAGGAGAACATCATGATTGAGGAAAGAAAGGGCCATTAAGAGTAATAAAAACTATCAGTGAGCTAAGAGGCACAGTAGCCACAAGGACTGAGCAATATTTTTTTTCTATTATGCCAAAGGTCACCTCAAGTCAGAATTCACACCCAAGTATTTATCTTCCTATCTCTTAGTACCTTACACAACTCTCCGTTATTTTCTGAGAAATATGTATTTCCTTAAGGAAGTAAGCCTCAAAAAAACTGATCGCCCTTGTTGAGTTTCACTTGTTTACATGAAAGTTACATTTTTGCCTTTTGCTCAGCAATATCTCACACATTTCATTAAAGCCCGTTTCATTAATTTCCAGGCATTTTATACCCATGACCAGTTAAAGCTTGAACTTTCTAAGAAATATGGAAAAAAGTCCTGCCTTGAAACCAAAGTCTCCAAATCTTAGCAATCAAAACATAGATTGCAGGCAATAGACTGAAGTGCTTACAAAGTTGGCAGCTGCCAACGAAGATAAAATTGTCCTCTTTCAGACTGGGAGCTAGTTCATAGATACACTCAACTCTAGCATCCACTTGAAGAGGTTGAGACAGTGGTCATAAACAGCCACAAAAATTATTTCAGACTTGATGTGTCTCTATATACAGCAATAGCTGGTGAGAGAAAGGGGGAAAAAACCTTTTCCACCAGGAAGACAATGTGAAAGAAGTTCACTGGTAAGAATTATACAAGGTGAACACTTTGTAGTTCTGATGGAAAGTAAAATGCAAAGCAGAAGATACAGAACATATGCATGGGATATTTCCATGAATATCTGATGAGAGTAGTTTCTAGAAAATTGAATTCCAATATCCTTGCTTATAGATGAATCAATAAAAATTATTTTAGAGAGAGGATTCTTTAGCTCTTTACAACTCCATGGGGCAGTAGCTCAATGCTCAATATATGAAAAGGTCAAATTGCTTCGTATTCTGGAATAAAGGTTTTATCTGTCAGCGAATACACAATTTGTGGATAATACTCTCCTAATAGCTATGCTGAAGAGAAAGTACAGCACTACAAATTATATAAGCTGCTTTTAAGAACATGAAATTCATGGGTTGTTGTTGTTGTTTTTATAATGGAGCTCTTGTTGAAATGCAACCAACACCATTTTTCACTTTATATTAAGTAAATACTTCCATTGGACTTTTACCTCACTGCCAGTATCCAATCCTCACTCTCAAAAACGTATTATTTATTTATACCATCATTCATTTTTGTGCAACCATTCATATACATTGTTTCATTCATGTACACTTTGTTTTATACAATCATTTCTGTCCATTGTGTTTTGTTTGAATGTTACTATAATTGCATGCCTTTGAATTGGAACCAACCGATAGCTGACCTTTCAGTAGGTTTTCAGAGGCAGTTAATTGCACGGGAGCAGATGGCTGATCCTTCTCCTGTGGAGCAGCTGGTGGATTCTAGCTTCTTACTATTAGGTTACCAGAGCTCCCCAAAGTGTTGTATTAGTAATATTTAAGTGTTTTATATAATTAATTACTATTGATCCAACTCTTGTTTTCACAAGGAATCTTCTATTAGTTTCGTTGTCAACACAGTCAAAGGTTAAGTTAGTTTCGTTGAAAACGGTCTTGCTAAGTGTTACTTTTCACTTTGGATACTTTTATTACACTTTTCAATGACAATAGAACATCTTCATATGGGGAAGATCCTGTCCTCAGATATGGTTTAAATGACAGTTTTCCATGTGAATGTATGAGAAAATTTATTCAGCTGGTTTTCTGAGACTTACTCTTTCGTATGCTGTGCTATGCTATCATTTACCAAAGATAAATACAGCCTTAGAAATATAAAGATCCACAGCCCCTCAGAGCAAAATAAAATTAATAGACTAAACCCACATTGACATCTCAAGGAGGGGGGAGCCCTAAGTTCATATATCATTATGAACGATTCAGTCCCTGCTATTATTTTGAATAATGACTTTCTGAATTACTCATAGACAGAGGGAAAGGAAAAGTTTTAGAATAAAAAAAAATAAACTGAGGAAAACAATCAGTAAACTGATGAAGTTGAATATACCCACCAATAGAGAAAAATAAAAAATAATAAAAACCTCTTACCCTTAAGCAACTTATAATTTAACTAAGCACAAAATGTATTACATACATAACCTATAAATTGATAAATACTTGAGTGTTTAAAAATTCACTGTTGAGCTTAAAAGGTAAAATATATCATTTCAAGATGAGGAAGTGTATGAAGGGGATTGAAATTTTATTTGCTCTAAAATTGTGATAACAAAGTGTGTAAAGAACCTCTGGATGGGGAGAACCTAGTTAGAAAGAAAAGGAGGGGAAAATAACATTGATGAAATAGTGATATTGTTATTAAATTGAACTGGAACCGAAGACTTGTAGGAAAAAAAGTAAATTCTAAGTTCTCAAATGCACTAGAAAGGGATTTCATCCTAAAAGCAAAAGAAATTAACCTTAAAGAAGGTAAATGCATACAGTGTGAACTAGAAGAGGCAGGACTGAAAATGAGCTGAGCGTAAAGTAATCTTTGTGTGGACCTTTCAGTCCAGCTGCAGTGGATCTCACCATGCATGGAGCCCATGGTATCTGTGGAAAGGGAAGGGAAAGGATACATGCAAGAGACATCAAAAAAGAAATGTCTGATTAGAGGAGGTACCAGACTCCCAACGACTGGGGGGCTGGAAAAGTGGTGATAAAAGAACAAAAATAGGGACTTCAAAGGTTCGCTTTGTTTGAAAGGAAAGAGCCCAAGTTGTTTTTCAAAATGTGTTTTACTCTTGATGTCCAGCCAGTAGCCCAGGAGCCAGACATGCAGAAACAACCTTCTATCTATCTTCAGAGTCAAATGGTAAATGAGAGGAAAACAGGAAACTGAGAGCCTGAGCAAGGAGGTTCAAGGAAAGAACTACACCTCAGAAACACTCCACCTCTCCATAGTATACTAGAGTAGAAGTCGAAAAAGCCTAATGTCCACAGCCATGGAGTTGATTTCGAACTTCTAAAGGGTTTCCACAGAAAGAAGACTGCCCATCTTTCTCCCACAGAGCAGTTGGTGGATATGAACTGCCAACCTTTCAGTTAGAAGAGAAGACAATTAAGAGAAAGTTAGATAGAGAAGAAAAGTGGAGATGGGAAGACAAGGAGAGTAATCCTCCTCTGAAATCAGGAGAGTTTCCAAGGGCGAAGCTCTCTTGTAGCCTCCTGGTCTTAAGAAGATACAAGTATTTTGTGTTCCTCACCTCCTTGTAATGTGGCAAGTATAGACTCTGACCCACAGGGCCAGGTTTTCCAGTGGTCAAGTGGAGACATTCATTTGAAGAGAGTGATTACTTTAGCTCCTCTGTGCCACTCAAAAAATAGTCACAATATCCAAATGTTAACTAACGGGTCTTTGTCCATGGTAACATGAGCTTTTGATCTTAACTTTGAAGGGAATGATAGAACGATGAAAAGGAAGGAAAAAAGTAGGAAGGTGTGGGAAGATAAAAGGAAATTCAGAGGCAAGCATGTAGGTAGAAAGGAATAGCATTCATGAGATAAGACGCTACAGAAAGAACCACTTTGAGGATGCTCATTTGCAAGACAAAAAACAAAGTCTCTTCCCAGAGGTTTGCGGTTTGAACCCACCAGATGCTCTGCTGGAGAAGGAGTGACAAGCTCCTCCTGTACCAGTCAGATCTGATTTGACAGTACACGCACAAAATAATAGTTTTTTTTAAAAAACCCAAAAAACAAAAAAACCACAAAGTCTCACAAAGGGGCAGCACTGGTAGAAGACAAACAATATATTCTTCAGTTACAGTGGTTTTCATAGTTGACAAGTCAGTCTTCCCTTGTAGAATAACATCAGAAAAGGAAGAAATTTGAGAATTTACTACAGTCCCACACAAATTTAAGGCAATATTTTATTGACTGCTTAGCAATCTCAATGTTTTGGAGTCCAGTCTGACTTCAAGAGACCCTCCATTGTGTTTCCAAGACCATAACCTTATAGGAGAAGACTATCCATCTTCTAGGAGTTGCTCATTAATTCAAACAACTGGCCTTTCAGTTCCCAGTGCAACATACTAACACTGTGCTACTACAACTCTGGGTCTTTTGTTTACATTACAGAACAAGCAACTGTACAAGACTTGTCAAAAGTGTTACATTGTACTTTACAGCCCTTTTTTTTTTTTTTTAGTAAAAAGGAAATATTGATCAATATTTACAGGAAAGGTTTTTGCTTTTTATAATCAGAAATAATTATGATGCAGTATGAATTGTGTTGCTACCCTGAACATCAGCAGTTGAAATCTACTACTTGCTCTTTGGGAATGAGAAGAGTAGTCTTTCCTCATTGAAATTTACAGCCTTGGAAACACTGATTAAAGATCACTGTGAATCAGAATCAACTCAATAGCACGTTTGGTTTTGGTATTATACTGACTTGGGTGGTCAAATGTTTCCCAGAAAAACAAAATAAGAAGCAAACAGCAACAGTTTACCAACTGAATAGGCACTCTTTTTTAAGGTTCACTGAAAATTTCATGTGCTTGAAGTAGAGCTGTTCAGTGCCTCTTTCTCTCATATGTCCCGTAGTAATTAAAACCTCAATTTCTCTTTGAGGAACATTTAATACCACCTTATTACCTTTCTTCAAATAATAAAAAGTAGCTTCTAAGTCAACCATAGACTCATAAAGTAAAAAGAAATCTCAGGATTATTAAGTCTTAGAATCAGAATAAGTGATATTACCTAAAACCAGTTTAATCAGAGACACACATTTCAGCAGTTTAAAATAACTCTAAGTTTACAATAGTTTTACAATGTTCTATCATATAAGATGTTGTTAGAAGGGGCTAATAGTTAGAAATGTATATCTAGTTTAGAAAGGTGGAGGGTCAGCAAAAGAGAAGAAGCCTCTCAATGACATAGGTTTATACAATAGCTACAACAATGGGCTCAAGTGTATCAGAGATGGAGAAGTTGGCAAAGGATAAGACACGATTGCTATGAGTCATACTCAACTCAATGGCGCCTAACAACAACAGTGACATAAGATAGCTTCTACACTTCCAATAAATGAGAAATTTCCTCAAACATCATTTTTAAATTATGAATTATGTGCTTTATTACATCCATCAACACGTAAGCATCTCTGAACAGAAAGACTGAAGGCTGAATGAAACCCACTCAGAGGTGCCTGGAAAAGCAAAACTGTCAGTCTGTTTCCAAAAGGTTGCAGTAATAAAAATTCTATGGAGCGTTCTGAATCTCACAGTCAAACTGAATTCTAATTGTCAGAGATCTACTGCTTGCTCATGGATACATGAATGCATTTCTCTAATATTTTTTAAAATTATGTTTTAGGAAGCTTTTTAGTCCTTTAATGTAAGTATAGAAACTGTCTTATTAAGGAAATAGTAGAAAACATCCTACATGGATTTAGCTATAACAAGAGTCCCCCAAAGAAGAGTGTCTTAGGTATTTTATTTCTTTCATATAAAAATCCAAGAGTGTATGAAACAAAAAAGAAATAGAAAAATAGCAACTTGCCAGTACACAGTGACCTATATGTTAAAATAAAATGATAGCCCTCAGAGTTTGCAGTGGTTGATTTTTGGGGAAGTAGATGCCAAATCTTCCTTCTGAGGCATCTCTGGGCGAACGCTAAACTTTAGTTAGCAGCCAAGCATATTAACCTTTCACAGCACTCAGAGACTCCACATGATTAGGACAACTGAGAACTCCACTTTCAAGGTCTCCTCAGGTTCCAAGACCATTGTAGTTGTTGTTAGTTGCCATGGAGTCCACCCAAACTCTTGGTGACACCAAACGTGTGGAAAAGAACTGCTCCATAGGATTTTCCAAGACTGCACCTTTTCAGAAGAGGATTGCCTGTTCTGTCTCTGGGTGGATTCAAACTGCCTTCTTCCCAGCTAGTGCTTGTTGGAGGAATAGTGTGTGCTCGCCAGGAAGCATATGTTCAAGATCCCGAATGATCTGAAAGTACATTTTCCCAAATAGATGTTGTTTCAAGTGTTCCATATTATAACTAACTCTGAAATTATTTGCATGTAAATCTTCATATCTCTCTTTTCCCCCCTTGGAATAAATTCCTAGTTCCAAACTGTAACTCAGAGGGATGTGATGAGTTGTGCCCTCACTAACAGGGTATCACAATCCTTGTTCATGTCCTTTCACATGCCCTTGACAAAATCATTCTCTAAGTTATTTGATAAAACAGAAACATTTATTGGTCATCTTAATAGCTATATCTTTTGTCATAAAGTGACCCTGAATGAACTTTTGTGAATACTGTCTACTCCTGTTTCTTCTCCTGCAAATTGTCTTGTAATTCTGACAATGTGTTTGAAGACGGAAAATAATATGAAAACATTTTTCATATTCTACATAGTTAAAGAAAGATAGAAAACAACTATGAAATATCATCTCACCCCAGTAAGAATAGCAAAATTTAACAGAACAGTAAACACCAAATGCTGGCGAGGTTGTGGAGAAACAGCCTTATTCTCGGCTGGTGGAAGTGTAAAATGGTGCAACCACTATGGAAGGCTGTATGGCACTTTCTCAGAAAGTTGCAAATGGAAATACCATTTGACCCAGAAATTCCACTACTGGGAATATACCCTAAAGAAACCATAACTGCCACCCAGACAGATATATGCACACCAATGTTTATTGTGGCTTTGTTCGCAATAGGAAAGAGCTGGAAACAGCCCAAGTGTCCATCAACAAATGAATGGATAGAGAAGCTGTGGTACATTCACACAATGGAATACTATGCAGCATTGAAAATAAAGGAACTCATGTAATATTATGCAAAATGGATGACCCTGGAGGACATTATTCTGAGTGAAATACCTCAGTCACAAAGGCACAAATAGTGCATAGTCTCTGTAAACTTTCATTTAAATTAAAAAAAAAAGATCATTCTGGAGGCTGGACTTTATGAGAGAAAAGATGTTGCATCAGGATTGGAGCAGACTTATGCACAATGTGTGTTATGCAGATGACACAACCTTGCTTGTGGAAAACTGAGGAGGACCTGAAGTGTTTGCTGCAGAAGGTCAATGACTGCATTCTTCAACATGGATTGAAGCTTAGCGTCAAGAAGACAAAGATTCTCACCACTGGGCCAGTTGGCAGCACCATAATAGAAGAAGAGATTGAGATTGTTGATAATTTCAGCTTGCTTGGTTCCACAGTCAACTCTCACAGCACCAGCAGTCAGGAAATCAAGAGACAAATACATTAGGAAAATATGCTGTAAGAGTCCTCCCCAAAGTGCTAAAAGGCACAATCTAGAGACTAAGGTGCACCTGAATCAGGCTGTAGTCCTCACAATTACTTGCTATGCCGCAGAGAGTTGGACAATGACTAAGGATGACAAAAGAAAAATCATTGCCTTTGTGTTGTAGTGCTGAATAAGGGTCTTGAACGTACCATGAACTGCCAAGAGAACAAACAGATCTGTCCTGGAGAGGGTGAAACCAAGCTACTTTTTGGAGGCAAGGATTTTGAAGCTCCATCTCACATACTTTGAGCATGTCGCCTAGCAGGACCAGTCCTTGGAGAAGGACTTCACGCTTGCAAAGGTGGAGGGATAGCACAAAAGAGGGAGATCCCAGATGAGATGGATTGACTGACCCAGTGACTGGGATAGTAGGAGTAGGTATGTCAGAGACAGTGAGACTGGCTCAGGATAATGCAGGGTTCAGAGCTGTTGAACGAAGGGTCACTATGAATTACAGGCTATTCGATGGACAAAATAAACAATAAACACTGTTAAGGTCTTACCAAAATAAGAATGTCTTCCCATCCTATTTTCAATGTTAATGAGCAGATCAAATTATATATTATATGTGACCGAATTCTAAAATCTACTTTAAGTCTAGGATGTGACAGACAAAAGGCATAATTAAGGATTTTCTGTTAAGATTTTTTTTAAAAAAATCACGATTATTCCAGTGATTTCTCCCTTTTTGCTTTTAGCTGCTCCCTTCTCTATTTCCATTTTTGAACATTAGTATCTGTCTTCTTTAGTTATCCTATTTTCACAGGGCTTGCCTTTTGCAATATTTGTCCTTATGTGACTGAGATACCTCATTCAGCATAATGCTTTCTAGTGTATCTCAAGTTATATAATATTTCACAAGGTCATTGGTCCTTAGTTACACACAATATTCCAATTTGTGAATGTGCCACAATTTCTTTTTCTTTTTTTAATGTCTATTTGTGCTTTATTGACTTTGCAAAGGCATTTGACTGTGTGGATCATAACAAGTTGTGACTGACATTGAGAAGAATGGGAGTCCCAGAGCACTTAATTGGGGTCATGTGGAACCTATACCTGGACAAGGAGGCTGCTGTGCAAACAGAACAGGGGAACACTGCATAATTCAAAATGAAGGAGGAAGTGTATCAGGATTACATTCTTTCTCCATTCTCTTTGTTGTTGTTGTTAAGTGCCATCAGGTCATAGACGACTCATGGCGAACCTATGAATAAAAGACCTGAAAACTCTTCGTTGCACAGGACAAAAATATAAAATTAATCTGTTTAAATTTTGTTTTGACTAATAAAATTTAGCTTAATGCTAAATTGAAGGTCCAAGTGTATTGAAAACCTAATTGCTTTTGTTTGTATGTGGGGTTTTTTTAATTGTATTTTATTACGTGTGTGTGTGTGTGTACCATCAAATGTGATCTGACTGGTACAGAAGGAGATTGTCCCTTCTCCAGCAGAGCATCTGGTGGATTCGAACTATGCACCTCTGGGATTGCAGTGCAGCTTCTTGCCATTAGGCCACCAGAGCGCCCCAAGACCTAGTTTTTGGTGTCCAATACAATTATTTTCTTCAAAGTTATTCTAATCTTACATTTTTCCCTTCCTATTTATTGATCAGTTTTCCCATATGTGACTGGAAAGATGAGGAGAATAAGGCTTAGTCCTCAAAGTAATATTTTCACTTTTTAATACTTTAAAACATTCTTTTTGCAGCAGATATGCCCAATGTAATACATCATTTGATTTCTTTTTTATAATTTTTTTAATTATTTTTTTTGCATGTACCGTCAAATCAGATCTGACTGGTCCAGGAGGAAATTGTCCCTCCTTCTCCGGCAGAGCATCTGGTGGATTTGAATCGTGTACCTTTGCAATTGTAGTACAGCTTCTTGCCACTAGGCCACCAGAGCTCCCCATCATTTGATTTCTTAACTGCTGCTTCCAGGGATATCAATTGTTGATACAAATAAAATTACATCCTTGATAACTTCAATGTTTTCTTCATTTATTATGCAGTTATTTATTGATCCAGTTTCTAGGAGTCTTGTTTCCTTTATGTTAAGTTGTAAATCATACTTAAGTCTAAAATCTTAGATCATTAAGTGCTTCAAATAATCTTCACTTTCAGCAAATAAGGTTGTGCCATTTGCATAAAGTAGGATTTCAAAAATATTTTTCTACTATTGGTGTCACATTCTTTATGTGGTCCAGCTTTTTTGACTAATTTGTTCAGCACATTGATAGACAAAGTAGAGTGAAAGGATAAAGCATTGATACACACCTTTGCAGATTTTAAATCATGCAATATCCCTTTGTTCTGTTCAAATGGCTGCCTCTTGGGTCTTTGTACAGGGTGTATAAAATGCAATTGTGTCCTGGCTTTCCCATTCTTTGCAATGTTATCCATGATTCATTTTGAGCTGCATAGTCCAATGCCTTTGTACAGTCAATAAATACAAGCAGGCATCTTTCTGGTATTCTCTGCTTTCAGCCAAGATCTGCCTGAACATTAGCAATAATATCCCTCATTCCATGTCACCTAATGTATACAACTTAAATTTCTCTAAGTTTCCAGTCAAAACAACTGGTTCTGACTGAATTATCTTCAGTACGACTTTGCTTACATGTGGTAGTAATCATATTGTTTGATAATGCCTGCATCCCATTGGCCCATTTTTCTTCAGAATGGGCCTGAGGATGGATCTCTTTTAGCCAGTGTGTCTAGAAACTGTCTTCTGTTTGTTGAAACATCTCAGGTGGTAGCTCCCCAAATTTTTTAAACTTTTTAAAATTTTTAAATTAATTTTCATGAAAGTTTACAGTGAAGTTGGATTTCCATTATTCATTGTTGCACTTTTCTCCCTGCCTATCCCTCCTCCCCAATTTGCTCTTCACTTTGAAAAGTAAAAGAAAAATTCTTTCATTGTTATATAATCCCTCTCTCAAGTCCACTCCACTATGCAGCCTTCAATCTGGACTCCTGTCATTACAATAATACCTGATCATATATTCCTTTTAAACAGTTCTCTCCCTCATCTGTTTCAATGCAGTATACATTATTTATCCCCTCTTTTTCAGTCTCCCCCTAACCCTGATATTAGTTCCATTTTACAACAGTGGCACTATGCAATGTATACAATTCTTTGTAACTGCGATGACAGCATAGTACTGGTACAATGACAGAGACATAGATCAGTGGAATAGAATTGAGAATCCAGAAGTCAGCCCATCTACCTATGGTCAACTGATTTTTGACAAGAAGATGAAATCAGTTAAGTGGGGAAACAAAAGCCTTTTTAACAAATGGTGTTGGCAAACTATCTGCAGAAAGCTCAAGCAAGATCCACACCTCATTCTATACACAAAAACCAACTCAAAGTGGATCATAGACCTAGGACTAAAACTATAAACTTCATTAAAAGACTATAAACTTCATAAAAGAAAACCTTGGAAGAACTCTAGAAGTCCTAATCCACAACATGAACAGTCTTCCAAGCCTCCTTGAAAAATCCACAACCAGGAAAGGATAAAATAGATGAATGGTGCCTTTTAAAAATCAAATCACTATGCACATCTAAAATCTTCTCCAACAGGGTGAAAAAGGGAAGCCACAGTTTGGGAAAAATATTTGGTAATGACATGTCAGACAAAGGACTTATATCTAGAATTTATAAAATACTCGAGCATCACAACAAGATAAAGGTGAACAACCCAATTGAAAAATTAATGTGAACAGACACTTCACCAAAGAAGACATTCAGATGGCCAACAAACACATGAAGAAATGTTCAAAATCCCTAGCTCTAAAAAAAATGCAAATCAAAACAACTATGAGACATCATCTCACCCCAGTAAGAATAGCAAAATTTAGCAGAACAGTAAACACCAAATGCTGGCAAGGTTGTGGAGAAACTGGAAGCCTTATTCACTGTTGGTGGGAGTGTAAAATGGTGCAACCACTGTAGAAAACTGTATGGTGCTTTCTCAAAAAGTTGCAAATAGAAATACCATTTGACCCAGCAATTCCACTACCGGGAATATACCCTAAAGAAACCATAACCACCACCCAAGTTTATTGCAGTTTTGTTCACAATAGCGAAGAGTTAGAAACAGCCCAAGTGCCCAACAACAAACGAATAGATAGAAAAGCTGTGGTATATTCACACAATGGAGTACTATGCTGCATTGAAAAACAAGGAACTCATGAAATATTATACAAAATGGTGACCCTGGTGTACCACAATTTCTTAATTCATTAGTTTTTTGATGGGCACTTGGGCTGTTTGAAAAATCAGCACAGAGCTATGATAATCAATTATATAAGATATAATGTGTATAAATGATTGTACAAAATACAAGGGATATACATAAATTATTATTATATTTACCAATATAATAATTTTTATTATAAATTATTGTATTTACTAATATAATCAACCAAACCAATATTTTTTTAAAATCAGCATTGTTGTTGTTGTCGATTGCTGTCCAGTTGAGCACAACTTAAAGTGACCCTATGTGACCAAGACCAAGGTGGGTGACTTTTAATCCGCGGCCCTCGGGCCTGTCTTTCATTGTTTTTGTTCAGACATTCCTCTCGGTAGTATAGCCCTGGTGTACAAGTTGCCGTACAGCGGACACTTGTGGTTGCCCTGAGGCTGAACGTTGTGACAGGGATGTGTCAAATGCGTTAATGGTTGGCTACCCGATGCTGACAGAGTGGGGTGGAGCTCCCCGATTAAAACAAGCGTGGAAGGGGGAGTGGCACCCACTTCGTAATAGCTTGCCTCCGGAAACCCTATGAACCTGGAGAGAGGATGAAAGGCACCCAAGCGTTGAGGACTCTCCTTCATAGGGTCGCTATGAGTCACCTGCGACTCGAAGGCACTTACAACAACAACAACAACAGTGAACAAAAGAGAAGTTCTAGTATTTTCTCACAATGGAATACTATGCAGCATTGAAAAACATGAAACTCATGAAATATTATGTGCTGGAGGACAGTATTCTGAGTGAAATATGTCAGTCACAAAAGGACAAATATTGCATAGGTCCCCTGTTATAAAATGGGACTGACATGGGGTGGAGGGGAGACAGGAAGGGATAAATCATGTATACTACATTGAAACAGACAAGGGAGAGAACTGTTTAAAAGGGATATATGATTGGATGTTATTGTCATGACAGGACTCCAGAATGAAGGCTGAAAGTGGAGTGGACTTGGAGGAAGGGATTTCACAACAATGAAAGAGTTTTTCTTTTACTTTTCAAGGAGAATTGTGAATGGGGGGAGGAGATGAACAGGGATAAAAGTGCAGCAATGAATGAATGAAACCTTAAGTTTCTATAAACTTTCATTAAAATTAATTTTTTTTTAAAAAAGACCTGAATTCTTTTTGTAACTATTGTTTCTCAAAGTTCATAGTTTCCAGAGGCATGTTGTTTAAGGCATGGAAAACGCATTTGAAAAGCTAAGATTTAAAGAAGAAATTGAGCTTATTTTCTAGATTCCAAGGCGGGGGGAACTCATTCTAAGTTTTGAGACTGACTTCACTTTTCTTACAATAGAAAATAGAAGCTATGAAACACACACACACACACACACACACACACACACACACACACAAATAAGAGCTATGAACAAAGATCCATTTCACTCACCTTCAGAACTTTATATTTTCTAAACTTAAGGCACAGTAAGTGCAGTAATGAGGATAAGAGTGTCAGAGACAGTGAGATTGGTCCAGGATAGGACATTGTTTAGAGCTATTGTGCATAGGGTCACTATGAGTCATAGTCCACTCAATGACACAAAACAACAACAAGTCATCTATAAAGCTCTTGTGGTTTATTATGTAATGTGTGGAGCTGCTAACTGAAAAGTTGGTCACTCAAATCCAGCTGCCACTCCACAGAAGAAAGATCAACATCCAAGTAGATTGTTCTTCTGTGATCTTATATATTCCCATAAAGATCTGCTATCATTGTCGTTGTTGCTGTTATGTGCAGTTGAATCACCTGTGACTTATAGAAACACTATCTACAGCAGTTCTAAACCTGCCCTGTCCTGAACCCATCTCACTGACTCCAATATACCTATCCATAATGCCACAGTTACTGTATCAATCCATCTCATCTGGGATCTTCCTCTTCTCCACTTTCCCTCCACCCTTCCAAGCATGATGTCCTTCTCCAAGGATTGGTCCCTCCCGGTCATGCGCTCAATGTGAGACAAAGCTAAAAAATCCTAGCCTCCAAGGAGAAACTTGATTTCATTCCCTTTAAGACAAACCTGTTTGTTTTCTTGGCAGTCCATGGTATTATGTTCAAGACTCTTTTCCAGCACTACAACTCAAAGGCATTGATTCTCCTTCTTCATCTTTCATCATTGTACAGCTCTCTGATGCATAGCAAGTGATTGTGAAAACCATGGTCTGGATCAGGCAGTTCTTAGTGTCTAGATTAACATCATTGTTTCTAGTACTCTTCTCGGTGCAATTCATCTTTTCATTTCCTTCATGCTGGTGCCAAAAGTGTTGATTGTGGAGCTGAACAAACTGAAAATGTTAACAGCCTCAATCTCTTCTCTGTCCTGGTGTTGCCAATCAGCCCAGTAGTGAGAATCCTTTGTCTTCTTGATGCTGAGCTTCAATGCATAGTGAAGACTACAGTCTTTGACCTTTTGCAGCAAGTGCTTCTGCTCCTCCTCAGTTTCAGCAAGCAAGGTTGTTTCATCTGTATGTCACAGGTTGTTGATGAGTCCTCCTCCAATCCTGATGCCACATTTCTCCTCATAAAGCCCTGGTTTCTGAATGATCTGCTTTGCATATAGATTGAAGAGATATGGAGACAGGATGCATCCCTGGCACTCTTTTTCCTGATTTTGAACCGTGCACTGTTTCCTTGCTCTGTTCTCACTACTGCTTCCTGATCTGAGTATGGGTTTTACATGAGCACAATCAAGTGTTTTGGAATTCCCATTCTCCTCAAGGTTAGCCACATTATGTGTGATCAAATGGACTATTTCTCATAGTAACCCTATAAAAACAGACCTGGACCTTGTCCTCTCCCATGTCATCGTCATGATCTCTGATAGGCTGGATACCAGTTACAGTCACTGTATCAATCCATATTGTTGAGGATATTCTCTCATAAACCACTGTAGTCAAGTACATCTGAATTGACTTGATGCCAGTTGCTTTTACGTGGTATCACCGAGTTGTCTATGGTTCATAGAGATCCTACGAACAACAGATATGAACCTTCCCCTATCCTGCACCATTTTTATCACCTCTAATACATAGCCAGTTGCAAATAATCTACATGCTTTGCAACTTAAATAGATACCTGCTGCTAAATCTCACTACCAGAAGCCCTAGTAATGCCCTAGCTCAGCTGCCAACTGAAAAGTTGACTATTCAATCTCACAAGTGGATCCATGGGAGAACAACGGGGCAATCTGCTCCAATGGCAGCCGAGGAAACTCATGAAACTCGTGAGCTGGTTCGACTCTACCATATGTGATGCTTTTGTGGGTTGAAAATTGTTGCAACAATGAACCTCACTTCAGACCAGACATGGTCACTTTACACCACAGCTAAATTAATAAATTCATCAATATTTTTCGGCAACACATTACATACTAAGCTTTGCAGGGGTGGGGTGGAGAGGGGACCCAACACAAAAACCAAAAACTGTATTTTGGGTTTTTTGGTTCATTTTCAATAATCATTTCAAATACTTAAAACTTATATTAACAGGATATGCAGATTTGAAACACAAGTAATATTATCTTATCCTGCCTAATTTATGAATTTTAATATATTCTGATTACTCTGGTTATATCAATGTAGTCTAAAGTGTGTTTGTTCAAATTATATGTGACGTTATCAGACTTTGAATTAATCTATTGGTCTTATGCTATTATTGCTTTTATGCATGGTTTAATTTTTTGTATTACTTGATTTATTATGGTTTCTGGTTACCTTGTGGGCTTGGAAGATATTAACGCAAAAGAAATTAGGGGGGACAACATTCACAAAACAATCCTAATATTAAATATGCTTCAGAGGAAATGAATAAGTTTTTCCCCAAAATGAATATTCATAAGTAAATCATCAATTTTTATTTTTCTGGAGAAGAATCTAATATAATTAATGTAGCCCTTGGCTATTGAAAGTAATGTGCTCTTGTTCAGACAGGAACAACGAAGTCTCAATATTTCCTTAAATGGCTTTAAGGCTATGGAACTTGAGCACAAAAAAACAGTGAAGGGCAGTTCTTTTATGCAGTTGGAAAGAAGTATAATGATTCAAGTGCCATCTAAAGGAAATGATAACGTATGGGAAGGAGTTTAACTGAGTTGATTGATAAGTAAGCTTTAGTTAGCATCCTTCATAAAGCAAATAAATTTGTCTCTAGGGCTTTATTCTGAAATAATTAAAAACTTTTCATGCAAAGTAAGCTGGGGAGCGTTTACCGCTGACCTCTTTGTCTACCAGTCTTGCTTCTGCCTATAGCCAGTCTCCAAGCCCAAGCCCATCACAGTGACTTACTGAGGGTGGCTAAATGCCTGATGCATTCATTGCATTCTTTTCATGCTGAGGATGTGTTATAAGTGCTGCCGTTAACAGCTGTGATTGTTGTTTGTAATTATCTCTATTTTCCTCATAGGTGGTCCTTTTGCTGCTACAGCTTCTAAGCAATCATCTGTAATGTTGCCTTCTTTTAAAGCGTGAGACTCAGGACAGAATTTCCTCCCACTATATTCTTCTCCTTCAGAAACATAAAAACAAAACACCCTGAGCTTAATGACTGAAAACGTCAGATGTGTATGCGCCTGAGGCTGCTGCCCTACAATCAATACATGAAAAGGAGAAGAGAAGTTATTAACTAGGTGTTTAAATAAAGTGTTCAAAATTGTTATTAATCCGGGAATTGACTAACACTAGAATGACAAATTTAATCCTCACTGAAAATTTTAATTGGTAGTGACTGTCTAAAGTTTTTAGATCTCTGTCGAATCCCAGTTTGTCATGTATGAGCAAAGCTGAGAGTCACCAGGTGTCACAAATGAGTAATGCACTTAGTTGTTAAGCTAAAGTTTAGCAATTCAAATCCACCCAGAGACTCCTGGAAAGATATACTTCCAAAAACATCAACCATTGAAAACTTTATTTGGCACAGCTCTGCTCTGACACGGTGGGGGGCAGATGGAATCAGAGTTTGCTCTATGACATGGATATTGGGTTTTGTTTTGGCCCACAGGCATGGGTGGGAAATAGTGAAAAACTATTCACCTAAGCCACGGATTCTTGTCAAATCAAATTGTGATTTCAAATTTGTATTAATTTTGTAAGGAATGGTTTTAAATGTTAGGCTAAAAATCAAAATGGAGGTTGAAGCTCAACTCAAAATGCCTATGTCAGGATATTTTCCAAAACCAGAACTCAGCAAATCCTATGTCAGGACATTTTCTGAAACCAGAAAATCCTATGTCAGGACATTCTCTGAAACCAGAACTCAGAAAAGCCTATGTCAGGACAATTCCTGAAACCAGGAAATCCTGTGTCAGGACATTTTCTGAAACCAGAACGCAGAAAATCTTATGTCAGGACATTTTTCTGAAACCGGAACTCAGAAAACCCTGTGTCAGGACATGTTTCTGAAACCAGAACTCAGAAACCCTATGTCAGGACATTCCTCAGAACCAGTTTCCCAAGACCAGAACCTTTATGCCTCAATGAGCCACTGCAATGACCCCATATAAACCTCCTAAGCCCAACCCCCGGTGCTACTCCCCTTGCTGAGTAGCCTGGCACCTAATAAACTCTGAGAAATGTTTCTACCTAGCGTGGTTCTTGGCTTCGATCCGAAACCTTTCAAAATTTAGTAAACGACTTAATAAAATTATGTATGTTGTTAGATGCCATGGAATTGATTCTAAATCATAAAAACACTGTGAACCAAAGATTGCAAATTTGCCCTGTCCTGTGCAATCCTCCCAATATCCTCCATGTTCTAACCCATTCTTGCAGTCTGTCTCTATTCGTCGTTGAGGATCTTCGTCTCTTTCATTGATTCTTCAGTTTTCCTCACGTGATGTCTTTTTCCAAGCACTGCCCAATGTATGCGAGATAAATGTCTACGATCCCTATCTCTAAGGAGCACCCTGGTTTCACTTCCTCCAAGACAGATTTGTACAGTTTTACTTTAATCTTCACAACAGGGCCTTTGTTAGCATTTGAAAAAGATTAAAGAATAAACCATACTTCTCAAGATTCTTCTTGTTACTTTAAGGGCTCTTCAACTTTATATTTACTTACAGCTACCAATAAGACAGAGTAAAATTGTTCCATAGTGTTTTTTAGTTATAATCTTTATGGGAACATATAGCCAGTTCTTTTTTCCACAGAGCTACTTGATAAAATTGAATTAACAGCCTTTCAGTTAGCAGATAGGCATACAACCATTGTGTTTCCAGTGTTCTTTGAAGTATGTTAATGTATGTTTATAAATAAATCATTGTTGTTATGTCTGACCTCCACCAGGTTTTCAGATGCTGTAAATCACACAGGAGGAGTTTGTCCACATTTCTCTTGTGGTGGTGCATTATTCGAAATGCATGCCTTTGGATTGGCAGCACAACTTCTTACCCACTAGACCACCAGAGCTCCCTAATACGGCATGGTTGTTGTTGTGTGCCGTCAAACTGGATAAGACCTGTAGTTGACCCTCCAGTGGGTTTTCAAGGCATTAAATCACAATCACACTTGAGGAGAACTGCATCCTTCTCCCTGGGTGTAGTTGGTTGATCCAAACCATGTGCATTTGGGATTGCAGCAGTTTCTTATCACTAGGACACTAGAGCTCCCTAATATGACACTGTTGTTGTTGTGGTGGTGGTGGTGGTGGTGGTGGTGTACCATTGACTCAGAATGGACCCATAGCTGACCCTCTGGTGGGTTTCCAGAGGCAGTTAATCATGGAAGGAGATTGCCCTACGGAGCAGCTGGTGACATCCCACCATGCCCTGGAAATTACAGTGCAGCTTCTTACCACTAGGCCACCAGAGCTCCCTAATAAGGCATTAGTTCAGATAATATTTGATTATGGCATATTTTATCAAACTCTGTGCAGCAGGTTTATCAATCACATAATAAATGTTTACTACAGGCTTTTTAAAAAAAAATTACTGGAGGACATGAATGATAATTTGAGATGTATGATTGCCTAGACATCATGTATGGTCACACATGAAGTCTAGAAATTCAGTATACCCGAACTAGACATCACTCAAGGTTTATCCCCCAAAAGCCCGTTCCATTTTAAGGATGATTGCCAGCTGAGCCACCTAAATGTTGACTGATCATCCATCTATTACTGCATTGACTTCAGGGTGAATAATCATATAAGGTGCTGTCAAAGGACTAATAAATAGATGGGCATTATAAAAGCTACAAGAACAGATTAGACTACTGAAGTTGTCCCTGCTTGTACATTGAGCAGAATTGTGACCTAAACTAAGACTCTCTTTCATAATAACATCACTTAATAGTATGAAGATGGAAAGGTCCATATAGCCCCACAACTATTTCTATCACCTGGAGTAGCTGATACTGTTGATTACTCAAAGGCATTTAGATCAGTCAAAAAAAAAAGGCATACTATTGCATCTCTATACTTTTCTTTCTGTCTTTTCTCAGACACATTTTATGTTTAGTATTTTGCTGAAAATTATGTTCTCCTCCACCATCCTACTCTGCCTTTATTCCAAACTACTTTTCCCCACAGCATTTAATGAAGCATTTTAATGGAATGTGTATTTCAAATGGAATAGTGACAAATTCTCCTGTAGGACCAAACTAATGGAATTTGCAGTTATTAAAGTCTGTGTAAGTGTTCCAATATCTGAAAGGCATATCTATTTCTTTTTCATCTAAAAAGCCAGCACTTTACCATTTCTCAGTTATCTGGGCCACTAGAGGCGATTGAGGCAAAATATCTGTTCCAGGGAACAGTTCTGAAAAAACCAAATTCTCCCAGCTGCCAACTCAAGAGCTCTGGAAACACAGTCTCTTTTTTGGTGTCTACATTGTCTCACAAGTAGTCCACTAGCATTTCTGGTTACAGAAGTGTGTTTTAAAAATTTTGTTGGCTCAAGTAGGGATTTAGCACTTTATTTTCCACTTATCTTTAATCTCCCCCTACAAGTCCTCACTGTCATCAAGTTGATTTCAACTCTTATCAACCTTATAAAAGAAAGTAGAACTGACCATTCAGCCTTCTTAGGTTTTAAATCTTTCCAGAAACAAATTAACTCATCTTTCTCCCATAAAGCAACTGCTAAGTTAGAGCCACCAACCTTGAGGTTAACAGTCAAGTATTCTAATGCATCTCACTTCGCTATAAATGAAAATATTAATTTTTGGAGGATAATTTCTATTAAATGTTATTTCCTCAGTCTTCACTACATACTCCCTGACCATGTTAGTTCAAGAACAACCTCTGGTTCAAAAGTTTCAGTTGCAGTAACAGCAAAGTAATTGATAATAAAGAAACTCTTCCACAGAGAACAGTTAAAATTGTTGGATAAATTGTAAAAATAATTGAAATCACTGGAGGGGGACAAAAATCAGGGAGAAACAGATGATAAGAATTGAAATTAGTGATATCTGTATTATATGGCTTTCCCCCTGAAGATCTTTGTAGCACAAGGACCATCTCCGTCTCCACCCTAGAAAGAATAAAACATGAGAATTACAGTCTTTTGAGATGATGTGTTCAAGTGTTCAATTAAAAATATATTAGCTTCAAAATTGGAATTATTTCATATTGAGAAAGATAATATTTTAATTTTGGACGTATTTTTTCTCTTGGAAGTATTTTTAAAGATTGTTGAACGTTTTGAATTTATAAACAAAACTAAAATATTTTAAGGTGTCGGCTAATTAATTGAATTCAAAAGACAAAAAAATATTACTCCAAAAGTATCTGAAATTTATGATGAAAGCAGCTATACCTTAAAGAATCATCCTCAGAGCAACCCTATGAGTCACAGTTGACTCCATGGCACAAAACAACAACAGCAGCCTTAAAGAATGTAATAGTTAATTTGGAAGCAAAAAGTAATTTCTAAATGAATAAGTGCTTGAACTTAATGATGCTGTTTGGTGTATTAAGGTAGTTTTGCCTCATAATAATCCTATATAAATCTAAATAACGTACTACTGAGACCTGCCCTAATCACATAATAGTTGCTACTTTATTTCCTTTTTCAGCCATTCTTTCAATTCCTCTCACAGAGAGTTTTCCTCTTTTTGATTGACCTTCTTAGAAGCATAATGACTCTCCTGATAATGTGTCCAAAGTATAAGAGATAAAAATGAATTCCCACTGTCCTTTCTTCTCAAGAGCATTCTGAAGAATCCTCAAAAGCACTGAAGGCGTTATCAAAGGCAAGAGCATGAGCACAATAAAGTGGGTACAGGATGAAAGGTTCAAAGGGCAAGCTGCGGGCAAATCAGGAGATCTGAAGGAGCCGAGGAGCCAGAGAAAGAATGCAGGAAGAGACCAGACATAGCAAGGGCAGGAAAGATCCCAAGGGCCACCAAGGTAATCTTTTGTTTTAACCAGGAAACTGAACAAATTACACACACACACACACACACACACACACTTTTTTTTCTTATTATTTCATGTATGGGACACTGCGCTCACTTAACTGAAGAGTAAAATTTGAGAATATAAGGAAAATATTATAGGAGTATACTGGTGAAATGACGGATGCACCGCCACTCATTCTTAGCCATCAACGATATCTGTTCCACAGGAGAATGTCAACTAGATTTTAAGAGTGAGATGTAGATCTCTGGCTCCTCTTAGATAACTCTTTGCTGGAAATGTCAGGACAGCTAGACTTGACTCACTGTGCGTTTCAATGAACTATCTTGCCCTCTGGAGCCTCACAACTGCTTTCTGCTGGCCCTGTGATTCCTGACTTCACTACTTATCCCAAATGCTCTTCTATATCGTAAGAGACACAAGGACCTACTGCAATTACGCATATGTTTGCTTTAAAAACAGAATCTGTTGCTACTGAGCCAATTTCAACTTATAAACTCTATAAAATTTTCTGAGAGAGTAAAACTTATGTTTAAAGTAAAAAGAAAACAATTGTACAACACATTCCTCTCAATCTAAAAGTATGTTTCATTTATTTTTTATTTTCTCACTATGAAGGAAGATGTATGATTGATCTTTTTTCCAGATTTACTTATGCCAAATTTTACAGGTAGGCATTGAAGAAATACTGATTTTTTTCAAGCAATGTTTCTGCAAATTCTAACACACTTACCATCAAACTACCAGAACTTCTAGGCTACCGTTTAATTAAAACTTATCATTATTAATAAAAAATTATAATGGTGTTAACCAATGATTCTCAAATATTTTTATTCCTTGCTTTGTTTGTATGTGTAATACATTCTATCAGTAAAAGAGGTTCACATGGTTGAACTAGGGATATAAATGAAGAGAAATAGACATTGAAGCAACCTAGATGTAGCTTTAATATTCCCCTGCTCCCCATGCCTGCACCCTTTTGAATAACAGGTATATATAGTAACCTAGTAAAAGAAGGTCACTTTCCTCTGTATGATTAACTGCCTCTGAAAAGTTACTGGTCGGTTTCAACTTGATGGTACACAATGACAACAATAAAAGAAGACAAATAATTTAAGAAATCAATTTACTTTTAGGTCAAAAATAGGCATCAAAACGATCACATAGAAACACAAAATAATTTTATTTCTCTTAATGCATTGTTCTAATAGCAAGACTATAGCCTCTTGAGTCTAGAATAAGTTCAAACCCAGATGAAGCCAATTATTTGTGTCTGGAATAGCTCAAATTCCTGAAACTCTTATGCATCCATTTTCCCCATAAAAGGAAGCGTTAGCAGCAGTGTCAGAACTAGACTGATACCCCCTAGTGCAGCGGTACCCTGAGATGGATTGGCACAGTTACTGACGCAGTCAGCTTGAGCATGGTGAAGATCATCATGATGGTCCAGGACAGCGGACAGTTGCTATCTGTTGTGCATAAGGTTGCTGTTCATTCTAGTCATCTCAATGACACCGAACGACAAGTGCAGTGCTCTCAACCTCCATGATCTTTTTCCATGTTAGATCATACGAAACATTTTTAATAATTATTATTATGTGCCATCAAGTTGACAATTCACGGCACCATCCTCTCAAACTCCAAAATGTCCATTACTACAGTCACTATTCCCATCTTGTTGTGGGTCTTCCTGTATTTCTCTGAATCACACTATCTTCCCTGGCATGATATCTTTTTCCACACCTCCTGATAACATACTCAAAGAATACAGATAAAGTGTCACCATCCCTGCCTCTAAGGAACACACTAGCTGCATTGCCTCCAAGACAGATGTGTTTGTTAATCCTTTGGGAAGTCATTAGAATTTACAGTACTCTTCCATGCAGTTACAGTCCAAAGGCATTAAATCTTCTCCTGCCATCCTTATTCATTGTCCAACTTTCAGATGCATACCGAGAAACCATGACTTGGGCCAGTTGCACCATAGTCTTTCTATTAAATTCATCCTTTTTTTCATTCTTCTTTGTACTTTGGAGAGATCCCCGACAGCAGATTTTCTCTGTTAGTTATGTCCAGTATTGATCTTGGATTCAGGTAAATCATTGTTGTTGTTGTTGTTATGTGCCGTCAAGTCGCTTGCTACTCATAGCGACCCTATGTACAACAGCCCTAAACTCTGCTCTGTCCTGTGCCAATCGCACTATCTCCGACACACCCATCCCGATTATCCCAGTCACTGAATCAATCCACCTCATAGAGGTCCTTCCCATCCTGCGCCGTCCTTCCACCCTCCCAAGCATGATGTCCTTCTCCAAGGACTGGTCTCTCCTCACAACATGACCAAAGAATGTCAGACAAAGCCTCAGAATCCTTGCCTCCAAGGAGCAGCCCGGTTTAACCCTCTCCATGATTAATCTGTTTGTTTTCCTGGCAGTCCATGTACCCTCAATATTCTTCTCCAGCACCACAGCTCAAAGGCATCAATTCTCCTTCTATCCTCCTTAGTCATTGTCCAACTCTCTGATGCCTAACAAGTGATCGCAAAGCCCATGGCCTGTATCAGACGCACCTTAGTCTTCAGAGAGACACCATTGCTCCTCAGTACTTTGGAGAAGTCCCTAATAGCAGACTTTCCCATGGCAATATGTCTTTTAATTTCCTGGCTGCTGGTGCCAAGAGTGTTGACTGCAGAGCCAAGCATACTAAAGCTGTGAACAATCTCAGTCTCTTCACCATCCATCCTGATACTGCTAATTCAATCATTAGCAACATTAATATTTTCTCCATTTATCAGGGTGTTATCCAATCCAGTGCCGAGGATTTTGTTTTCTTAATGTTAAGGTGTAGTCTATACTGAAAGCTGTAATCTTTGATCTTTAGTAAGTGTTTGAAATCTTCAGTTTCTGCAAGCAAGATTGTGACGTCTGACACTGTATGTTATTGACGAGTTTTTCTCCACTACTGATGTCATATTCTTCTTGAAATAGCCCAGCTTCTTGAAAGATTTGCTCAGCATACAGATGGAACAGATATGAAGAAAGGAAACAACCCAAACACCCACCTTACCTAATTTTAAATTGTGCAGTGTTCCCTTTTTCTGTTTGGACAACTGCTCCTTGATCTATATTTAGGCTTTACATGAGCAAAATTAAGTGTTCTGAAATATATACTCTTCTCAATCTTACACATGATTTGTTATGATCAGTATAGTCAAATACTTTTGCATAATCAATAAAATACCAATAAACTTTTTTTCTGGAAGTTTCTGCTTTCAGCCAAGATCCATCTGCTATCAGCAATGATATCTATCATACAGTGGCCAATTTTAAATCCAGCTTGAATTTTTGGCAGTTCCTTGTTAAACAGGGAAATAGTTCGAGCTATTTTTTTTTTATTATCTTAGCAAGATTTTATCACTTTTAATCACAGAACATTGTTACATGTGATAAAGTCCTAAATGTTTCGATGCAACATTTCTTCTTGTTACTGTTGCCTTAAAGCTGACTCTTACCCAGTGCCACGCCATACACAACAGAATGAAAACCTGCTTAATCTTGCCCCATTCGCACAATCTCTACTATGCTTAAATCCATTGTTGCAGTCACTGTGTCGATCCATCTTGTTCAAGATCTTCCTCTTCCTTTGAGCTTCTATCTATTCCAGTATGATCTTTTTTCCAAGTGTTGATCTCTCCTGATAACTAAATTATCTAAGACAATGTTTCACTATTCTAACCTCTAAAAAGCAGTTTCTTTCTATTGTACAGAAGGTTTCCATGAGTAAGAATTGACTCACTGGCACCTAACAACAAGAAAATATATTAATACATGAAACCTGGGAGTTTCTAGGCCAAAAGGAGTTGTGCTGCTAACCCAAATGTGACACCTCTCTGGAATTTCAAATCCACCAGAAGTCTGTAGGAGAAAGAAGGGCAATTTCCTCCCCCTACAGCCTCCTGGAGGGTAATTTCTTTCCTTGCAATTTTCAGCTTCAGGAAACTTGCTGGAGGGTCAGTTATAAGTGGAGTCTAATTCCACAGCAATGAAAGTGTGGTTTAAACTGTGTTTATTAAAAATTTTTTTTGTTGCTTTCTACAAAGATGGTGCAGAAAGCAAAGAAGGAAGCCCCTGCCCCTCTCAAAACTGAAGCCAAAGCAAAGGCATTAAAGGCCCAAGAAGGCAGTCCTGAAGGACATCCACAGCCAAAAAAACAAGATCCGCACATGAGCCACCTCCCAGCGGCCTAAGACACTGAGACTCTGAAGGCAGCCCAAATACCCCCAGAAGAGCGCCCACAGGAGAAACAAGTTTGACCACTATGCCATCATCAAATTTCCCCTGACCACTGAGTCAGCCATGAAGAAAATAGAAGATAACAAAACACTTGTGTTCATTGTGGATGTCAAGGCCAACAAGCAC
>NW_006399832.1:12310659-12312196 GCF_000299155.1 Elephantulus edwardii | reverse complement strand
GGGAGGGGTTGGAAGGGAGGGCTGGGCAGGGAGAAAGGTGCAACAATCAATGAATGAAAATCCAAAATCTCTGTAAATGTTGATTAAAATTATTAAAATAAAATTTTCAAAAATTTTAAAAAGAAAAAAATTTTGTTATAACGTATAAATTGTTGTTAGATGTTGTTGAATACAATTCATAGCAACCCTATGAAAAAAGATTTGAAACCGGTTCTATCCTGTGCCATCTTCACACTTCTTGACACACAAGAGCCCATTGCAGCAGTCACTGTGTCAATCCACCTGGTGGGTCTTCCTCTCCTCTGCCAATGCTCCACTCTTCCTAGCATCATGTCCTTCTCCAAAGAATAGCGCCTCCTAGTAACATGCCCAAACTATGTGACGCAAAGTCTCATCATTTTTGCCTCCAAGTAGCACCCTGGCTGCACCCTCTCCAAAGACATATTTGTTTGTTCTCTTGGTCGTCCATGGGTTGTTCAGTGCTCTTCTCCAACATCACAGCTCAAAGGCATCAATTCTTTTTCTGTCATATTTATTTATTGTTCAGCTCTCAGATGCATAGCAAGTTATCACAAAAACTATGTCCTGACTCGGACACACCTTAGTCCTCAAACTGACATTGTTATTCCTCAATAATTTGAAGAGGTCCTAACTGCAGATTTCCCCAGTGCAATCTGTCTCCTTATTTCCTGACTGCTGGTACCAAAGGTGTTACTTGTGGATTAAAACAAGATGAAGCTGTTGACAGTTTCAATCTCCTTTCATCCATCATGACACTGCCTATCAGTCCAGTGGTAAGAATCTTTGTTTTCCTGACATTGAGACGTAATCCACACGAAGTAGAAGAATATTTTTTATCAAAAAATAACAAAGTCATGCTGAAACATTACATAAAATTTTATGAACATAATTTTTGTGTCACCACTCTGATAATGTCACCAGATGTAAATTGTACTCCCTACACCCTGTAACTATGTCATTCCTCATTTGGTGGTGGTGGTGAAAACCATCAAGTTTGCTGTGACTCATAGCAGACCTGTGAACAATGGATTTGAACCTTGTCCTATCCTGTTTTATCCTCATCATCTCTGACATAATCAAGCCCAATGTTACAGTCACTGTGCTGATTCATCCTGTTGAAGATCTTCCTCTCCATCACTTATCTTTCACCTCTCCAAGTGTGATGTCTTTTTCCAAGGACTGCTCCCTCTTAAGAACACATTCAAAGTGAGAGAAAGTTTCATCAGCTTTGCCTCTAAGGAGCACTTTGTACTTTCTCTAAAAATGTTTGTTCTTTTGGCAATTCAGCGGATACTCTTCACCAACATCACAACGCTAAGGCATCAATGCTTCTTCTGTCATCTTTATTCATTGTCCAGCTTTCAGAAGCATAGGAAGAAATTGAAAAGACCATGGCTTGAATCAAGTGCACCTTAGTCTTTGAACTTACGTTGTTGCTTCTGAGTACAATGGACAGGTTCTTGATAAGTTTCCCAATGCAATGTATCTTTCGATTTCTTGACTGCTGGTACCAAGT
>NW_006399832.1:12286463-12303432 GCF_000299155.1 Elephantulus edwardii | reverse complement strand
AATTTCCATGACAGAGATAATATGTCTGTCAAGATAGGCACTGATACAGTTTTACCTTGTGATTGAATGTTGTTTTTTCTAGTTGTTGTCCAGTCAATACTCATAATGACACTGTGAACTCCAGCCCTATCCTGTCAAAATCACCATATCTGACAAATCTGACCCCATTTCACAATCATTGTGTCTCTCCATCTCATCCAGGGTCTTCCTCTCTTGCACTAACCTGCTACCCCTCCAACATGAAGTCTTTCTCCCAACAACTGACCCCTTTTAACAACATGCCCCAAATGAGATGGAGTTTCTTCATCCTTGCTTCCAAAGAGCACCCTGGATTATTTTCTCCAAGATAGATCTGCTTGTTCTCTTGGCAGTTCATTGGTTGTTAAATATTTTTACACAACATCATAACTCAAAGGTATCTATTCTCTTTCTGTAACCTTAGTCATTGTCCAGTTTTCAGAGGTATAGCAAACAATTGAGAAGACCATGGCTTGGATCAGTCACACCTTAGTCTTTAGATGGGTATCATCACTCATTAACACCCTAGAGAGGACTTGGATAGCAGATTTTTTCCCAGTACAACTTGTCTTCTGATTACCTGACTGTTGGTGCATTGGTATTTTTGATTGTGGAACCAAGCAAGATAAAATTGACCCTTTTATCCTCAAATATTTTATCAAATGTCATTCTCCTGATTAATTGGAATTAACCCAAGTATCATTGAAATTTAGAACACCAGAAATAGGCATGTATGTGGCATAGGTTGGGTTCAATACAAATATCATTAACACTAAGAATGTTAGAGATGTGTATCAGAAGGGGATATCTAGGTGAATGTACAATTCTTTTCTACTCTTTGTTTCCTGTTGGAAGATCAGCCTGAACAGTTAAGGTTTTCAGCAATTTCTTGTTCTAGTTTTCCATTCCATCAATTTTATGGAAGAATGCATTAGGTTGCTTTACCCTTTGGGCTCCCAGGTGGAGATCATAAGTCTCACAGAATGTACGGATGGTGTCATGAGAAACTACTTTTAAACAACAGCTTTATTCATTAACCCTCAAAATGTCTTAAATGTTCTAATTACATATAGTTGAAGTCTATACCTGGAGTTGCTTTGCATAATTCCCCCTGTATGTCAGCAAAGGAGATATAGAGATAGATACATAGATAGATAGATAGATAGATAGATAGATAGATAGATAGATAGATAGATAGAGATGGAGAGATAGAGAAAACAATCATATTCTAGAAGAAAGTAATTCTTAAAGAATAATGGACCTAGAAATTATTCAGAGTTGTTGTAGAAACACTTTGCTTCTTGAGTCTGCCTCACTCTTGGAGATATTGAGGATGAAATCCAGTAACCAAGCATGTAACAAAACTCCATGTTTTCTGTTGTAAGTGCTCCTCACCCCATACTTTTGAAATACTGCACTAAGGTCATATACAACGTAGAACAGATGTTTCCAGACACAGGGTCATTTTGTTAACATTATTTCAAACTTCTCTATCTAAATAATGGTATTTGACTGAGTTCTCCAATTCAATAGCCACCTCTTTGAGAAATCCAGAACTCTTCTTGTTGACAATGAATGTTAAAAGCAGCTGTACAATAACTAATTATTTTCTTGGATAAGAATCAGAGGTTTCTGTCCAACTTTGTCATAAAATAAAGACTTCTTGGAGGCATCTCAAAGACCACACAACTTTGTTTCAAAGTCTTGACTTTTAGTTTCCACTTCTTTCTATGAACTCCTTGAAATATTCACCTGGACATTTAAAAGCTTTTGAAAATGCATTGTTATCCTTTTTGTTGTTATATACTCTCCCAAAGGAGTAGAGGAAAAAATTTAAATGACTTAATATAATTCCTTTATTACTTACTGAATTAGCTCTCAGTAGGAGTTCCTAAGAACTGTTGGGATAGTAGCTCACCAAGTTAAACTCCTTATTTGCGTCCTGACATTAGACTGGGTCACTGAAGAACAGCAAAGATTACAGCCTTCAGTGTGGGTTGCACTTTCAATTCTTCATATATATGTCGTGTGCCTCTGAGTCAGAGCAAACTAGTAGCTGACCCTTCAGCGGGTTTTCAGAGGCACTACATTTCATCACCTATTCTTCTCCCTTCGAGGAGTTGTTGGATTTGAGCTGCATGCCTTTGGGGTTACATCACAGCTTCTTATCCCTAGGTCACCACAGGAAAAGGATGCACAAATTACTGCCTCTGAAAACCCATGGGAGGGTCACCTTTGAGTCAGTTCTGATTTGAAAGCACAGAACAACAATAAATATATATGTGGAAGTTAGAAAATAAATAAGGAAGATAAAAGAAGAGTCAATGCCTTTTAATTGCGATATTGGAAACAAATATTGAAATGCCATGTACTGCAAAAAAATGAATAAAACGGAAACAAATAAAAATTTATATATGTGTGTGTGTGTGTATCTATCTCAAAATTAAACACACAAACACAAAAACACAAAACTCCCAAAGCAATCTGACTTTGGAGAAGATCAGCCAGAGTGTTACTTGGAAATAATAATAATAGGCCTTCACCTCACATATTTTAGGCATATTGTCAGGAAGGGCTAGTATTAGAAAAAAAGGCATCATTCTTAGAAAAGCGGAGAGTCAGCAAAGAAGAGGAAGACCTTCCCATAGTTGAATTGACACTATGCCTGCAACAGTCGGCATGAGCACAGCAGAGATTGTGAGCACAGTGCACGATTGCGCAGGGTTCTGTTCCGATGTACAGAGGGTTGAATTTCACATTAATTCTTCATTCAGTTAAATTATGTGACTATGTAATGTAATGGGCATAATTGTGGAAAAATAAACACAAAATCAAAAACAACTCACTACTTAAACCCTCCCCTAAAAACAAACAAACAAACAAAAAAACCAACAACTAAGACAAATCACTCTGCTGCTTTGAGTAGATTACAAATTTTGCTGCCTACCATTAGGTTTCTGAGGCTGTCAATCTTAATGGAAGCAAGCTGTTTCATCTTACTCTTGCAGAACAGCTAATAGATTAGATCTGTCAATTTCTTAGTTAGTAGCTTAACACATAATGCACTATACTAGAAGGACTCCTGTGTAATGAAAATCTAGGATATCTAGGATACTGGCAAATGTACTGGTCGCTGTCTGGTTTTGGAGGGGGTTTCTTTGTTTGTTTGTGTTTTCGTTAGGTCCCGTCAAGTCAACTACAACTTGTAACTCTCTATGAACAACAGATCTGAATTCTATGCTATCCAATGCTAGCCTTATCGTCTCTCATATCTGAGCCCATTGCTACAGACCCTGTGTCAATCCATCTCATTGAGGGTTGCCTTTCTACCCTCCACCTTGGCAAGCTTGATGTCCCTTTACAAGGAATATCCCCTCCTAATAAATGTCCAAAGTATATGAGACAAAACTTCACCATCCTTGTCTCTAAGGAGAACTCTGGAAGCACTTTCTCTAAGAAATATTAGTTTGTTCTTTTGGCAGTCCATGAGATATTCAATACTTTCCTCAAACACCACAATTGCAAGGTAGCAACTCTTCTTCTTCCATCATAATTCATTGTTCCTCTCTTAGATGCTTAGCAAGTAATTGAAAAGACTATGACTTCATCAGGCACATCTTAGTCTTTAAACTGACATCATTGCTCTTCAAGAGTTTGGAGCAATCTCTGACAACAGACTTTTTCAATTCAATACCTCTCATAATCTCCTGGCTGCTGGTATTAAAGATGTTGATTCATCCAAGGAAGATTAAATCATTGACAATTTTAATCTTTTCTATCGAGATGTTGCTTTTCAGTCCAGTGATGAGGATTTGTGTCTTCTTGATTCAACAACATGGAAGGTATGATTCTCATGGTTGAGTTTCAAACCACATGGAAGAGTGTAGTCTCTGATCTTCTGCAGCAGGCACTTCCAGTCTTCCTCATCTTCAGCAAGCAAGGTTGTGCTGTCTGCATGAGTCTTTCTTTGATTCTGATGCCACATTCTTCTTCATAAATTCCAGCTTCTTGAATGATTTTCTCAACATGCAAATTGAATAGGTATGGAAAAAAGGATACAGCCTTGACCCACATGTCTCGTGATTTTTAAACCATGCAGTATTTCCTTGCTCTGTTTGGATGACAGTTTCTTGTTCTAGGCGTAGATTTGGCATGAACACAATTAAGTGTTCTGGGATTTCTGTTGTTTTGAATGTTAGCCATAGCTTGTTGTGATCCACACAGTCAAATGCCTTTGGACAGTCAATAAAACACAGAGAGATATTTTTCTGGTATTCTCTGCTTTCAGCCAGAAACCATCTGATATCAACAATGATATCCCGAGAGCCACAGCCTCTTCTCAAAAATATTCTTTTACAAGTTATTTCCAACATATTTACATATCTCCTGAGACCTCTTACCTCTCTCAAGCCTGAGCAGGTACAGATAGATATAAATTATCTATTGTAAAATATAAAGACTGAAAATAATACAAATAGAGAATTTTAGAGATTTGTGACAAAGGAAATGTTACAAAGGAAGTATGAAAGATGAGAAAGATCTGGTGGGTATCTGGAAAGGTGGGGCAATGGTAGGCATAATTCAATAGTGATAAATTTTATAAAATACAATGGATGGGAATGATCGTATGAAACAATGTGAGAGAAGGATAGTATGAAACACAATGTATACAAACTTTGTATGTAAACCAATATAAAATAATTTTAAAAAAACACTCTCAGTTTATGGATGTTAGAAAAGATCACATGAAATGAGTAAATACCAGAGAAATCTTAAGTCCTTGAAAGTTTATTCCATTTGTATTCAATATGTTTATTCCCTTTTGAAGACCACCTACCTGAGTTGTCCATATTTCCTTTGATTTGTATTCGTTCTGGACAACCTAGTGGGCACACCTACTTCTCTCTCAAGTTCTCCCTCTATTCCCTGTTAAAAATTCACATACGGAATATCCAAAACATTTGAAAGCTTCCAGAAAAAAATGGTAAGAGCTGTATGAGAGTTTAAAATCTTGGGCACTTAATATGTTTAAAGAGAGCAGCCTGAAAGTAGAGCCTTAACCCCATCATAGTCTTGACATAAGTCTAAAATTGATGTTGAATTTTAAAGTCTCCTTCTTCTAACAGCAGTTTCTCTAACCTTTATGCTGACCTAACCGTATATCCTACAGGAAACTTTAATTTTCCCTGTAGTATAGCAAGTACAGGATGTCACGATCTAGTCCCAAGGTATCTTACCTCAGTGGTTAAACATATGAAATGGAATAGCTTCTGTACAAAGGGCCGTAGCACTCAATATTATCAATAAATCTTTACAATAGATCCCTAGGAACAGACTTGATTGAGAAAGCAATTTTAATAGCAGGTTCCCAGAAAAGAACCTGGTCCGACGATTGCCCTGTGGTTATTCTCTAATAAAATGTGCAGTATGTACACTTGCAATTGTTTACCTATTTCAGAACAGACAAATAGTTCTATATTTTCTTCTAAACATGATAGGAGCTGAAATCACAATGCTGGCAGCTCCAATATTATGGTATTGGAGCTTATTAGAAAGGTTTAGTGGCAAAACTGGTTTATAGAAGAGATATTTCAGAGATAGAGCTTTCTCTGGTGAACAAAAGTGACTCTATATCAGGATAGTGGATGTCCAAGTCCATTTGCATGAGTTATTTAACAGTGATTTAGCAAGATCAAATGAGCTAGCAGAAAGCAAAAGTAATGTCTGATCTAACAAAGTTTGTTTCACCTACAGTTCACTCCTACAAACTAGATCTTATAGTCTAAAATGTTCCTCTTTTCTACAAACCCTTGAAGGTTCCAAGAAGACAATTTACAACTATTTAGATACAGACAGGGAGCATTCCTTGAAATAGAGATACACTCTTCAGTGTTAATAATACACGAGCACAGCCTCATAGGAGAAGACTAAGACCCAACAATAAAACTTCATCCACTTGAACAAAAGGAAGAAAGTCATGCCATTATAGTAGATAGCTGAGGAGGACCTGAAGCACTTGCTGTGGAAGGTCAGGGACTGCAGTCTCCAGTATGGATTGAGGCTCAATGTTAAGAAAACAGATTCTCACCACTGCACTGATTGGCTGATAATCCATCATCATGATGGATAATGAAGAGATGGAGATTGTTTACAGTTTTAGTTTGCTCGGCTCCACAGTCAACATTCTTAGCACCAGCAGCCAGGAAATTAAAAGACATATTGCAATGGGAACCTCTGTGGTTAGAGACCTCGCTAAAGTACTGAAATGCAACAATGTCAGTCTGGAGACTAAGGTACGCTTGATACGTGCCATGGTCTTTGCAATCACTTGCTATACATCAGAGAGCTGAAATGAATAGGGATGACAGAAGGAGAATTGATGCCTTTGAGCTGTGGTGCTGGAGAAAAGTATTCAATATACCATAGATTGCTAAGAAAATGAACAGGTTCATCCTGGAGAGGGTTAAACCAGACTACTCCTTTGAGACAAGGATTCTGAAGCTTTTTCTGACATACTTTGGAATGTTGCAAGGAGGGATCAGTCCTCGGAGAGGGATGTCATGCTTGGAAGGGTGGAGGGACAGTGCAGGAGAGGAAGACCCTTGATGAGATGGATTGGTTCAGTGACTGGGGTAATGGGGGTAGGTGTGTCAGAGAGAGTGAGATTGGCACAGGACAAAGCAGGGTTCAGGGCTGTTGTACACAGTGTCGCTATGAGTAACAGGTGACTTGACAGCACATAACAACAACAACAACAACCAGGTGTCTTTTATTTCTTTATGTGGCCTAAGAAATCAGACATGTTTTGATATTATAGACACAGGTAAACAGTTAGTTTTGGGCCGTGATTTGGAAGTTCAGAGAGATTTGGCTTTGAAAGAATACTTTCCTTGCCTGGATAGTTTCAGCAGTTAATATCCACTAACTTATCCTATAATTCGGGTCCTGTTAAGTGAACTCAGTAAGGACTCCAATTTGTCCAATCACTTCTAAGGAATGAACAGGGAAAATGAAAAGAACTAATGTGTAATTATGCGAATAAAAAAACATTGCAACCCCGCAAATTAGAGAGTGCAGGATCCTTTCTAATCATACAGTAACTATGAGCACAAACAGTAACTACATATCTATTGCTTTGTTAGGGTGAATTGTGCTTCTGTGATCATGTGAGATTTATGCTGTAGTCAGTGACATTTGGCACGATCCCTCATTTACAGTGGCACAAAGGAGTCAGCCCCACTATTCAAGGGAAGATTCAGAGAGAGACAAGGAAATCCGCAGAGTTCTTCACGGCTTAAAACAGAGGCAGGCTTCTTCAATATACTTTATTTGGGCACCAAAGAATCCAAATCACACAGGAGATTGTCATCTTTCTCACAAAGAGTAACTAGTGGATTTCAACCACCAGCTTTGTATCAGCTGTACAGTTTCTTACCACTAAGCCACCAGAGCTTCCTAAACCATCCCAGAGATGGAGAATGTCCTCTGTGTCTGCAACCTGAAAGCATTTTGATTCTTAACCAGGACATGTATTTACATAGCAATCCGGGCCCTAGGAAAAGTAATGTGCTTCCCTCTGTCTGTCGCCCCCACTTAGTCACAGTGCTCAAACATGCTGTCATAAACCTTCCACAACTATTCTATCAGGTCCAGCCCTCAGATTCCACATTCCAAAATGTGCCTTCAATGCTTGAGAAGGGAAGTTAGCTGCAGATTTAGTAGGCACTTATGCAGTGTAGAAAGACGAACCTGTGAGTCTCTTTAGAAAGATGTTGGCCATCCTGAAAGGAACTAAGCTGAGTGAGACATACGTATAATCAGAAAGACAAATGTTTAGTAAACACTGTTGTAGCTTTTGTTTTGTGCCTTTAGGTCAGAACTGATTAGCCTCCAGTGGGTTTTCAGACAGTAAATTGCACAGGAGGAGATTGCCCATCCTTCTCCTGCAGAGTTGCTGGTGGATTTGAACTGCAGAGGAGATTCTTCCCTCTAAACCACCAGAGCTCCCTTGTAAGTAGCAGGAAGGATAACTTTTCACTTTCTATTTGGATCAAGTGTGTTGCTTCCCCTGAGTAGCAAGAATGGTAGTTTCCTTATACATTTTCCCTAGACAGGTTCACCACAGAGTGCTGCCTTGGAGAAATTACTTAGGGGGTTGTGAGTAAAGTCATTGCTTTGACCTATGCTGAAAAGAGAGCTTTGGTGACAGAGTCCCTCGGGTGTTGAGCTGCTGAGTCAAAGATAACACCTCTCTAATCATTGAAATCCACCAGTGGTTGCATGGAAGAAAGATGGGCAATCTTCCTCTCTTGTGTGATTTCCAGCCTTTGGAAGCCCATTGGAGGGTCAGCTATGAGTCAGTTTTGACCACAAAAAAAAATGAGTAAGGAAAAAAATACCACTTCCATTCTTGGTATTAGAGCCATTATCCCCGCCCAAGTGATATTTGACATTTGAGGTCTTCAGTGCAGCAGGGTGATAGGTTCCTATATTAGACCGATTCGTTCCTCTAACTCTAGGAGAACAAAGTAGTCAATTTAATCAATTGGAGTTGTTAATAGATGATTCCACTTTCTGGCTCTAAGTCCTGAGATATTCAGAGGATCATGCTGCTTTGTTCTGGCAATAAAGTAGGCAGATAATGCTTTTAGAGTCTATGATGTCATTGTATTATGGTCACCTAGGGCTCCTAGTCTGTCATACAGGGCTAAAGCCTCATTAAATCCTATTTTATCAGCCACAGATTCTCACGTAGCCCTTTGGTCCTCTTTGCCTGGGGAGCCTTGCTCTATAAACTACCTGCTAGCCCTTCACTAGTTGTTCCTTTACATAACTCTCCAGCATCAGGGCTAGATGCCTTGAATGTTGACTTGTGAACACGTAGCAATTTTGTACAGCAGTCGTCACGTCAGCATGCTTTACTGTTATGTCTGTCTCTTAAGCTATTTTTCAACCAACAGACATTATAAAGTTCAGTTTTATGGTGCATCCAGTGGGGAACTTCTCCTTCCGGTTTCCCAGTTATAACTTGAGCCACAGTGTCTCCTCTTGGTTCCCCAGGGAGGAAAGAGGTAAATGGCCTGTTGCATTAAAAATAATCAGGTCGGCACCAGAGGTTTGGAGGCAATCCCAGATATCTTGCTCCAGGGCTTTCCCCACACGACTTTCCTCATTCCAGTAAACTGTTTTTCACGCTATTGGTTAATACAAATCATTAACTCACAGGCAACTGCCCAGCTATCTGTACAATGGGCTAAGGACCAAGGTTCACAGATGATGATCACTGCAATTCAGTTTATTGACTACTTTGCCTTAAGCCAATGACTTGTGGTATTACTGGTGGCTTCTTCAGCCAAAGCTGCCCACTGATACTATTTGGTTCAAAACTGCTTTGGTTAAAAGTACTCATGTACTAATTGTTGACTGGAAGTGGCCCTTTCTCTTAGTGGAGATAGGATTTGGTCAAGGGCTGCACTAGGCTATACTTGGGGTCATCTTCATACCACTGAACTTAGTACAATTTGTAACTATTAAGACAATAGACTTAGGGGAGCTCTGGTGGTCTAGTGGCAAGGAGCTGCAACTACAATCCCAGAGGCTCACGGTTTGAATCCACCAGATGCTCTGCCGGGGAAGGAGGGAGAATCTCCTCCTGTACCAGTCAGATCTGATTTGACGGTACACTCACACACAAAAATAATAAAATAAAAAAATAAATTTAAAAAAAAAGACAATAGACTTAACAGAAGGAACACTTTCTCTTGTGTATACGTATGCCATTTGATAAATATCCCTGTCTGAGCAATAACTAAGAATTACTTGAAAGACTACCCATTGATCTATCAATTAATAGACAAAGCTGGGAGGAGGGTTACAGCTCCCTTGTTTGTTAGCAGTCCTGCTAGATGCAAAGTGTTGCAGACAACTATAATTGTTTCTGTATGCGACTACATTCATTGTCTTCCTCTCTCTATAGGTAAGAGGGAACTCTGGTGGCTTAGGTAGTGGGAAGGAATTGTGCTGCCAACACAAAAGTGTATGGTTTGAATACACCAGTGGCTCCATGGGAAGAAGATAAGCAATCTCCTCCTGTGTGATTAACTGTCTTTAGAAACTTGCTGAAGGGCCAGCTAGGGGTTGGTTCTGACTTGATTGTAAACAACAACTATAGAGAAGACTTAAAACTAAAGGAATATGACACAAACCCCAACCAAAGTCATCCTCAGTGGTGCCTACTTCTGACCTGAAGTGTAACTCTTCCCTTATTGTAGCTATTTCCATTTGAGTAATCAACACTGCAAAGGCCATACCTAGGCCATTTCATGGACTTCCAAGAGACCAAACAGGTCTGTCTTGGAGAAGGTGAAACCAAGTTTCTCCTTGGAAGCAAGGATTTTGAAGCTCTTTGTGACATATTTTGGACATGTTGCAAGGAGATACCATTCCTTGGAGAAGGATATCATGCTTGGAGCGGTACAGGGATAGTGTAGGAGAGGAAGACTCCAGATAAGATGGATAGAAACAATAACAAAGTAATGGAGGTAAGTGTGCCAGAGTCAGTGAGATTGGTTCAGGGCAGGGCTCAGAGCTATTATTGTACATAAGGTTGTTATGAGTTTCAGTTGACTCAATGGCTCAGAACAACAACAATAATACCAAGACCAAGAAGCTGTTGTCCAAATAGAGCAAGAAAACACTGTGTACTTTAAATTTAAGAAGGGTGGGTGTCAGGGTTGTATTCTTTCTCCATATCTATTTAATCTGTATGATAAGTAAATGATTTGAGAAGCTGCACTTTGTGAAAAAGCATGTGTCATCAGGATTGGAGGAAAACTCAACAACAACCTTGTTGATGCAGATAACACAACTTTGTTTGCTAAAAGTGAGATTTTGAAACCAATGCTGCAGAAGGCCAAACACTGCAACCTTCAATATAGATTTCATCTCAAGATAAAGAACACAAAAATCTTTGCCACTGGATCAATAGGCAACATCATAATAGATGGAGAAAAGATTGAAACTGCCAACAATTTCTTCTTACTTGGATCCACAATCAATAGAGTTGGTATCAGCAGTCAGGAGATGTATTACACTGGGAAAGACTGCACTCAGGGACTTTTCCAAATTACTGAGGAGCAATGACATCCATTTGAGGACCAAGGTACACCTGATTCATTCTATGTTTTGGTTTTTGTGTTTAGTTTTGAGGGTTTTTTTCCAGTAACTTTCTGTGCCTCTGAGAGCTGGACAATGAATAAGGATTTCAGTAGAATATATGCCTTTGAGCTGTGGAGTAGAAGAATATTGCATATCCCATGGACTGTCAAAAGAACAAATGGATTTTTCTATGAGAAGTTATAGCCCAAGTTCTCCCTGGAGGCAAAGACGGTGTAGATTAATTTCACATGCTTTGGGCTTGGAGAGTGACATCATACTTGGAAATATGAAGGAACAGTGAAGGAGAGGAAGACTTTCAACTAGGTGAATTGACACAGTGACAGTAGCAACAAGCTTGAGTGACTCAGAGATTGTGAAAATTGCACAGAACAGAGCAGGGTTCAGATCTATTGTTTAGGTAGGGTCTCTGTGAGTTGTATTTGACTCAATGGCACCTAATAACAACAACATCTGGTTTCTTTACAGGTCACACAATGTTATTAAAAGCATTGTGAACGTTCTAGAGTATACCTACACTATTCAGTTCTAGAAAATGTCACTGATTTTGTTATACTGACAAGTTGTATTGTAACACTCTTTGCTTTTTCATCACTCTCACCTGCAATCAGAATTGTCCTGCAAGGTGTGACCAATCCCATGAAGATATCCACTCTTGGAATACAAATGTCCAAAGAGGACAGAAGAATCTTGAAATAACCCAGTTTCCAAAGATAAGAGTGTGTTTTGCTCCTGTGTTAACCAGACTGTTGCTTGTTTATCTTTGGCCAACATATTGTGACCTCTTTGTGGGTTCCCCAGTCACCCTGCAGGATGACCCTGATTTTTAGATGCTCTCAGCCCTCATCCTTATACTTTATACAATTATAGGAGCCACTTTGAGGAAACAGACACTTCCTCACTGGACAGAATGTGCAGAAATACCCAGAGCATAATATTTTTATCTCCAGATTTAATTCTTCCACAGGTTGATTAAAATAATTGGTCAATTGCCTTTCATTTCTATCATTTCTTGGCAGTCACTGAGTCCATTCACATCCACTTTTGGACAGTAATCCAGCACAGCCTGCTTCTCCTCTTTTCTCATAGCTCTTAGTCCTACTCTCCACCCCGCACATTTTAACCCAAGTCAACTTCAGCCTGGGCTACCTGGTAAACCATCTGGCCCACTGATAGGCTGATTATTACAGCCAGTGTGTTTTACCAGGCAAATGGGGTTGCCTGTAAGATCTTTGCTTTCATAATTGCAGTAAAGAATTTATTATCTGGTGCTGTCCTAATTGAAGGTGAGCTGTTTTGCTGACTTTGGCCAACAATATTGACCTGGGGCTGATCTACATTAGGAGGACAAGGAGGGACAAAGTGCGAGAAACAAGCAGAGCGTTGTCCTGCATTCTGTACGTGTGGGAGTTGCCCTGTCCCAGATGCCTCCCCTTAGACTTTGCTTTTTCTCCTGTTCACTTTCTTTTGTTACCCTTGTAGCCTGAATAGCCAGAGTGCCCCTTAGAGGCAAAGATCATAAAGTTTCGTCTCACATATTCTGGGCGTGTAGTGAGGAGAGGCTATTTCTTGGAGAAGGACATCATGCATAGGAATGCAGAGAGACACAGGAAAACTGTCAACCAGATGGCCTGATACCATGACTGCAACAATGGGCTCAAGTATGTCAGAGATAGTGAGGATGGTACAGGATAGGTAGCGTTTTTATCTGGTGTTCATAGGGTCACGATGGGTCATAGGCAACTCGATGACATCTAACAACAACATAGCTGAACAAGAGGTAAGCCAACAAGCACATGAAGAAATGTTCAAAATTCCTAGCTCTAAGAGAGATGCAAATCAAAACAACTATGAGATATCATCTCACACTAGTCAGAATAGCAAAATTTAATAGAACAGCAAGCAACAAATGCCGGCAAGGCTGTGGAGAAACTGGAACCCTTATTCACTGTTGGTGGGAGTGTAAAATGGTGCAACCACTGTGGAAAGTGGTGTGGCGCTTTCTCAAAAAGTTGCAAATAGAGATACCATTTGACCCAGCAATTCCACTACTGGGTATATGTTGTTGTTGTTATGCCGTTGAGTCGTTTGTGACTCATAGCGACCCTATATACAACAGCCCTAAACCCTGCTCTATCCTGTGCCAATCACATTGCCTCTGACACACCCATCCCGATTACCCCAGTCACTGAATTAATCCACCTCATAGAGGGTCTTTCCCTCCTGCGCTGTCCCTCTACTCTACCCAGCATGATGTCCCTCTCTAAAGACCTGTCTCTCCTTACAACATGTCCAAAGTATGTCAGACGAAGCCCCAGAATCCTTGCCTCCAAGGAGCGGCCTGTTTAACCCTCTCCAGGATGAATCTGTTTGTTTTCTTGGCAGTCCATGGTACATTCAATACTCTTCTCCAGCACCACAAGTCAAAGGCATCAGTTCTCCTTCTATCCTCCCTAGTCATTGTCCAACTCTCTGATGCATAACAAGTGATTGCAAAAACCGTGGCCTGTATCAGGCAGACCTTAGCCTCCAGAGAGACACCATTGCTCTTGAGTACTTTAGAGAGGTCCCTAACAGCAGACTTTCCCATCGCAATACTTTTTTTTTTTTATTTCCTGGCTGCTAGTGTCAAGAGTGTTGATCATGGAGCCGAGCAAACTGAAGCTGTGAACAATCAGAAACCATAACGGACTCCAAGCAGATATATGCACACCCATGTTCATCACGGCTTTGTTCACAATAGCAAGGACTTGGAAACAACCTAAGTGCCCATCAACAAATGAATGGATAGAGAAGCTGTGGTATATTCACACAATGGAATACTACGCTGCATTGAAAACCAGGAACTCATGCAATATTATTCAAAATGGGTGACCCTGGAGGAAATTATCCTGAGTAAAATATCTCAGTCACAAAAAGTCAAACACTGTATAGTGCCACTGTTGTAGAATGGGACTGACATCAGGGTTAGGGTAAGACTGAGAAAAACTGGATAGATTATGTATATGTATACTGAATTGAAACAAATGAGGGAGAGAACAGTTTAGAAGCAATATACGATAGGGTATTATGGTTATCACAGGAATCCAGAATTAAGGTTACATAGTGGAGTGCATTTTGGGAGGGGACATTGTATACCAACGAAGTTTATCTTTTGCTTTTTAAAGAGAGGAATGAACTGGGGAGGGGGGGGAGTAGAGAAAAAAGTGCAACAATGAATGAATGGAAATAGAAAATCTCTGTAAATGTTCAAAATTAATAAAATAAATTTTTTTTTAAAAAAAGAGGTAAGCCTAGGGCAACATGCTGAGTCCTCGCTGAACATCTTGCCCTTTGTTCAGTACCTATGAATGCTTCTGCCCTGACAAACAATACACAAAATTATAATATTGAAATGACTAGTTTTCCTGTCAGTTTCTCTCTTTACACTATTACTTCCTCAAGACAGAACTGTATAATGTTTTAAATACTCATACCTAATGCACAAAATCTCACTCAAAAAAGTTCAAATTCATGGCTGCTGAGTCAGAACCAACTCATAGCTAATCTTACGGTGGGCTTTGGAAAGGCTATAAATTGCACAAGAGGAGACTGCCCATCTTTGCTCCTTGAAGCCACTGGTGGCTTTGAACCATCACAGACGTGCAGATTTTGGGCCAACAGAACTCCCTACACATTATTCCAACAGTTCTCTCTATGAAAAAGCTAGAACAAAAAAAAAGAAAGAAAGTGCAAACATATAACAAAATTGATACAATTTATCTTTTGTGTTATCAAAGATACTGAACAAGCATGCCATGCATGGAAGACTAGAAAAGCAGACAAATCAGTTCCAGAGGCAATGCAACTGGAATGCTCCTCAGAAACATAGATGGTAAGACTTCATCTCATTTATATCATTAGGAAAGGCTAGTCAAGAGGAAAGATTTGGTGAAGGTTTGGTATCATGTGAAGTAAAGCAGGTAAAGATGAGGGAAAACCACTGTTGAAACGGATTAACACAGAAGACTCAACAACGGGCTCAGAATTATCAAAGACTGCAAGAGGAGGCAACTTCCCGTTCTGTTACATAGAAGCCATCCATGAGACACATCCAACTTGGTGATAACCTAACACCATGCCTGCTACACTTCTATTGTTGCTAGGTGCCATAGAGTCGACTACGACTCCTGGTAATCCCATGAACAACAAACCAAAACTTTGCCCTATCCTCCTGCATCCTCAAAGGAGGATCCTGATAAATGTTTGTTTAGCTATCTATCCCTTGCAAAAACATGGCATGTTTACAATAGCATTTGGTTCTCTGTTAAGCATGTCTAAATAGGAGAGGAAAGCTAATGGTCCAGAGACTTTACTAGCACAGACACTTCACTTCACTCGACAGATTCAGTGAAGAGCCTTTTTTTCATTAGGCAAGAATAAATGGTGTCATTTGAATTATTAATGCATGCTGCCTCTCCTTTAACCTAAGCACATATTCTGGTAGTTTCTTCAGAATAAATTCTCCCCAACCTTAACCCAATTTGTGAAGTCATAAGTTTTAGTATCTTATTAGAAAACATTATGAAGGGTACTAGCCAACTAGCTAACAGTGATTATTTCAACATCTGTATTTACAATGAACACGCAGCACTTCTGACAATTTGGTATATGAAATGTTATCAGTGTAATTTCTAGGAGATACCAGCAATTACAGCAAGCATATCTGCATATTAGAATTTTAGACTTAGATTTTAGAATGTAGCATACAGTATTTGGAAAAAGTCATTATAATTTGTTACTCAAAAAAACACTGTGCGTTAGCATCTGCTGAGACCTCCAGACTTGCTGGAGTCCGTAAAGGGGTGTGTGTAGAGCCTAGGAGTGTTCTAACATTTTCATAGCGTTTTCTATTTTTGTAAGTAGTCATTTACGTCAAAAGGTAATAAAGCATAAAAGTTCTGCTTTGGTGGCAGTAGTTTTGTAAAATTGTCTCAAGAATGAAATTAGTAATATGGTATACTACGTGTAGTGTACCATGTCTTTTTTAGACATTATCTAAATGAATTCCACTTCCAAAAACCTAGAAAAAGACGTTATGTTTTAATTTTACAGGTGAATTGTAATAAGTTTAGTATATATTAATTGGGATTCAGTCATAAATTTAAGTAAATAAACTTAAGTGTACTAAACTTGTTTGATTTGGATTTTTTTCTGTTTTAGGGAAGAAAGAAAAATATTAAATGTGTGAATGAAACTTAACTTCTGTGGCTGATTGTCTGAATATTGCTTACAAGCTAATAAAGGAAAATAACCACATTTGTCTTATAAGAAAACCTAAGTTATTTGCCATGGATTTATCTCCAACTCATGGAAACATATATACATTGGAGAATAACTGAGCTCCACAATGTTTTTGTTTTTTTTCATAAGTAATTTGTCAGAGACATTTCTTCTGAGATACATTTGGGTAGACTAGAAACACCAACTTTTAGCTGAGTGAGTGTGTTAATTTTTGTATCAAGGATTGCAGCTTTCAATGTGGACTGAAGCTCAATATTAAGAAAACAAAGATTCTCTCCACTTGGCCAATTGGCAGCTTCATGATGGATGATGAAGAGAATGAGATTGTTAACAGCTTCCGTTTGCTTGGCTCTATAGTCAACACTCTTGGTTCCAGCAGCCAGGAAATAAAAAAATCAATTGCATGGGAAAGTTTGCTGTCAGAGACCTCTCCAAAGTAGTGAAGAGCAACAATGTCAGTCTAGAGACTAAGGTATGCCTGATACAGGCCATG
>NW_006399832.1:12257966-12285028 GCF_000299155.1 Elephantulus edwardii | reverse complement strand
TATTTTATAAACCATGAAAATGTAAAAATGGTAATATACCTAATTGATTTCTAGGAAATGGGAGAATATATATTTATGCACATACATATATAGTCTTTATTCTTTTATAACAAGTTTCAATACATACTGTTTAAAGTTAACGTTTTCCAAATGACCTTTTTAGAAGTAATTAAATTATTTTCACTTTTATTTTAGAAGTTTAGGGCAAAACAGCACAGGAAGAGAGTTTACTGGGGAGGAAGAACACTCTTACTAATCATGCCCTAAAATATTGCTTTTCAATATTTGAACATAATATTTTTGTAATGCAACCCAAGATAGCACTGTATTCACATGTTGCTTTCTAAACCTTGATAAAGTACTGAGCTTAAATCAGTTAAACAGACCAAGGGAGAAAATAATTTAAAACATTTACTATAATTTCATGCAGAAACAGAACTTCAAACTGGATATAACTGAAGTATTTAGGGAGAAAGTGGTATCTGAGGTCCTAAAAGGTTGTCGGTAGTATGACAACAAAGAAAAAATTGAAGACTGTTTAAAAAAAGAGATGCAAGGTCCACAAAAATACTCCATCAACAGGAGTCAACCGTTTCTGTCCCTCATTAAAGTAAAAAAAAAAAAGTCTTGATTTATTGTTTCTTCACTGGTTTAATTTATTGATTCTTCTCTGGTTTGGAGATGTGGAGGGGGAAATCCACAGAGCACTCTTGAGAAAGCAAGGGTGAAGGAAAGGAAAATAAGAACATAAATAGATAACTACATGAAAAACAAACCCTACACCATTTCTAATGCATGAGCAAGTGAGTGGAAAAGCTTGGCTAAAGCTAAGAATTGAAGTTAGAGTAAGGAGGACTACAAATGCAAAGGTAAATTTGGGCTAAATTATGATGGTTACTGAAGGTGAGGCAGAATAATAGACTTCAAAAATATAAATAATTACTACTGAGAGTGTCCAAATTTTAGAAGGCCTTAAATTGCATGAAATGATGTGGGAATATAAGAGAGGAAAGCACAAATTCTCTTAACATTCTAGTATAGTTCAGGCAAATGATCAGGTAGCTCATTTCATAGCAACCGAAGGAGGTATTTTATAAATTACAAAATTAAGACTCAGAGATTTAAGCAATGTGTCTGCACATCTATGGAAGAAAGGAAACCACTGTTGTGACATCTGCATGCTGAAGGTTGTGGATGACTCTTCTTACAATCCTGCTATCACATTCTTCTTTGTGATTTTCACATCTTGAGTTCCTTGCTCAGCATACAAATTGTATTACAAATTGTATAACAAGAATAGGGGCCTCTAAAATCCCCATACACCACGAAGGCTATGAGAGCATTCAGGGGTGGGCAATTGTTAAAGTCAGGTTATTCAGAGCTCTCTGTATGAGCTAAAAAGTTCTCACAGTCCAAGAATTATTTGTTCAAGAAAACGGCTAACTCTTGTAAGAATAGTGAGCTATGAGGTGTTTTCACTTGCCCTGTTCTATCCTCTTTTCAACTCTGCAGAAATTTTTAACATTAACAAACTTGCAACCATGGAGCTGTGAAACCAAGAGCACTGGTGGCTTGGCGATAAGGAGTTGAGCTGCCAGCCCAAAGGCACTTGGTTTGGATCCAAGCTGCTTCGTGGAAGAAAGATGGGCAACCTCCTTCCTTCATAACTGCCTCCGAAACCCCCCTGGTCGGTCAGCAATAGACTGGTTCCCACTCAAGAGTCAACAACAAAAGCAACAACTGCAGCTACTGCAGGGATACAGACTGGAACCCCTGGAGGCGAAGATAGGTATATCCTCAAACGAACTCACCTCTAGAAAGACTCAGAATAGACGAGTTTATAGAGACAAGAACTCTGGGGGCTGAGTGGTAAAGAATTGTACTGACAATACAAAGGTACGAGAATACACAAAAACCACAGCACTGTATATTTTAAAGGCAAAAGAGCTAAATTTTAAGGAAGAAGAGGAAGCACTTTGCCATTTTATGTCTAACTGATGCTCTTTTCACATTTCATTTTTTACTTTGACTTCTTGAGCTGCCCTTTGAAATCTTCTGTTCATCTGGATTTAAATAGATGAGGAAAAGAAATGTCTAAAAGAAATATTTGATTAAGTATTATTTGCATGACAAGAACAGTTCAGAATAAGAGGTGTATAGTAGAGTGGACTGAGGGCGGGGGCGAAGGGAGGAAATTGTGCAACAATGAAAGAATCTTTTTAAAGAGAAAAGTGAACTGAGGAGGGGGGTCAGGGTTAGTGAGGAAAATGTGCAACAATGAATGAATGCAAATCCAAGTTTTCTGTAAACTTTTGTTAAAATATAAATTAAACAATAAGAAAATACACTCGTCAACAATCCCATTGATTTTTTAAATTTGTAAAACTCGTCATATATTTGTTTCTATGTTTTCACTATCTATTACCTCATTCATATCTTGTACAACGCATTGGCACATTAGTGTCGGAATTTTTGCTCATGTAGGGAACCAGGTTCCATTTCCAAGCAAAGCTTTTCCTAACTCATCCTAACTCATCAGCAGATGCTTGTGTGGTGCTAGAAAACGGGTTTTGGAAGGATTTTTGGACTAAGGTCATGAAAAATGTGCAATCTAAAGCCGGTGGAGAGCACAGTGTTACCTTGTGCATGGAGAGGCAAGACCACTCTGAAGCAGCGAACATCAACAAGAGTAATTTCTACTACATCCCCATGCAATGATGCTGATCTATTGAGATTTGCTTAAAAATGACAAGTAAAATAAGTAATATAGATATGATATGCTTAGAGAAATGAGAGGGGTTAATCATTTGAAGAAAGCTATTGCAGTGCTTCTGGTTTGCTAATAACATCCATCTTCTTGGTCTGGTTGGGAGCTGCACAAGTGAGATGTCTGGCAATTCAGTAACCTACTATTTTAAGTTAGTCATATTTTTTGATATGTAATATTTCTACAAGATGTTTTAAAATGCCATTTTTTGTCTAAAGTTTTAATTGAATGTAAATAAATTAACTTTTTTCTAAAAAAAGAAATTTTCTGTTCAGTTTCATAACTTCCTGATTTCTTCCTGTTGCTTTGGCTTCTCAACATTTCAGTACAATAATCACAGTCTCTTCTGACGTCCATCTAGGTCTTTTCTTCCTCCTCTGTCTTTGTAATTACTTTTTCCATTCTTCATGAATGGTATATACTCACATAGCTGATCTGGTCTTTATTCACTAGTGTCCCAGGCCATAAACCTATTCATGAGTTGGTTTTTAAATTTCTGAGATGGTTTTTAAATCCAGGTGGTATAGACTCAAGGTTGCATTTTGGTTCTTGTGGAATTGTTTTCTTTTTCTTTAGCTTCAGTTTGAATTGGCCTGTGAGAAGCTGATAATCTGTTCCACGGCCGGTAACCTGGTTTAGTTTTCACAGCTGATACTGAGCTTCTCCAAGGAGTCTTTCCACAGATGTAGTCAATCTGATTCCTGTGCATACCATCAGGTGAGGTCCATGTGTATAGTCATTGTTTGTGTTTCTTATGAAAATTATTTGCAATGAATAAATCATTGGTTGTACCAAATTCTATGTACACCTATCATTCTATCTCCAGCCTCCTTTCTATCACCAAGTTCGTGTTTTCTGACTACTGATTCTTCTTCCTTATACCCAACTTTTCCATTCCAGTCACTCATTATTATTAATAATAATAAAAAAGAAAAAGAAAGGAAGGAAGGAAGGAAGGAAGGAAGAAATAATAATAAAATAATAATAAAATCTTGCTTCTATGTTCCATGATTTCTGACTGCAAAAGTTGGTAAACATTTTCTATTTGTTCCTCTTTAGCTCTAGTTGTTGGTGCATACATTTGAATGATAGTGGTATTAACAAGTCTTCCTTGTATGCATATAGATATTATCCTATTGCTTACAACCTTGTATTTCAAGATGTATCTAGAAATGGTCTTTTTAACCATGAATTCTACCCCATTTTTCCTCATCTTTTCATTTCTGGCTTGGTAGATCATGTGATTGTTTGATTCAAAATGTCCCATGCCAATTCATCTCATTTCGCTTCACTGGTGTCTAGTATATCAATATTTATACATTCACTTTCTTTCTTAACAATGTCCAGTTTTCCTATATTTATACCTCTCACATACCATGTTCCAATCACTAGAGTCTGCTTTCATCTCTTCATTCTCCTTTGTGTTCACAATACTAGGGCTCAGCCTCCGGCGCTATATCTGCTAGTCTAGTCTATGTTTGTTTTATTGTATATAAGATTTTTAATCTTTCTTAATTTGGATGTTCAGCTTTAGAACAATATCTGACAGATAAGCGCTTTACCCTAAATAGCAGATGAAAGACTTTCCCCCATTACACAGCTAACAGATTCAGTGTTAGTCTCACCTCACCCTTTGGTGAATGTGACTTGGTCCCATCTCCACTCCAGTTGGCATCGTCCTCCATTCTCTCACCTCTGATCACCCTGCCCCGTCAGCACTTCTTTCCCGTTTTTCCCCAAATAACCCCCAATATGATGGCTCAGGCCTCTGGCCACTTGTTCTTCTTGTCTGTCTACTTTCCAGTGATGTTGGCACTCTGGGCAAAGTGACGTGGGTGGGCACAGGCTGACGTGGGTGAGTGCAGACATTATGAGACCAATGAGCTAGGTGGTCTTGCTAAAGATTATTTAAAAAATAAATAAATAAAAGACTACACCAAGAGAGAAATGCTAGAAGTTCAAGAGGTTGTGGCACTAAGGACGTTATAGGCCGTATCAGATGGATTGTGGTTGATAGCAGAGAATAGCAGAGGAATGTCTATGTGTTTCATTGACTATGCACTTGCATTTGACTATATGTATCAAAATAAACTGTGGCTAACCTTGAGAAGAATGGGAACCTCAGAACATCTGATTGTGCCTATGTAAATCCTATACTTGGATGAGGCGGCAGTCCTCAGAACACAGCAAGAAATACTGCATGGTTCAAAATCAGGAAAGGATTACATCTGGCATGCATCCTGTGTCTCTACATTTACACTGTATATGTGAGATCATCTGAAGGCTGGACTGTAGGAGGAAGAATGTGTCAGGATAGGAAAAAGATTCATCAACAACCTTTGTTATGCAGATGACACAGCCTTGCTCACTGAAGTTGAAGGGAACCTGAAGTATCTGCTGCAGAAAGTCAAGGACTATAGTCTTCAATATGGATTGAAGCTCAACCTCAAGAAAACAAAGACTGGCTCAGGATAGGACAGTGTTCAGAGCTGTTGTGCATAGGGTTGCTATGGGTTGCAGTTGATTTGATGCCACAGAACAAGAACAATTTTTGTTACCCTCATTACTAAATATAAACTAATTCCTAGGAGCTGCACTGTCAATCCAAAGGCACATGTTTCAAATCCACCAGCTGCTCCACAGGAGAAAGATAAGCAATCTCTTCTGTGTGATTACGCTGCCTCTGAAAACCCACTGGAGGGTCACTTACAGGTTGGTTCTGACTCAATGATATGCAGCAATTAGCAACAAGCAATTTTTTTTAAAAAAGGGAATTTTTCACTTAAGATATGGAAAATTCTGAAATGTTGCAAAGTTAGAATGGTTTTCAGTTCATGCATCAAAAGGATTATGCATAATTTCTTACTTCTGCTATATTTATGATAGTCCTCTCCCCTAAGATCTCATTATGCCCCCCTTCAAACAACAATTAAACTGAAGTTAAAATTATTTCAAACTTAAAGTATCTGTAAAATGACCTTAACTTTATGTAAAGGAAAACTAATACCCAGTAAGATTAAGGATATCCTAGTAAGTCAGGGTAGCAATAGACATAAAGAAAACGCTTTCCTTTTTTCCTTCATTTACTGATTTGCTCTTCCTTACATGCCTGTCTTCTGTGCCTTAATTTAGCCAGCCATATGTAGGAATAAAGAGATGCAGTTAGGGAAGAACCCACAGATTTCCTGTTTACATTACAATCAATCGACTGGGCTAGTTAGTGAGAGGAAGTATTCAGGATAAATACGTGTAAGGTTATCTCCACATGCCACTGTTCAAAGTTTCTTTCCAAACGCCTTTTATTTCCTTTGTGCTTAAAATAAACTTTCTGATGACACCAATTAAGAAAATAAAATTATGTTTGTGAATATACTTAAAATGTAAACTCATTGATGTCAAGTCTTAAGAAGAAGCACACTGACCCTCCAGTGGATTTTCCAATGCTGTAAATTGAATGGGAGGAAATTGCACATATTTTCCCATGAAGTGGCTGGTGGATTCAAACTGTGTATGTTTAGGTTGTAAGCACAACTCCTTATCACTAGGCCACAGAGCTATAAATTGCATGGGAAGAGTTTTTTCATCTGTAAATATAGATTAAAAATAGAGATAGGCATTTTGGCTATTCTTTTGAATACTTCCTAGCCACTACTTAAGACTTGCAAGTAAGGAGAGATTTAATCTGGAGATAATAAGAAAACCAGAATTTTTCCTATCAAGTTAACATAGAGTTATAATCCAGATTCTTATTTAAAACCATTTAGGTAAAAATTTATGAAGATGTATGTTTGTTCTAAATGGAAACATTTTCTTCTAGTCTTCTAGTAGAACTGCCAGAAAGTAGGATCTTGATTAACCTCTTCTTTTTACACTTCTTCAGGGCCTGATAATATAGTAAATGTCTGCCCTTCTCAGTGTCTTTCTGGCAACTCTCGACTATTTCCTCTCACCTCCAAATAATTAAAACTCTGCATTGCAGACTTTCCTGAGTAGCTTTGCCCTATGCCAACCTTGATGCATTAGCTAATTCACCCGTTTACCCTAAGAAGGACTGTGTATTAATCACTCCTTTCCAATTAGTGTTGATATCTTCTTCTTGTAGGTTACAAAAACAGAAATGTAATAAGAAAACACAACGAGGGTGACATTTTCTGATAGTTATAATTGGTTTACATGTAAATGAACTCTATAAATGCATGCAAAACGATCAATATTTTAGTGGCTGATATTGTAATCCTAAGGCAGCGACTGTATTTTGTCACTAACTTCAAGCTAGTTTCTTAAAAGAGTAAAATATTTTATTTACTTCCTTTGATTATCATTTATCCAATCACGCATCAGCCAAGCAAGGAAGAAAGATACGTGTTATTTTTTTTATTCTATGAGTTCGATAACAATGATACAAATTATTAAGCAATCTTTGATGATTTATTCATTGTATCATTGGTTGTTATTTCAAAATATTCAGAACTAGTTTGTTCAATACCTAGCTTTCTTCATTTATTTTTATTTTCTTTTCCTAATATGAAGAATCTTATCACTTTCAACTATAGCAATAAACATTTTTGACAAGCCAAATAAAACTTTGTCTAACAATAAGAGTTTGTCTTAGAAACCTGAAGATGCAAAGGCATAAATCTGCCCTCAGTAAGTTTTGCTGTTGTTATATCCAAGGTCACTGAGTGCTCTCCAATCTCTTGTTACCATACGTGTACAAAAGCAAAACATTGTCCTGTCTTCTGTCATCCTCATGGCCATTGTTACATTTGGTCTGTTCTTGCAACCACTATGACAACTGATCTCATCAAGAACTAAATACACGAAAATACAAATAAAAATACAAAGTAGTATACAAGTGGTGAGTTGTAAGGGAAGAAGATTCATCCCACAATGTCAGTACAATCAGAGACAGCATGGCAAAGGAGATGGGACTAAATTTGGACACTACAGCAAGTTGAGTAGATTTAGTCAATAAAGAGGTACTATCAATTTATTGCAAAAGTGAAAGAAGATGCTGGAAATTCTGGAGAAGAAGGAAAACAAACACACTGAGAAAACAAGAGGCTACAAGAAAGGTAAGTTTGGAGCTGTGAAGTCAAAACCAATCCAACAGAAAAGCACAGAATATGCCGATGCTTACTTATCAAGAGCTGTGGATATTCATCACTGTATGATAGTCACATGGCTTCCATATCTCCGTAACAGCTCTGCTCTTAACATTTGAACAATTTATTGCCTAGTTATTTAGTTTGCCCTTTTGAAGAAATTGTCTGCAGGACACTTTCTCAGACTGACAGAACAGAAAGTGGGCCCTTGGAAAGTAATTCCCCGCATTGCATTAAAAGCAAAATAACCTTTTTATCAAACGCTTTGTGACCATTTAGAATATTGAATTTGTATTTTAATCATCGAGTTCAACAGGAATATAGCCAGTGGGAAGGAATTAATTACACATGATGTCTTTCTCCTGGTTATGCCTATAGTCCCAAGGGATGCTTTAATGAAGCTCTGAGCTCTCAGACAGGAAAGGTCAAATGACTTTCCTCCTCAAAGTGCATAGAGCTGCACCTTTATCCTAGCAGATGTTCAACCAGGTATAATACTAGCCTGAGGAAAAATTCCAGGAAACAAAAGCTCAGAGAGGAATAGTTCTCTGGAATCTTGTGGATTATGGAGTAACCTCTTTCTCAGTTTCAAGATTGAATGAGTTCCTACAATCCTCATTTGAATATAAGCATATACTGTATTAGAGGTATAGTAATGGTGGGAGGAATATTCTTAGGAAATTTGTACAAATTAAAGATTCATGATCTTTTCAATCCATATTTTTTAAATATTACTAGTGTTCTTGCCATGATTACACAATGCATACATTTAAGTTTATATTAGGTTAAGCCTGATGATATTGCCTTTTTTGGTATGTCAACAATAAGTAGTGGCATTTCATCTGGTTCAATTTAGTACTTACATTGCCTGTTTACAATTAGTAAAAGAATGCAAAGTTACATTTTCTAACACCATTTTGACCTATTTTTTCCCCTTTAAAAAGACTTTTGCATTATGCTAAGTAAGACCTTGTCAAAATATGCTGATTGCTAAGTGTATGGATGTAGAAACCATTAGCTAAGTTTGTGTCTGCTTTCCCAGAACTAGCCTTGGCTTTCAACTGCAATTTTTAGGGCTTTGCAACTTTACTATTAGCCAAGAAATTTAAGGCAGCACCTGAGTTAAATTTTAAGCACACACCCAAAACCAAAGCCACTGTCATGGAGTCTATTCTGAATCACCTATCAGGGTAGAAATGCCTCAGATGTCTTCCCAGACTGTAAAGCAAACTACCACAACTTTATTCTCTGGAGCCATGGTTAGTTTCAACCGCCCATCTTTCCCTTAGCCTTTGAGTGCTTAATGCTCCTCCACCAGGGTTTGTTGTTATCATGAAAGAGTTCTGGTAGCTGAATGATAAGAAGTGGTGCTGCAATCTCAAAGGCACAGGTTCAAATCCACCAGCTGCTCTTCAGGTGAATGTTGACCAATCTCCTCCCATGCAGTTTACTGCCTCAGAAAACCACTCAAGGCTCAGCTATTACTTGATTCTGACTCATTTGAGTGCTTTTTTGGGCTAATTGCTGGTAGCGTTTGAGTGTGTTTTTTGTTGTTGCACAAAAATAATTTTAACTATTAAGGTAGGAAAATGAATTTTTTCCTTGAAGTTCAAAAAGACTAGCCTTCCTATATCTATTTTATATTTTGTTGGTTTGTGTATATTAATGTACATTGTGTTTCATGTATGTGCATTTTGTTTTATATAATTATTCACACACATTGTAATTTATATAATTAACCACTATTGATCTGTACCTAGTATGACTCCATCTTTTCAAGTCCTCATTGAATCTTTCCTATTCCTTTTCCCCTTTATCCAGCCACTCACCTCTGCTATCCTAGTGATTTCCTCCCTTCCTCTTTTTCAGCCTACTCTCCCTTTGCCACTTCCTGTTTTTTTCAGATTGTTGCTTGTTTTGTGCTATCAAGTCACCTGTGACTCATAGTTCTGAACTCTGCCCTATCCTGAGACAGTCTCACTGACACCAACACAACTTACATTAGCCCAGTTACTGTGTCAATCCATCTCATCCAGTGTCTTCTCCTGCACTGTCCCTCCACCCATCCAAGCAAGATGTTCTTCTCCTAGGACTGGTCCCTCCTGTCCACGTGTTCAAAATATATAAGTTGGAGCCTCAAAATCCTTGTCACCAAGGAGAAACTTAATTTCACCCTCTCCAATACAGATCTGTTTATTCTCTTGGTGGTCCATGGTATGTTCAATACTCTTCTCCAGCACTAGAACTCAAAGGCATCCATTCTTCTTCTGCCATCCTTAGTCATCGTCCAGCTCTCTGATGCATTGGAAGTAATTGCAAAGACCATGGCCTGGATGAGGTGCACCTCAGTCTCCAGACAGACATCATTGCACTTTAACACTTTGGAGAGGTCCTTGACAGCACACTTCCCCAAAGCAATTCGTCTTTTGATTTTCTGACTGCTAGTGACAAGAGTGTTGATTGTAGAGCTGAGCAAACTGAAATTGTAACACCCTCAATCTCTCCTCCATCTATCATGGTGCTGCCAATTAATCCAGTAGAGAGGAATCTATGTGTCCTTGACCTTGAGCTTCAATCAGACTTGACTTTCTGCAGCAAACACTTTAGGTCCCCCTCAGTTTCAGCAAGCAAGGTTGTGTCATCTGCATAAAGCAGGTTATTGATGAGTCTTCCTCCAATCCTTATGCCACATTCCTCCTCATGAAATCCAGCCTCCTGAATGATCTGATCTGCATACAGATTGAAAAGGTGTGGAAACAGGATGCATCCCTGACAAACTCCTTTCCAAATTTTGAACCCTGATGGAAGATAGAATTTTCACGTGAATTGTTATTATTATGGGCTATGGTGTTAGAGTGACTAAAAGCTGACCTTCCATTGGGTTTTCAGAGGCTATAAATCATTCAGGAGATTCCCAATTGCCCATCTTTCTCCTTCAGAGCAACTGGTGGATTTGTACTGTACTGTACAACCCAAAGATTGGCAGCTTTGCTCCTTACTCACTAGGCCACTAAATCCAATCTTAATAATTATCTAATTATTATGATAAAGCTAATCTTAATAATTAGATACATAATTATACAATTTTTCAACATGATTGTGCAACTTTGAAAATATATTTGTGGCTTCTTAAATGTATAGTTATATTTTAACAATTTTCATCTTTGTACCAGGCAACATTTCATTCTGTATGACATAATAAGCTAGCTGTGAATCAGCGTCCACTCTGTATAGAATAACGAGAAAAAAAAAATACCTTCATACAATATTTAAAGTCAGGAAAATAGATCCATATGTTTAACTTCCTTACATTATTTGATTTTTGTAGTGCAGTTTATCAGAATACCTGTGGCTTGATGAAAAATTTAAAATGACCAATCAGAGTAATTCTATACCTCTATTTAGCTGAACATTGAGTCACTAAACAAGGAATTTAAAAAAATAAAACAAACCCAAAACACTAAAACACCACCACAAACTCTTAAAGCTTATTCCAATGTAAATTTAAGTAGTTAAAAGCAATAGAAACCTACAAATGACAGGTATGTATGTAAGGTCAACTAAATTAAGTCTGAAAACCCTTAAAGCACACACTATTGGCAGGTCAAATTTTTGTGATTAAAAATACTGTAGCTCTTTTTAACAAAGACTAATAAGTAGACAAGAGGGAAGGGGAGGTTGGAAGTGGAGTTGTGGGGTACTGACAGGATAACTCCTGTCCTGAGAGTAAAGGTAAGCAATTGTCATTACTTTGGGAAACATATACAACTCGACTGGAATGGTTTTTTCCCTTGCATTATTTCGATTTGGGGGGTATAGCTGAAAAAAAATGTTTATATGTACATATATCTAAACTCACTGTGATGTGTCTCAAGTTGCAAAACAGATCGTCTCTGTTTGCGACTGAACAATTTTTGGAAAGAATTTTTTTTCCCCATTTTTGCCATAGCTGGAATAAATGTCAAAACTCCAAAATAAGAAGTAAGTGCCTTCTACGGTCAGGCTGATCTGATTTTCTCCATAGGCAGCCCCCAGAAATTCCATTTTTAAGCCAAGGAAACAGAAATCAGCATTTAAGACATCTTTATATGGTTCAATAGCCATGCGTCATCAGTCTCACCATCTTTATGATGCTTTCATATTAAAAAAAAAAATGCACTATTATTTTTTTGTTTAATTTCTTTTATGTTCTTTAAAATGCAGACCGCCTCAAACATTTACCCAAACTGGCATTAAAAATCTCTTCACAGTGGAAAAGCAGAGATGTGTCTTACTTTTTATTGGCAGCTAATGTGGGAGCCAACATAACTATAGCTCTCTCAATAGCTATGAAATTAACAACATACAATTACAAAACCTTTGGCTGTTTCCTGTGTGGAGGAGAAAACCCCAAAACTTGAAGAGAGACTCATTGCCTAGCAATTGGAATTCCAAAATGATATTGAGTCGCCTTTTAGAGGATTCTTTATTATTTCATTTCAAATACCAAGATCTTTAATGGAAGACTGTGTGAGTAGTTATTCTTTGGAAAGCAATTTTTTCCAAAGGAGCACGTGCTAATTTACCACAGGCGCGAATGGCAAGGGCAGGGCGAGTTTGGTGCCATTAAGGGGTGAAATATATCAAGAAAAGGCAGGACGAATCTGCTGCTTCCCCCCCCCCCCCCCCCCCCCCCAAGTTTGAGATCTCTTTCTCGCCTCTGTCCAGAGCCAGAAACAGCCACCAAGATAGTGGTTTAGGCTTTATATCTAAGACAATAGCGCCGCTCGCTGCCTTCCGCACAGAGCGTGCCTTCTCTACTGAACCTTTACCACTTGGGTCCTCCGGTCACATCAGTCACTGCGCCACATGCCCCTACTTCGCCAGTCCTCTGCCCCGCCAGCACATCACCGGCCTACTTCACACGTCTTCCTGCCCCCCAAGACCCCTCCTCTCCTTAGCTCCTCAGTTCCACGAATTTCCCAGACCCAGCTGCACCCTGCCCACCGGCTCCTGGCCCTCCAGTGTCCCGGGTCCCAATGTGCCCCAGCGGAAGCGACCGAGGCAACAGCCAGGGAGGAGCCTGCTGACCAGTCTGCGCCTCTCCGGCGGCCAGGAGCAGCGCCGCACGCCGCAGGCGGGGTCCCTGTCCCTGTCCCTGCGCCCTGCGCGCGCGCCGCGGTTCTCAGGCTCCTTCTCCGGCTAAACGGCCCTCAGGCGGTTTGCTTGTCCTCAGTCCCGAGCCTGACCCGCACCCTCCTCCCCACCGCTGCTCCAACAGCCTTTAGTTTCCTGCGGTGTGTTTCTTTTTTTCCCCCTCCTTAGGCTTCATCAAAGGTGGCTCTGTTATTGAAATATGAAGCCATTTCCTCTCCAAAACCCTTGGTTACTTAAGGCGGGAATCAATGGACCTATATACTCTCCCCGGAGTTATAAATAAATGTCTATTTGTTCAGGAGGCGTTTTTCCGTGCACCCTAGCATCTTCGCGCGCGCGTGTGTGTGTGTGTGTGTGTGTGTGTGTGTGTGCGCGCGCGCGCGCGCTTTTTGCCCATCTGGTTCTAATCCCCGGTATGGATCCATAACCCAACCCCACCCAACTCCCTCACATTCCTCATTCTATTTGTATCTAAATCCAGGTTCTTTGAGGTCTGTCGTACAAAGATACTAAAACAGCTTGTTAATGGACATCTACACTTAATTTTTATATTGCATCCAGTAAAGAAGAAAGATAGGCTTGTGACATTTTGGGTAGAAAAGCCGTCTTAAAAACTATCTGTTCTACCTTTTCCTGGTCTCTCTACTTTGCTATCCTCAAACTACGTTGGGATGGGAGAGTGGGCTTCTCACATTCTTGGATGGATTTTCTTTTCAGGCACAGGTTTTAAAAAGAAAATACCAAACCAAAACGAAAATGGAGTGTGCCAGTGGGTCTGCCTCACACCACTGCCCCACAGATCATTTCACTGAACCCCATTCCCCACCCAATTTGGATAGACTTATGAGTGGTGAGGGCGCCGGAGGTGTGGTGTGGGTGGAGGGCTTGTGGTTGTAGCTAAGGCTTTTCCTGAACTCCAGAGCAGGACACTCGGGATGTGAGCAGAGAGGGAAGTCATCTAAGAGGCTGCTGTTTTACAAGGTCTGGGCTCAGCGCGGCCCCTCCCTTCCTCCCTGAAGTTTGCAAGAAGTGCACGTTAGGCTGTAATTAGGGGATCTGGTAGAACTTTCCTGGTGACGCTTTGCTTTTCTTCTGCTTTTAGTGAGAAAGTGCCTCCTTCTTCCCAGGATCAGGACCTCTGCCATCCAGAGCCACAAAGAGACATTCTGCGAACACACACACACACACACACACACACACACACACACACACTCACTCTCCAACTCATACACATGCGCACACACACTCAACAGAGACAAACTTAAGGTGAGGGGAAAGAGCGCTAGCTTCACTTCATCTCCAGATTCCAACATCAGCAGGACTTGAGAGCATCTGACCTTCTGGAATTCGGAACAAGGTAAAACTTCCAGAACTTTGTTTTCTTCTTTGGGTCAAACCTTGATGCCATCAAGATTCCAGAGAACAATTCATAGCTTGATCTATGTATATGTTAGAAACATTTTCCTTCTTTTCTTTAATTTTCATTTGAGTTTAACATGACATCTCAACATCTTCCCTTTGATTTTTAAGGTTTATTTTGTCAGATAAAGTACTGCACTACAATAAATGGACTCAGTCTAAAGTTGTGAAAAGCATTAGCTGTAATAGCCTGGCTTTTTTTCTAGTGCTGCTGTAAATCTGGTGGAATCCTGGATTCCAGTGGTGACTTTTCCATCTGTATTTCAGCAAAGCGTTTTTATAGCACCTGAGATTTAAAAAAAAAAAATAGTGTAGGCTGAAGAAGAGGTGAAGAATGGGAATGTCCATTCCAGATTTATGAGTTTTCTTTTTGGTGATGTGTTGACTTATGTGGGCTCAAAAATGTACCTGTTAGATTAAAAATTTTTGAAATATTAACCATTTGGGGTCTAGGTTTTCCCAACCTATGATGAAATTAAGGCCATAGAATTACAATGCATTTGTACATAGAATAGTGTTGATGGAGAATTTTCCTGTGCTGAAAATTTGCTAAAAATCATAGTTGTTCTTTTAAACATAATTTGATGGAATTATTTGCACCCAAAGCAAGCCTAAACACTTTGGTGTTTAGGTGAAGTGTTTTCTTTCATTAAAAATAACTTTTGGATTAAAAAATAAGATGGTTTATTCTTTTGAAAATAAGTTGTTTTCTTTTATTTGTCACTGGAAAAATACACAAAGTTGTCAGGACATTTGGGGATTTTTAGGGTGGAAAGTGTTCCTGTTCATGTTCCAGTGTGACGTCATAAAATCAAACATACTAAGCTGGTTTCTTGGAAGCTAGCACCTCTTTAGAAATGGAGTCAGTGAATTAATTTTAAAATGAAATATAATATTTATTCATTGCAAATGTGGTTTTCTGGTAACCAGTTCTACTTGGCTGTTTCAATGTACTAAATTCACAGCAATTTTATACACACTCCAATGACTTCAGTGTTTTAATGAAATAATAAAAGGAAAGCATTGTTCTTCAAAAAATATATCATCAAAGTTCTCTTTGGGTAACTTTTAGTGTGAAATTTCACATCAGTTCTTAATTTTAATTCTTTTGATTCCAATGAAAGCTGCATTTTTCTTCTATTTAGTAAAATAGGATATACGCCAAAGAAGCCTAAAGTATTTAAGTGCCTAGACCGTTTTGCATTATCTCTTCTTAATAATTTAACTGTTTCAGTAAAGGGAAGGAGTTTACATATTTAGGTAACCCCTTCACTAAATTGAAAACAGCTTAAAAATAGGAAAATTAGATAAACAAGTAATTTCACATAGAGATAACTAAGTAAGAGAAAACCAACAACTTAAAAATGGGGAATATACCCAGAGACCAATCTCTCAACATGAGTGCCCAGTAAAGCTGAGCCTTCTCTATGGGATGAAAAAGAGAGGAAGCCTGTGTTCTTATAAAGCAAGCCATTTATTTTCAGCAAAGCCCTGTCTCTCTGAGGCATGACTGACACTGTAATTTAGAAGTACTGAAAAGACTTTCATAGAGAAGAATCAATTCATTATATTCCTCATGGTTTCACTTCCCTTTCCTTCCTTTGGGAATGAGTAACACATCCAGGATAAATAGGGTTGGAGTATGAAGATACTTTATAAGTAAATGATCTACTAAACAGTCCTGTCTTTTGAAACTTTGGGTGTGGAATATTTGTATATTCTGAGCAGTTGAAGTCTTTAGAATCTTCATCTCATAAAAGTGAACAGGAGCCATGCTCAGAAAATAAATACCAATTTCATAAAAGACTAGTTTCCTTCTCATTTCCTTTTACCTGTGCATGCTTTATAGCTTATATTTTGTTTAAAGTAATAGTATTTTGGCCATCAAAATTCCGACAAAATACTGAACAAATTTAAAATCATTTTGACATGATGATACTCTTTCATTTCTTCTAATTAAATTGTTGACACCTTGCCTCCATTATAAGTAACCAAGGTACTTAGCCTATATCATCTAATATGCTTAACCTGTCATTTAAAGGTAACAAAATGTGCTTGGGGAAATGTGGGGAGGGGTGAATACCTGAATACACTTAGGGTTTTAATCAATAGTGTTTAAGGAGGATTAGAGGAAACAGCTGGTTAAACAAATATTAGGTGTAGAGTGGACGTTGAGATGGTATAAATTAATAATGCAGCTCTTTATTTACACTATGAATGGGAGGTTCTGTGGCCGTTTGGTGTGCGAAGCATGGTCCCTGTATGCCACCTAGTGGATAAATCAAAGAAGACCGGCTTTAAAAAAAATCGTTCACTGGGCATTTTTTAACACCAGTTATACGCCAGACATTGTGGTAGATGCAGAGACTAGAAAGATCGGTAAATGACTTCCATCATTTAAAATCAAAAGCACCACTTATAAGTTTATTAAATACTCAATGCATTTAAAGTTGGTTTACTCTTGGGTTATGTGGTTTACAGGCAGCTCTCTGCTTCCGTAAGGATCTATTTTCACAACCATACTTCACTATTAAGATAGCTTTGAGTTTCTTTCAGGTGACATAGTTCATGGAAGGTTCTTGAATCACTCATCCTGAAGAAGAAATAAATTTTTGTAGAGCTTACTGTTCTAGATTAAAAATAGATGACTAATGCCTACTCTTAAGTGTTAACTACATATTAACATATGATCGCATATTATTCAGATTTTACTGACATTATTAAATAGGTAATGATACTAATAAAGATCCCTTTTCACATTTGTCTATTTATCGAAAGGTTGATGCTTTGAATTCATGGACTTGTGCCTTGGAAGAAAAATGTGACAGCCTACTTCAGAAAAATCTGTCACTGAAATTTGGAGAGGGCATAGTTCTATTCTGTTACACACGGGACTGCAGTGAGGAGGAGATGAATTTCATGACAACTGGCTTAGTGAGGCATAATTTAGATAATTTAGATTAATAAATTTGCTATTGACTTGTTATGAAGTGGTTGTATTAACAATATTCATTATTTAGCAAATAACTAATAAGTTAGTAGATAATTTAGTAATTATTAATAAATTAGGCCCTGGTGGTGTAGTGCTAAGAAGCTGTGCCATAATCCCAAACGCACTCATTTGGAATCTCCTGCTCTGCGGAAGAAGGATGGGCAACCTCCTTCCATGTGATTTACTGCCTCTGAAACCCACTGGAGGGTCAGCGATGGGTGGATTCCAACTTGCTGGCACACCACAACAACAGAAATTTAACAGTTGTGGTATCTTAGTGGGCTGCATCTTGTGGTGCTAACCACGATGACTGCTCTCATTAAGATTTACAGCCCAACGAATCTGATGGAGAGTTAATATAAGTCAGGATGGATTCAATAACAGTGGGTAGAAACACTAATGATTAGCAGAATATATTCATCTACACCTGTTTCCTATCTATGCACTTTCAAAACAAGAATCTTGTTTCCATTAAATTGTCATAATAGCTAACAATCCTAAGCATAAAGAATTACATAGAAGACCACTCTTTGGGGGAAAAAATTAGAATGTCATAGAAGATGAATTCATCTGACTATTGTAGTGGGAGTTTTTTAAAAGCTTTTCTTGAGGATTTATGTGAGTTATGACTCCAGTTAGCTCTTTGTAGGATATACGGCTTAATGGTCACAGTGTTAGCAAATCTGTATTAATCAAGACAAATTCTGAAAATGAGCTTGAAAGTGAAACTGTCCAAGTAAGACAAAGGAGAGAAAAGGATAAATTTGTTACTCACTGACCTCCAATCTCAGCAAGCAGATGCTGGCTTGAAACAGGTTTCCTTTTTAGGGGACTTTGAGTTTTTGTACAGCAGCCGACACTGGGTAAGAAATCTACCCGCTGTGTGGTGTCACTTTACTCAAAATCAGTGCTGTGGAGGAGGAACTATCAACAAGAATGATTTCACTCTAACCAATTGCACCACAGGCTCTGTGGTAGGTGCGGCAGAGAAGCTGGTCTCGAGAAGTTCACAAGCAAATGGAAGAAACAGGAGGACTCATATCGTGAATCTCTAGTAGAATTTGTCAAGTGGGTGAAGGTTTCCTTTCTTGTCTTCTTACCAATTCTTCCCACGCTTAAAGTGAGACTCCTCTTGCTCTCACCCCTCACCCCAGAGCATCTGATAAGTCTCCCTTTCCCCCATCCTTTGAATGACTGATTGCCCTGTCAGTGTGACTGCTTTTCAGTCAGTGAGTGTGTTTACATTCCAAGTCTTTTATCTCTGTGGAGTAAACATTTTGTTTTCTGCAAAACAGATTTTGAATGTCTGCAAGCTTTTCCATTCTGACATCAAAAAATGTGATTCAACCTGATTTAGTAGGCTAAAGTCTTTCATTTTATAGCTACCCCCATTCCTCTTGGGAGAAGAGAGGTATTCCCTCAAAGTCTGTTTCCAGAGACTTGGAGGACCTTGTCTGGCTCTTGTTAATCTCTGGTTTACATTAGTTAAGCCTGATGAACCTGCTCTTCTTAAACTCCCAGGCCCGTAGGGCTTGACCCAGGTCATTCTTCCTTCTTCTCCTGAGTGGAATGCAGTTTTTATTTTTTGAATGCTCTTCGGTTGTTCTAATCTACTCATCTACACTCCAAGTTTCCTCCAATCCTTCATTACTGTGACTTGCTTTGGGATAGGGATAGCAGTCCTATTTTCTCGTTTTCTACTCTTTCAAGCCATAAAGATAGCCCCCAAATCTAGGAATAGAGGGAGAGAGCAGTGCAAAGTTACCTGTTTAGTCCATGAATTCCTGAATGCGAATGAGCTGAAAGCAGAAAACTGAGATATGCATGGTGGAAACAGAGGAGTTAATTAACCATTACATTGAAAATACAGGACAAAGATGACATCATTTAAAATATATGCTCAGATTCTGAGCTTGATTTCAAAGACATGTGGATGTCTGTACTGGAGTACTAACTTTGAAAGAATACGCATTTTGTTTGCATGTTTGTTTTAGAAAAATAACACCAGAGTCATTGGTTTAAATATTTAACCTATTTTATGCTGGATTAACATAAAACATGTTGTGTGCTGTGGAGTTGCAAAGAAGGAGATTGCTGATCACAGAAGGTGATTCTCCTCCTTCTCCCACAGAACAGTTGGCAGATTTAAACTTGCCTTCAAAATTATAGCACAGCTTCTTACCACTAGGCCACCAGAGTGCCATACTACATAACAACCAGAAAAATCAAACCTGTTACCAGTGACCTGAAATTCCATTTCATAGTGGCTCCTGGTGTTTCAGAGTAGCACTGTACCCATGGGGTTTTTAATGGCTGCAGTGCATTTCAGTTGTAGTGCTGAGGAAGAGTGCTGAATACTCCATGGACTGCCAAAAGAATAAACAGTTGTCTTGGAGAAAGTGTAACCAGAATGTTCATTGAATGCAAAGATGGTGAAGCTTCAGCATGTGTATTTTGGACATGTTAAGAGAGGCTCTTCCTTGGAAAGGGACATCATCCTTGGAAAGATAAAGGGCCAGGAAAACAGAGGAAGAGTCAACGAGATAGACATCCGCTCTGCAGCAGTGGATTGAATATCCAGGAAGATAAGAATGGCGCAGAATAGGACAGTTCAGATCATTGTTCATAGGGTCGCTATGAGTCTTATCAACTGGAAGATCATCTTACAGTTTAATGGGTAAGGACTTTCGCTGCCAACCCAAAGACAGAGAAGTATGAATCACATCTCCTCCCATGAGCATTACAGCCTCAGAAAATCCACTGAACAATCAGCTGTGAGTCAGTTGTTGTTGTTGTTAACCTGTAGCACCACAAAAGCAGCTGGCACCATCCAGGGACCTTTACTCAATCCCATTGCTCCACTGCCACCCAATCAGTTCCCTCTCGCAATAGATTTAGGCTGTAAATTGTTACAGAAGCAGATGGTTTCACTTTTCTCCCAGGGAGCACCTGGTGGGTTCAAACCATTGATCTGTAGGTTAGCAGCCAAGTGCCACTAGTTCTCTTAGTCTAATGACAGTCATGTTCTGTTGTTGTTAGGTGTCATCACATACGACCATATCGACCCTATCAGAAACAGACCTGAACCCTGTCCTATCCTGTACCATCCTCATCATCTTTGACAGACTTGAGTGAATTGCTGTGGCCACTGTGTCAAGCCATCTCATTGACGGTCTTCCTGCCTTTCACTGACCCCTCACTACCTTTCCAAGCAATATATTTCTTTCCAAGAAATAGCCTCTCTTGTCGGCATGGCCAAAGTATGTGAAATGAAGCTTCATCATCTTTGCATTTAAGAAATGCTCTGGCTCAACTGTCTCCAAAATGTACCTATATCAGTATGATAGTACAGGGTTCAGATCTATTTTATCCTTTTTCCATAACTGTTCAGTCTGTATGCTGAACAAATCATTTGAGCAGCTGCTAGCATGACATATCTTTGATTAGGCTTGTATAGTTTGATTATCCTATAAGATACCAGTGTGGCATTATAAAGATGTACTTATCAGATGTTTAATTTTTGAATTGATGACCCTGATTTAAAGAGTTGATTTCCTCCCCCACTACTCATTCTTTCCTATAGCCTTAAAAAGAAGGCACATTCACTTACATTATTCACTTAGCTGGAAAATATGAACTGACAATCAGTACCCTCTAAATGCTTCACTGCCAAAGCCCAATATGATGTTGAACTTGGAGCTCCATCGGCGAATTTCCTTCCTGCGTGCCTGCATTTCAGATGTCCAAACATCTCTCCACCTCTTTCTCTGAAATTAGATCTATGCCATTTCATAGAGTGTGTGTGTCTTTATCAGGTTCTCTTTTCCCCTGGGCAATTTTAAATCCATAAAAACTTTTCAGGCTTAAATGATAATAATTAAGATTGTAACAGCAGTGATATAAAATTAGTTATTAATTATAAGAAACTCTAAGTATACAGAACAGATTATATGCAGAACAAATTATCCAGGAGGCTAGGCTCTATGAGGAGAAATGTGGGGTCAAGACTGGTGAACGATTTATCAACAATCTGCGTTATGCAGATGACACAACCCTGCTTGCTGAAACTGAAGAGGACCTGAAGCACCTGCTGCAGAGGGTCAAGAACTGCAGCCTACAATATGGATTGAGGCTCAATGTCAAGAAGACAAAGATTCTCACCACTGGACCAATTGGCAGCATCAGGATGGATGGTGAAGAGATTGAGATTGTACACAGCTTTAGTTTGCTTGGATCCACAGTCAACAGTCTTTGCACCAGCAGCCAGGAAATTAAAAGCGCATTGCCATGGGAAAGTCTGCTGTTAGGGACCTCTCCAAAGTACTGAAGAGCAATGGTGTCTCTCTAGAGACTAAGGTGCGTCTGATACAGGCTATGGTCTTCGCAATAACTTGTTATGCATCAGAGAGTTAGACAATGACCAAGGAGGATAGAAGGAGAATTGATGCCTTTGAGCTGTGGTGTTGGAGAAGAGTATTGAGAATACCATGGACTGCTAGGCAAACAAACAGATTTGTCCTGGAAAGGGTTAAACTGGGTGGTTCCTTGGAGGCAAGGATTCTGAGGCTCCGTCTAACATACTTTGGACATGTTGTGAGGAGAGACCGGTCCTTGGAGAGGGACATCATGCTTGGGAGGGTGGAGGGACAGCGCAGGAGGGGAAGGCCCTCTATGAGGTGGATTGATTCAGTGACTGGGATAATCAGGATGGGAGTGTCAGAGACAGTGCGATTGGCACAGCACAGAGCAGAGTTTAGGGCTATTGTACATAGGGTCGCTATGAGTCGCAGGCGACTTAACGGCACATAACAACAACAACAACAAGTGTACAGAAAGACTAGAGGAAAGAAAGCCGTTTAGAGAGAAAATTAGAAGAATGTAAGACCTCTTAGCCTACTTGGAGCATGGTTTGTTGCTAACCAAAAAAATCTGCCACTGTAAATGAATGGGCAGTCTCCTCCCATTAAAATTTACAGCCTCAAAGTTATTCTGACTGTGAGTCAGAGTTTGAGATCCAATGAGTACAGGTAGTTCTAGATGTACCACATTTTATTTTACTTTTTTTACTTTATTAAGATGATATATTTTTTTAAAATGCTGTCTGGGAAGTGTACCACATATTTATCTTATAACTTATGATCTCTTTCTATTATTTTGTGTATATTTTATCATTAGCTATACCTACTACTTAGTGTTGCAGTGCATAAAATGCTGATGTTATCAAGTAAAAATATTTATTCTCATTTGCTCATTATTATGATTTCTTGATCAAAAAACTGCCATGTGTCAACACACTACAGGCAACAAGTTGGTCAACCAGGACGTTTGTGTCAGAAGTCCTAAGAGACAGGAAATTAGTCAGTGTTCTAATAACATATAACAGTTGAGCTACACATCTGTCCTTTAGCCATTAAGACTTCAACTTCATTGTTGTGATATTGACATTGACAAATAAAGATAACTCAAAAAAACTTATTGTCATAGAGCCAATTTCATAAGTCAACTCACAATGACCCTCATTGGCTTTCCAAAGCTGTAAATCTTGGTAGGAAGTGCTCATCATTTTCCTGCAGAGCCTCTGGTAGATGCGAACTGCTGAAGATACTGTTAGTAAAAACCAGTAAAACTAGGAGGGGAGAGGTAGTATCCCAACGCAATGAATCAACCTATTTACAGTGGAGTCATTGAGGAGAGAAGTCTAGGGTAATGTGGAAATTTTGAGAGTGGATGATTAAGGATATAACTCACTAAGACTGGGAAAATATAATGGAAAAAAGGTCATTGGTGAAGATGATAGGTCTAATTTTGAAAGTATTCATAAGATAGCCAGGTATTCGTGGGAGTTGAATACAACTGTTAACCTTACCCCAAGAAATTTTATTTTTTCCCGCTTGATTTTTGAGAGATACAAAAGAGATTAAAAATCTTTAGACTTTCTTGAGTAACTGAGATGACTTCATTATTTAGGCCTCCAGATCACACCAGAGGATATGTGCTAATAAGTAAAGGTTGGCCTGACCAGAAAGACTACTTGCATGTTAGTTGATATTATTTAAGCTCAGTAATAGGCAGAACGATTTCATTAATCATGTCTATGCCATGACTGCTCCATTGTGACTACATTGTAAAGTTACCAAGAAAAGCTTCGGTCACTCAAGCTCCATGGGCTTCCTAGTTGGTGAAAGGCATGGAGGAGAGTGATTCATCCTTTTTGAAAATATAAACTCCATACTGGGAATTTTTATTTATATGGTTTTAATTGTAAAAAAACTGTAATTCTAAAAATAGCACTTTCTGTGAGTTTGTTCTGTGAGTGAGATGTTGCAATGACTTCTCAAATTGGAGAGATCAGTGGGAACAAATGGGTCAGAAGTGAGGGATGCTGGTATCCTGAAAGGGAAGTGGGGAGATCCTGAATGTAGCCAGCAGGTCTGAAGTCGTGATTCCATGTGGCCTCCTAAGCTGATGGTTGAAGGCATAGGCCTGCTTGCCAGCCTATAGTGTCCTCTAACTTGGCAGTAACCTTTAAGTTGATAACCTTTAACATCTGAGCTCTGATTCCAGGTGGTAGAGTCAAGAAAGTAGTGCTGCTTGTTTCTGCAGTGTCAGAATTGAACAGATAAGTGAAAAGCCAGGATTTGGTGTCCTGTTGATTTGGGTTTGCTCCTCTCAGCACTTATAAAGCATAGGAGTCGTCCTGATTGAAAGACAGAGTCTATGACATTAAAGTGACGTTTGGAAACATATGATAGAGAGCAGCCCCAGTTAAAACAAAGGTGTAGTTGGCCCAGAATTTAGGGACCCCCTGAGGACTATCCATTTTTTCTATTCTTTAGGCATGATTTTAACATGTATTTTATTGACTATAAGTGTTCACTGAATCAAATATCAGCAGTGTTTTATTAAGCCTTTGTTTCAAGGTACTAATCAGTCCTGTATATAAAGGCGCCAGATATATTTGTTGAACTAAAACCAAAATAGCATTTCCCAACCTTAATGCCGTAAAGACAGATTTCCATAATGATAACCCTGAGGTTGGGTAATGTGAGGTGTACCCAATATGTCTGACTGAAGTTATTCATTCAGTTTTGTCCAATACTGTGCTAGCTTTAAATATATGTTGTAGCTTACAAGTCAGCAATCAATGTGTAGTATAGAGGGTAATTCACCAGAGTACTTGATTAACCATAGTCCACGCTGTTTAGCTTAGCATATAAATGACTTTGCCACAGAATGCAGGCTAGTTCTAGTTCATTTATAATTAGCTCCTTGTTTCCAAGACTTCTAAACCTTAGGTCAGATTTAAAGTTCATAATCTGAATTTCTTTGGTTTACCCAGCAATATGTTTTTTTCTTTCGTCCTTCTTTCTTATCCCCTGTTGTAGTTTCCAGGTAAAATACAAGGCAGCCAGCTAAAGTTCAATTTCAGATCAAGAGAAAATAATATTTTTAGTATAACCATGTCCCAAATATTACATGGAACACACTTACTCTTTTAAAAAATTGTTCATCAAGATTTCAAATGTAAAGCAGTGTTCTATATTATTATTTGCTAATTCTGACAAGCCGACAGTTCAGTTTAAACTCACTATAACTAGTTTATACATAGACTCCCAGGGTTATCTCAACCATTTTCTTCTAAAATCAAATAGTTACTAAATTTATTCTCCTAAGTGAGATCAATAAATTAGCCCAACCAAAACATGTAGATCAAGATGCAAGTTTATAGAACATTTTTAAACTGCAATTTTACCTTTCATTTCTGTCCAAACGAACTTGTAACTGCCTTTCCTTTTGGTTTCTCCCAGCACTATAAATCGTACGGGAGGAGACTTCCCGCCTTTTTTACCACAGAGCAGCTAGTGACTTTGAATAGCCAGAAAGACGTGCCTTTTAGGGTTAGTAGAGCCATTCCCTTTGGACTGTGACACCTGAGCTCCGTGTGGTTTTATTAACCAGCAAAATGGACTCAAACACATGAAACATCGTGGGGGTGGGTCAAGAGGAGCAAAATTCCTAACATCACAAGTTGAAGCCAACATCACAGCAATAGCTATTTTGAGAATACTATATCGTTTCTCCATTAGTGATCCTGTTTTTATTTTATCCAGAATATATTAAAACCAGTTATATGTTAAAAATGTAAACTTTTTCATTTTAAGTTTTTCAAATTGGTAGTAAGGATGAAACAGAAATAATCACTTTTAAATTAGGGAGTATATATTCAGAAAAACATATATAATGCACAGTAGGTATAAACTCTTAAAACATCCTAACTGCACAATATTTTCCCTTGATAATTACATTTACACTGTAGATGTGCTGCCGCCTTGTGATAATTTGAGGTAGTACTCACTTTAACTCAATCCACTAACATACCAGAATGACAATTTAACCAGTATTAAAATTACTTCTCAAATGATTCATATTTTTCTGTTGTACTGATAAAGTCCTGTCAATTATGGAAATAATGAAAATATTTTCTAAGAAACATATACCTCTTAAAAAAGATGTTCTAGTTGTTCTAACAATTATTGCATATGGCAAACTGACTCATGCTTTCAGGGAGTGGGGAGTGTTTTTAACTGGTACTTTGTTACCTTGAGAAAATATATATATGTTTATGTTAGATTTTTCCTTTCTTTACTAAGCAGTCAGGGTTTTATCCTTTTCCCATACCTATTCAGTCTGTATGCTGAGCAAATCATTTGAGAAACTGAATTTTCTGAAGAAGAATGTGGCAGCATGATTGGGTAAGACTCATCAACAACTTACATTATGCATATAACACTCAAAACACTTTCTCTAGAAGATCAAGGCAACTATAGCCTTCAATATGGAATACATCTCAACATAAAAAGACCAAAACCCTCACCATTAGACCAATAGACATCTTATAGATGGAGACAAGATTGAAGTTAACAATTTTGGACCCATAGTCACTTGATATCAAGAGTCAAAATATCAAAACTTGGTACCAGCCCTTAGTACCAGTAGTCAAGAAATCAAAAGACACGTTGAATTGAGAAAATCTCCTGCCAAGGACTTTGCCAAAGGGTTAAGGAGCAACAATGTCTGTTTAAAGACTAAGATGCACCTAATTCAAACCACAATCTTTTCAATTACCTGCTAAGCATTTGAAAGTTGGACAATTAACAAGGTGACAGAATGTCCTTGGATTGTAGTGTTGGAGAAAAGCATTAAATCAATGTCTTTAGATTGTAGTGTTGAAGAAGATTATTGAATATCATGCCTCTCTGGTGGTTCAAATCCTCCACTAGTTTTGCAAGAAAGCTGGATAACCACCTATACTGTCTGTTTACAGACTTGACCATTAACGGAGCGTCTCTACCGCTCTGAGGCAGTAAGTGAGTAAATGAGTGAGTACACAATTTGAAGGATAGATAGAAGATCTTGTTCACCCTATGTCCTAAGGACTTAGCACATTTTTAAAGAAACATTTGTTACCATTAAGTTTATTCCAATTCAGAGAAATCTACCTATAGAACAGTGTACGGGTTTTAAGGCTGTTAATCTTTAAAATAAAGAGCATGTTACCACATTTCTCCCATAATCAATTTGAACAGCTAGTCTGCTAGATAAACTTTTACTTTTGTGTAATTATTAATGTTGTTGTTGTTGT
>NW_006399832.1:12254559-12255900 GCF_000299155.1 Elephantulus edwardii | reverse complement strand
CAAATTCAAACCTTGAGTTGCTACAATCAAATCATTAATGTTACTGGATAAAATTCCCAAGTAACAATTTTCTGCAATAGAATTCTTCATAAAAATGTTTTATAAAATGGTTTCCTATAATGGCATTGTTGTGTGCTGTCAATGCAGAACTGACCTATAGCTGGCCCTCCAGCAGGGTTTCAGAGGCAGTTAATTACACGGGAGGTGATTGCCCATCAAGTACTGTTCGTTTGAGAGCAGATATTAGAAATAACAGAGAGCTCATTTATTTTTATTTTAAAATAGCAAAATGTAAAAAGTGACATTAATATTATAATTAATAATCTTTAGAAGTTATAAATATATTGAAATCCCTAAGTATGTGCTCCCTCAAACCATTGGAAGCATTCTGTGAGAATGAGATGAGACTCTTGTCTTGTTATTTGCTTTAACCATTTAACACAATCTAGGTATGTGGAAGTGTTGGGAGAGATATGTTCAACAGTGAAAACAAACCCACAAAAAATGAGTGCACAGAAACATTGAAAGTTTTTAAAAAGCCACCTCTTAGAATAACTGATTTGCACTTTTTGTTTTCTAGAACCTGGCTTTATATACTCTCTTTCAAGTTCCTGTCCATCATAATTTCAATAACCAACAATTTCTAATCTGATTGTACCTTCTTGTTCTAATCAGAAACATCCGTAATTACTAGTAATCTTTGGACTACTGAAGAGTGTAAAAAGATGGGTTATAATGCTTTACAATGCAAATAAGAATATCAGTTAAAAAATCTTTTAAAAAGGAAACTCTGTGACAACATAATTAAGATAATTCCCGAGTTGTTGTTTTTTTTTTTTTTTTACTTCAGTAGCTTCAGTGTCAAAGATCATGTTATAAAATGGCAGCTCTCTTGCCCTTTACGTTAAGACCTTAAAATGACTGTCACAGCTTTGAGAATGACATTTTGCCTGACAAATCCAAAGGTGTAAAAGAAAGGCAAAATGTTCTCACCAAGGAGCTTTCTTTTGTATTTAATGAAGAAAATGTCTCTCAAAGCTCTTAATATACTTACTCATTTATCATGTTTTCTAGGTCACATATTCCTATGTAAACAAATCACTGACAGAGCTACATGAGATACTATGGTTTATATGGTTCATTCCCCCCCCCCACACACACACACACAGGCCCAAGTACTTCATATCTGTATAAAATTTGGTTGGAAGGAAAAGGGAGAAGTTGCTGCTGGATGGACAACCAACGGTATCCGCCATGAACATTTCTGGTACGTGTGTCAGTGTGCTGCCAGTCAGTTCTCCCAAACAATTAAGAACGCTGGAAAAATAGACAAACAATAAT
>NW_006399832.1:12225929-12254459 GCF_000299155.1 Elephantulus edwardii | reverse complement strand
GGCCAGCCAATGGCCTCAACTCCCAAGATCTAACAATGTGCACACATGTAAATATCTTATGTTTTATGTAAAAATAATTTGGTGTGTGTATTATACCATTCTCTTCACTTTATTTGCTTGGAACTATTTCCTAAATAAATATTTTACAAAGAGACAAAAAAAAAAATTAAGAACGCTGGAAAAATAGACAAACAATAATTGTGGACAAGAACATTGAGGTCGGCCTAACTTTGAACACCATTAGTTTTCCTCTTGAAGTAAAAGTGGATTCTAAAATAAAGGCTGAGGTCTGGCGTGACAGAATGGACAAAAATCAGAGTTCTTTGATAACCAAGTAGAAAGGGCTCTGATAAACACCCTCAGTCACACACTGAAAAGAAATGCACAAGGGAAAAAAGATACAGGCTTGGAAAGACATGCTCTCATTATGCAATTAGCTTAATCATTGATTAGATGGAGACTTAGATTCAGATTATTTGCCCTCAATTTAAATGCCTTTTAAAAGTCAATTTTTTTAAAGACAACATCATTATCAAGAAACCCAAAATGTCTCTTAATTCTTTTCATTTACAAGACTTCATCTGAAATGAAATATTTTCTCTAAAACGACCTGGAAACAGGAGAAAAAAACTAACAATAAAGAGCAGTCATACAAAACAAGAGAAAATAGAAGTATAAGATCGGAATACTAGAGCTACCAGAGGCAGAGGCTGTTACTATGCTAAGGAATTAGAGGCTAAAATAAAGAAGTGGATAGTAACAACCACCACCAAAAAGATTCAAGGGAAAACTCTGACCTGAAAAAAAATACAATAACTAAAATTAAGAAAATCAATACTTGAGTTTAGGAAAAGCTTAGATGCACCAAGAAGATAAGATAATTAAAAAATAAGTTAAAAAATAAAAGCTGGGTAAAAGGATGAAACATTGTTAAAAAACATAAAGTGCATAGTATGTGCGCTCTTTATCTGTATATATCTCCAAGAACAAGAAAAGAGAATTGATATGGCAGAAATAGAATTTGAAGAAATAATGATCCTTGACTGTCTAAAATCGCATCAAGACAAAACTTTGATAAATTCATACACACCGAGGCACAGCATAGTAAAAATTCTAACAATAACAACAAAAATCCTCCAAAACAACAAACAAAAAAACCAACCTAGCAAGTTAAAGAATTTAGATATCAAAAATCAAAAGACTTCAAAATATCTAAACAGGGAAAAATTAACTAGATAGAAAGTTGGCTTTCTTTCTACTCTAGGAGATGCCAAAATCGGTGAGTTGAGTTGACTGTTATTATGTTGTGTTGACTTTTATCTGAGATTTAAGTCTACAAGCCTGGAGAGATATCATTGTGCCTAATTTCCTAAATGGAGTGAACGGAGACAAACTTTAGTGAAGACTTTGTTTTTGCAGTGTTTTTTTAATGTGTTAGTTAGTCCTATTGTTATCTAGAAAAAGAAAATTCTGGAAGTAGTTTGTGACATTCACACATGTCATTAACACGTTGTCTCGCCCACTTTGGGCATGTTGCTAGAAGGAGCCAGTCCTTGGAAAAGGACATCGTGCTTGGAAAGGTGGAGGGGTCAGTGAAGAGAAGCAGACCTTGGGCAGGTTGTATTTACACGGAGATGGTGACAATGGGCTGAGTTATAACAGAGATAGTGAAGATGGCATGGGATAGGACATTGTTTACAGAGTTGCAGTCAACTTACAGCACATAACAAAACAACAACAGTGTTAATTTGGAAACCCTGGTGGAAAAGAACTTGCATTACCAACCCAAAGGTGATTCGAATCCTCAAGAGAAAGATGGAAAATCTCTTTTATGATATATAGTCTCTGAAAACCCATTGAAGGATCAACTATGAGTTGATTCTACTCAATGGTAATGAGTATGTATGTAAGTGTTATTATTTTCAATTATAGAAAGGAAATAAGTATAATGATAATGAAAGTTTCTGATTTACTCAAGATAATTTTCTAATCGTATAGCTCAAGGCACTGAAAAGAAAGCCAAAATACATACAAATTTACCACAAGAGTTCAAATAGTTAAAATATTCAGGATATCTGTTGTCTTGTCACAAACATGCATGCAATTCCAAACCTTTACTTATTTGCTCACATTTTACCCTCCTGAAAAAATCTTTTCCTCCTGCAGAAATCTTTTCCACTTCCCTCTGCCACCTAAAGCAAGGCTCACATTAAAGCCATTCCCTCAGCCACCTGAAGCAGGGCTCACATTAAAGCCATTATAATACTTCATCTAGGAAACCATGTTTGGTACTTTTATTTCAGTTTTCCTTTAATTTTCATTTGTATCACTCTGGTGGCCTAGTGAAAAGAAACTGTGCTGTCCCAAAGGCACACAGTTTGAGGTCACCAGTTGCTCTACAGGAGAAAAATGTCCAGTCTCCACCAATGTGATTAACTGCCTCTGAAAATCTACTGGAGGGTCAGCTCTGGGTCAGTTCCAACTCTGTGTTACAGAACAACAACACACTGTAATGAATTATTGAATGTCTTTCTTTTATTAATGTATAGGATCATTTTTAGTGGATTTCTTTGATCCATCTTATGTCTTTCAGAGTTCCAAGCTGGGTGATTTGATTTGGAATCACAGACTTCAAAGGAACTACACATGTTCCCTTGTCCCACCCACCACAGGAATCCCTTGTGAACTGTAATTAAGTGATATTTGTTGTTCCCCTTCAACACCTGCTGAGCAGAAAGCACTATGAATTTCACAGGGCTATTCATTTCACTTTTTTTGTGACTTACAAAAAAAATACTTCCTGACATTGAGCAAAATCAGTTTCCATAAATTTTATCCAATTTTCCTAGTTTCCCTTTGTAAAATTATATGGAATAAGTTTAAAATATCCCAAATTCATATATAGGCAATTTGTTTCTAAATGCAGGACGCGCGCGCGCGCGCGCGTGTGTGTGTGTGTGTGTGTGTATCTATATTTATTTATTTACATAAAATTATCTAACCCCTGAGACCTGTTAAAGTGACTTTATTTAGAAATAGGGGTTCACATTTTTAATCCATCACCTGCTCTGCAGGAGAAAGATGGACAATCAACTCCTCTCATGAAATCTGTTGTTGTTGTTGTTGATGGTTGCCATCAAGTCGAGCCAACTCGTTCCGACCATATGAACAAAAGGCCTGAAGTCTCTCTATAACTGTCATCATTTATCAAAGTTCATAGAGTTTCCGAGAAATCTACTGCCTCTAAAAATCTGCTAGAGGGTCCATGGTGGGTCGATTCCCCACCATGAATTAGAAAAGGCCCTAATCCATTATGTCCAGTGTCCTGAAAAGAATAAAAGAAAAGACACAGATATAGAGGCACAGATAGAAGATACTCCTGTGAAGGTGGAGGTAGACATTGAGGTTGCACTTCCTAAACCCCAGGAACACCAGGAGCTACTTGACCTGAAAGCAGCATGTGAGGATTCTCCCCTAGAGTCCTCAGAGGCAGGACGCCCCCCCCCCCAACACCATGGTTTTGGACTTCTACCAGTTTAAAAGAATTTTTTTTTCAAATAGGCAGGAGACATTATTACCTAATTGCAAAGTTGAATCATTATATAACTGCAGACGATTGATAATCATGGCCTAGCCACTAACATTATATAAGCTTTGTCTTCATAGCCAGCACTACTTTGAGCTTGAGCCTTAGCATATGTCACTGTCAGAAGTATATTAGTGTGGAAAATAGATGTGAAAGATCAGATGATAAAATCGTCACTAAATGAGGAAAAGATGTAAAATATGTTCTACAAACTTTTTTTATTTTGATCACATTGTTCAAAATTTTGCAGGAGATTTTTCTTTTCTTTTAGCTTCCCAGCCACTATAGCTCTTAGAAACAGGAGTTAATAGCCCATGTACAGACTTTGTATCTTAAAACTAAGTCCAAAAAGAAAAACCTCATTTGCATTAGCATGACTTGAAAGTAGACTTTTTCTTTTTTTAAATTTTTATGTTATATTGGTTTGCTTACAAAGTTAATATACATTGTGTTTCACACTTTCATTCACGTTGTGTTTCATACAATCATTCCCATTCATTATATTTTATAAAATTAATCACCACGGAACTATGCCTACCATTACCCTGTCTTTTCAGATCCCCATTGGACCTTGATTGATCATGTCAACAGAGTTAGAGAAATTAATATGGTAATGACCTCATCAGAAAGGTCTTCTTTTATTAAGCAAACTTCTGCTGCACCAGAGGAATGGAAAGTAAATGTCAAGTCAGGGTTGGAAACTTTTGTTTTGAAAACAAATAGCATTACTCAGTGTATTAGAATAAATAACTTATTTCATTAAATAGCAAATCAGTCTTCCAAAAGCAAAGTGAAAAAAGCACTGGACCATCATTAAATATCTGCATCCTATCATAAACCCTTAGATTATGCAAAAGTTTTAAGCTAATTTGGTCTAACAGTTGTTATTAATTGTAACACTTTAATAACACAAAAAAGAAAACAAAATGGTTTGTAAATGTCAATATTTAAACACTGGAAGAAAATACTAATTTACTGTAACTAGTATAAAACAAAATGTGACCTTAATTTATATTATTGTGCATTCTATGTAAAAATACATTTTTACTTTTATTCTCTCCCTTTATGACCTACATATGGGTGACAATATTCCTACTAAAAATGACGAATGAAAAAATATGTGAATTCTGCATAATCTACATTCTGAAAGGTCATAACACAATGTAAATAAAGGAATGTGTAAATAATGTATATGAATGAAACACAATGTATACAATTTTGTATGGAATCAGTGTTTGTTGTTGTTATGTGCCTTCAAGTTGCTTGCGACTCATAGCGACCCTATGTACAACAGCCCAAAACCCTGCTCTGTCCTGTGCCAATCTTATCATCTACAACACACCTACCCCTATTATCCAGTGACTGAATCAATCTATTTCATCATGGGTCTTTCTCTCCTGCACTGTCTCTCCACCCTTCCAAACATGACATCCCTCTCCAAGAACTGGTCCCTCCTTGCAACATGTCCAAAGTATGTCAGATGGAGCTTCAGAATCCTTGCCTCCAAGAAGCAGCCTGGTTTAACTCTCTCCAGGATGAACCTGATCATTGTTTTAGCAGTCCATGGTATATTCAGTAATCGTTTCCAACACCACAGCTCAAAGGCATCAATTCTCCTATCATCTCTAGTCATTGTATATCCCTCTGATGCATAGCAAGTTATTGCAAAGACCATGGCCCGTACTGGGCTCACTTTAGTCTCCTGACTGACATCGTTGCTCTTCAGTACTTTGTAGAGGTGTCTAACAGCAGACTTTCCCAGTGCAATGCATCTTAATTTCCTGGCTGCTAGTGTCAAAAGTGTTGATTGTGGAGCCAAGGAAACTAAAGCTGTTTACAGTCTCTTCACCATCCATCACGATGCTGCCAATGGGCCCAGTGGTGAGAATCTTTATTTTCTTGATATTGAGCTTCAATCCATATTGAAGGCTACAGTCCTTGACCTTCTGTAGCAAGCACTTTAGGTCCCCCTCTGTTTCAGCAAGCAGGGTTGTGTCATCTGCATAATGCAGATTGTTGATGAGTCTTCCTCCAATCCTCATGCTACATTTCTCCTCATAGAGCCCAGCCTCCCAGATAGTCTTCTCTGCCTATAGATTGAAAAGGTATGGAGAGGCAAGCTCTGGTGGCCTAGTGGCAAAAGGCTGCACTGCAACCCTAGAGGTGTGCAGTTCAAATCCACCAGATGCTTTGCTGGAGAAGGAGGGACAATCTCCTCCTGTACCAGTCAGATCTGATTTGACAGTGTACACACACACACACACACACACACACACACACTAAATAATAAAATTTTAGAAAAAGAAAAAAAAAGAAAAGCTATGAAGACAGGATACATCCCTGGCATACTAGAATAAATATATATTTTAAAAAAAAGTCCAATAATTGTCACCTAACTGAGGGGTCGGAGGAGAGTCATTCCAGGATAAGGTATTCGTGTTACTCTGTAAACCTCTGTTTGAAACAAAACAAACAGTTTGTTAGTACTAACATTTTAATGGATTCTTTGTTGATCCTTAAAAAATACAAACTATTGCCCTCAAGTAGGAAACAACTCATACCTGACCCTCCATTGGGCTTCCAAGACTGAAAATTGCATGAGAGGAGATTGGCTGTCTTTCTCTGAAAGATCAGCTGGTGGGTTCAAATCACCAGAGCTATGTGGTCTTTGGGTGAGCTGTGCAGCTCCCTAAGAACGGGCCACCAGAACCTCCTTTATTGTGCATATAATGCTAATGTATGGAATAAGATTTCTATAATATGAAATATATCAGAATTTTTTTCTTTGTGTCTTACACATTTTATTTGTGTGATAGAATGTTCCCAAAGTCACATTTTATTTTGGTACATGGGTGAATAGTAGAGGAAATTGAAGTTTGAATAGCTGATAAAACCATCTTCCTTCAACTATGTCCTGATATACAATCGAGAAGGATCTAAGCACATATCAAATGAGTAACAGTGTACTGACAGCCTGTGAAGTTTAGTTCTAGGCATAATTACATTAGAGTTCTGTGGAATGCTTATGAATCTTTGATTCAAAAAAATAGCTCATGATCACAGAAGCTTTCTACACAGCCCACAGGATTTCTCCTGAAAGCAAGATTAAGTCTGCCGGGGTCACGATGGGAGTGAAAATTGTACTAGATTTTTCTATACAACAATATCATGGTATATATATATATAGCAAAAGCATTTTAAAAATTTGTCTCTTGAACTTTGTAATTGCACAGAATTTAGACTAAAGGAAGAAAATTAGAGATGTTCAAGATTTACCTATAGTGATGCAAGAACAATACTACTTTCTTAGAGAAATAGTAAAAATATAACTATAAAAAAGTTTAAAATAACATTGGCACACACATTCAATAGTGTTAAGTGTGGACATTAAAGATGTAGAAGATGTTTCCTTGAAATAACAGCATGTCCAACATACTGTCATTTAAAATTCAGTTTTCAAAACATCATATAATTTGTTCCCATTCCAGTGAACTTAATAAAAGTATTCATATTTTATTAAACTGTTTGAATAGGTAGACAAAAAAAATGGACGTAATCTGATTGGAGGCCTTTTAAATGGGGTTTTAACATTTTTTATTGATATGCTTGACCTATTAATCTGTATTTTCTTGGCATTGAGATACAATCCATACAAGGCTGCATTCCTTGATCTTCTGCAACAAGTGCTTCAAGTCCTCCTAACTTTTAGCAAGCAAGGTTGTGTCACCTGCATAATGCAGGTTATTGATAAAGTCTTCCTCTAATCTTAATGCCACACTCTTCTTCATAGAGTCTAGCTTCTCGGATAATTTATTCAGTGTACAGATCGAATAAGTGTGCAGAGAGAGTACAACCCTGACACACTCCCATGTCAATTTTAAACTGTGTGGTGTTCCCTTGCTCTGTTCGCCTTCTGGTCCAGGTATAGGTTGCACATGAGTACAGTCAAGTGCTCTGGGATTCCCATTCTTCTAACTGTCAACCAGATATGTCTTGGAGAGGGTACAGCCAGTGTGCTCTTTGGAGGCAAGAATGATGATGCTTCCCCTCAAATACTTTGGACCTATTGCTAGGAGAGGCTATTCCTTGGAGAAGGCCATGATGCTGGGAAGCGTGGAAGGCTGGTGAAGGGAAAGAAGGCCCTCAGCTGGGTGGATTGACATGGTGACTGCTCCAGTTGGTTCCTGTGTGTCAGCCAAGTGTGAGGATGGCGCAGGATCAAGGTTGCTCTATGGAGGTCTAACTAGATTGGACAGCACTAACAACAACAACCCTCTATACAAGAAGTTCAAATGCATAAATTCTTTAGTCATCCTTACTTGTTGCCCAACTTCCATATAGAAGTGAAGCTAGTGAAAACACCATAGCTTGTGGAGGGGGCGGGTGGTGCATCTTAGGCCTCAAAAAGACAGCATTCTTCTTTAGTCCTTGAAAGAGGTCTTTTGTAGTAGATTTGTTAAGTGCACTATGTCACTTGATTTCTTAGCTATTGCTTCCTCTAGTGCCAGTGTGGATACAAATAAAGCAAAATCTATGACAGTTTCGGTACTTTCTTCATTTGTCGTGATGTTGCTGACCGGTCCATTGTGAAGATTTTGTTTTCTTTATGTTGAGATGTAATCCACACTGAAGGCATAGTTCCTGATCTTTGTCAGTAAATAAGTCAAGTCCATTTTGTTTTGTGTAAGCAAGTTTGTTTCATCTGCCAATCATAAGTTTTTCATGACTCTTTCTTCAAACTTAATTCTTCATATAGTCCAGCTTTTCAGAATATTTGTTCAGCACACAGATTAAATAAATACCATGAAACTACTCAACCCTGATACATACCTTTCCTGATTTTAAAACAAATGTGTAAAGGTAATTCATAAGCAATATTTCAAGTGCATTTTGTGTTTATTAGGAATGAACATTATATTTTTGTTAAATACTTTTCTTGTATTTACTAAGATGATGACATATGTAAACACTGTTCTATCTGCATCTAATTGTGGAATCTCCAGATGTTTCTAACTGGCATTGTAGAAGTTCTGTTCTATCCAGAGGTTCCTCAGTAAATTATTGTGCTGATTTACTGATGAGAAATCGGCCATTGAAACCCAGGTCTGACTCATGAGACTGCTGGGAGTCATGACTAAGACAACGGTTTTATCTTTTTATGTTAAAATAGTGAATTGCATTCTTCTCTGGTGGCATGTTGTGATGCTAACAAAAGGACCAAGCATCTCCAGTAGTTTGAAACTACTAGCAGCTCCAAACAAGAAATATGGACAGTCTCCTTAAGATTTTTAACTTCGGAAATCCAGTTATGTTGTCATTATGTTGTTGTTACATGCCATCAAGTTGGAACTGATGCATAGTTGATGGGTTTTAGAAACTGTAAGTCACACAGGAGGACACTGTTTCTCTTTCTCCCATGGAGCAGATGTTGGATTCTAATTCCCTGCCTTTGGTTGGTATTGCAACTTCTTACCACTAGGCCAGTGTATCTCCTTATTTTCTGACTGCTGGTACCAAAGGCGTTAATTGTGGATCCAAGTAAGACAAAATTGTTGACAGTTTCAATTTCTTCTCCATCCATCATGATGTTGCCTGTTGGTCCAGTGGCAAGAATCTTTGTTTCCTTGATATTGAGATGCAGACCACAGAGAAGGCTGCATTCCTTGATCTTCTGCAACAAGTGCTTCAAGTCCTACTCACATTCAGTAATCAAGGGTGTGTCATATACATAACACAGGTCATTTGTAAGTCTTCTTCTGATCCTGATTTCACACTTCTTTTCATAGAATCCAGCTTCTCAAATAATTTGCTCATCATACAAATGAAATAGGAATGGATGGAGAATGCAACCCTGATACACTCCCTTCTTAATTTTATTCCGTGCACTGGTTGTTCTTCTCTGTTTGCACAGCAGCCTCCTGATCCTGGCATAAGTTTCACCTGAGCACAATTAAGTGCTCCGGGATCCCCATTCTTCTCAATGTCAGCCACAACTTGTCATGATCCACACAGTCAAATACCTTTGCATAGTCAAAAATCACAAATAGACATTCTTCTGGTATTCTTTACTTTCAGCCAGGATCCCTTTGACATCAGCAATAATATCCCTAGTTTCATGGCCTCTTCTAAATCCTGCTTGAACTTCTGGCAGTTCCCTATCTGTTCTAGTGGGGTTTGAATTCTCTTCAGCAGCATTTTGCTTGCATGTGATATCAATAATATTGTTAACACCTTGTTAACACAATTAACTGCCTTGGTGCCAGCAGTCAGGAAATAAGGACAGGAAATAAAGACACATTGCATTGGGAAAATCTGTAGTTAGGGACCGCTCCAAATTATTCAGGAGTAATGATGTTAGTTTGAGGACTAATGTACATCTGATCCAAGCCATAGGCTTTCCAATCACTGGCTATGCATCTGGCAGCTGGACAATGAATAGGGATGACAGAAGAAGAATGAAGGCCTTTAAACTGTAGTGTTAGAGAAGCACTGAAGAGCCAATGGACTACCCAAAGAACAAACAGATATGTCTTGGAGAGAGTGCAGCTGGAAGGCTCTTTGGAGGCAAGGATAATGAGGCTTCATCTCACATACTTTGGACATATTGCTAGGAGATGTTATTCCTTGGAGAGGGACAGGATGCTGGCAAATGTAGAGGGTTGGCAAAGGAGAGGAAGACCCTCAACCAGATGGATTAACAGATGATTGCCACAGTGAGCTCTTGTGAGTCAGGGAGTGTGAAGATGGTACAGGAAGGGACAGGGTTCAGATCTGTTGTTCATAGGGTCGCTATGAGTCATACTGCACTCAACAGCACCTAACAATAATGACAACCACCACCACCAGTAAGCCATTAGAGCTGCCTGCGTCACTGTGAGGTGAACTAAATTGACTTGATGGCAGCAAGGTATTTATTTGTGTTTGTGTTTTGTGTGGTTTTGATGTTGGGTTTTTTTTTGTTTATTTTCTAAAGTGAAATCAATCTTGTTTGCTTGTAATAACTCCCATTGGTTATTATCATGTTGTTGTTGTTGTTATGTGCCATCGAGACATTAGTGACTCATAGCGACCCTGTGTACAACAGCCCTAAATCGTGCTTTATCCTGTGTCAATCTCATTGCCTCTGACACACCGATCCCGATTACCCCAGTCACTGAATCAATCCACCTCATAGAGGGTGTTCCCCTCCTGCGCTGTCCCTCCACTCTACCCAGAATGATGTCCCTCTCTAAAGACCTGTCTTTCCTTACAGCATGTCCAAAGTATGTCAGACGAAGCCCCAGAATCCTTGCCTCCAAGGAGTAGCCCGGTTTAACCCTCTCTAGGATGAATCTGTTTGTTTTCTTGGCAGTCCATGGTACATTCAATACTCTTCTCCAGCACCACAGCTCAAAGGCATCAATTCTCCTTCTATCCTCTCTGGTCATTGTCCAACTCTCTGATGCATAACAAGTGATTGCAAAAACCATGACCTGTATCAGGCACACCTTGGTCTCCAGAGAGACACCGTTGCTCTTGAGTACTTTAGAGAGGTCCCTAACTGCAGACTTTCCCATCGCAGTATGTTTTTTGATTTCCTGGCTACTGGTGCCAAGAGTGTTGACCGTGGAGCCGAGCAAACTGAAGCTGTGAACAATCTCAATCTCTTCACCATCCATCCTGATGGATCCATCCTACCAATTGGTCCAGTGGTGAGAATTTTTGTCTTCTTGACAGTGAGCCTCAGTCCATATTGATGGCTGCAGTCCTTGACCCTCTGCAGTAAGTGCATGAGGTCCTCCTCAGTTTCAGCGAGTAAGGTTGTGTCATCTGCATAACGCAGATTGTTGATAGATCTTCCACCAATCCTAACGCCACGCCTCTCCTCATAGAGCCCCGCCTCTCAGATAATCTGCTCTGCATACAGGTTGAAAAGGTATGGAGATAGGACACATCCTGGAGTACACCCTTCCCAATTTTGAACCATGCAGTGTTGCCCTGAGCTGCTAAATTTTGTTAGTAGTCTGTGCACCGATGGTCACTATTTTTATGATGTTTTTCTCAGGTTTTGATATTTGAGTAATGCTGATAGCACAGATAGAGTGTTCTCTCCTCTTTGGTTTTCTTAAAGGGCTGTTAGTGCTCTTAGGTACTATCAAATCTCACTATGTACAACAGAATGAAACACTGCTTTGTCCCACACCATCCTCACACTTGGTGGCTATGTTTAACCCTATTGTTGCAGCCGTTGTTCCAATCTGTATCATTAAGAGTCTTCAAGTCTCCCCTCACTGTTCGTTCTCCTTTATCAAGGGAGCTTTGATGGTATAATGGAAAGGTGCTGAGCTGCCAACCCAAAGGTAGGTGGTTAGAATCCAGCAGCTGCCCCAAAGGAGGAAGACAGACACTCTCCTTCCACATGATTTATAGCCTCTCGAAACCTGGCAGAGAGTCATCTTTGAGTCAGTTCTGACTTAATGGCAATGAAAGAACGAATGAGTCACTTTTCTGAACATGATGTCTTCCTTACAGAATTCCTCTCTCCTGATACTGAGAAACGGTAACATATTTTCTCAAAAATCATTTACATTGATTTTACTTTTTTTCCTTTATTGTTTGTTAGAATTCACAGATCAAAAAGAAAGGAGAAGGGTTAGTGTTTTTTGTTGTTGCTTTTTTTCCCCAGTTAGTCAAATGTTTATTTTTGTACCAGTGCATCTTTCTATACATAAAAATATGTAAAAACATTTCCAGGGAAACAAAAACATTTTTAAGAACAGCAACGATGGTAACAATGTTCTTATGTGCATTGCAAACTAGTGCTAGTTGGTTATTAGGAACCATTCTAGGTCCTTCCTATTTTTAATGCAATTAGTTTTACAAAGATTGATTTATAAATAGAAAAAAACACCTAAATTGGTTGCTCATAATTTAGGCATTGCTGGTATGGAATAATTTTCCTAGAAATATAATAATCTATCATTATTGACCAGCATGGACCTTTAGAGCTATGTTTCTGGCAGAACAGATTATCCAAGAGGCTAGGCTCTATGAGGAGAAGTGTGATGTCAGGATTGGTGGAAGATCTAGTAACAATCTGGGTTATGCAGAGAACACAACCCTGCTTCCTGAAACTGAAGAGGACCTGAAAGACTTGCTGCAGAGGGTCAAGGACTGCAGCCTTCAGTATGGATTGAGATTAATCCTGGATAGGGTTAAACCAGGTTGCTCCTTAGAGGCAAGGATTCTGGGGCTTCATCTGACATATTTTGAACATGTTGTAAGGAGGGACTGGTCCCTGGAGAGGGACATCATGATTGGGAGGGTGGAGGGACGGCAAAAGAGAGGAAAACCCTCTATGAGGTGGATTGATTCAGTGACTGGAGTAATCGGGATCGGTGTGTCAGAGGCAGTGCTATTGGCTCAGGATAGAGCAGGGTTTAGGGCTGTTGTACATAGGGTAGCTATGAGTCGCAAACTACTTGACGGCGCATAACAACATGTTCCTGGCCTAAGCCAATTCACTCATGTTTGTGGAATTATTCAGTATGGCAATTTGTTGTGCTGTGATACATATGTCTCTCTGTGACATTGGAACACTGGAAGCTATGCCACTAGTGTTTCAAATACCAGTAAAGAGACATTAGCAAACCAAATACCAGTATTCTTGCTGGCCAGGATTCACAGGAGCTTCCTGAGAGAGACAGACTTAGAGGGAAAACTTGGTGATCTACTAAAAAAGTATTTAGCAGAAACCATAAGAACAGCAGTGGAATATAATCTTCTACATGGAATATAATCTGTTGCCTAGAATATAATCTCTTATAGTGCTGGAAAATGAGCCACTTGGGCTTAACAATAATGGCATTCTAAATACAACTAGGGGAAGTATTAGCAGCATAGTGCATAATACATTGGGCTGCTAACTGAAGAAAGGTCAACAATTTTAATCCACCAGCTGCTCAGAGGGAGAAAAATGAGAAATCTCCTCCCATAAATATTGCTAGTCTTTGAAAACTGATGAAGAATTGCTATCAGGATTTAACTGCATTACCTTCACATTTCTTAAGTACAAGAAGGGAAGAACTGCCCTACCAAAATAGAATCAACATTAGTGATGACGGTAGAGAAAAGTGTTCAGGACATGTCTTCATCGATATAGCTTGACTCAAAATGAGAAGAAACAGCTACAAATAGCCATAATCAATCAAAACATGAAATATATGAAGTTCGAATCAAGGAAAATTGTTATTGTTATGTGCCGTCGAGTCACTTGCGACTCATAGCAACCCTATGTACAACAGCCCTAAACTGCTCTGTCCTGTGCTGATTGCACTGTCTCCAATATACCCATCCCGATTACCCCAGTCACTGAATCAATCCACCTCATAGAGGGCCTTCCTCTCCTGTGCTGTCCCTCCACCGTACCAAGCATGATGTCCCTCTCCAAGGACCTGTCCCTCCTTACAACATGTCCAAAGTATGTTAGACAGAGCCCCAGAATCCTTGTCTCCAAGGAACCACCCAGTTTAACCCTTTCCAGGATGAATCTATTTGTTTTTTTAGCAGTCCATGGTACCCTCAATACTCTTCCCCAACACCAAAGCTTAAAGGCATCAATTCTCCTTCTATCCTCCCTAATCATTGTCCAACTCTCTGATGCATAACAAGTGATTGCAAAGACTATGACCTGTATTAGACACACCTTAGTCTCCAGAGAGACACCATTGATCTTCAGTACTTTGGAGAGATCCCTAACAGCAGACTTTCCCATGGCAATACGTCTTTTAATTTCCAGGCTACTGGTGCCAAGAGTGTTGAATGTGGAGCCAAGTAAACTAAAGATGTGAACAATCTCTTCACCATCCATCCTGATGCTGCCAGTTGGCCCAGTGGTGAGAATCTTTGTCTTCTTGAAATTGGGCCTCAATCCATATTGTAGGCTGCAGTCCTTGACACTCTGCAGCAAGACCTTCAGGTCCTTCTCAGTTTCAGTTAGCAGGGTTGTGTCATCTGCATAACGCAGATTGTTGATAGATCTTCCACCAGTCTTGACCCCACACTTCTCATAGAGCCCAGCCTCCCGGATAATCTGTTCTGCATACAAGTTGAAAAGGTATGGAGACAGGACACATTCCTGGTGTATGCCCTTCCCAATTTTGAAACATGCAGTGTTTCCTTGCTCCGTTCTGACCACTGCCTTTTGGTCCAAGTATAGGTTTCTCATTAGCACAATCAAGTGTTCTGGTATTCCCATTCTTGTCAGAGTCAGTCACAGTTTGTTATTATCCACACAGTCAAACTCCTTTGCATAGTCAATGAAACACAGATATACATTCCTCTGGTATCCCCTGCTTTCAGCTAAGATCCATCTAGCATTCGCTACAATATCCCTAGTACCACGATCTCTTCTAAACCCAGCCTGGACTTCTGGAAGGTCTCTGCTGATGTGCTGTTCCAGTCGTTTTTGGATAATCTTCAGTAGAATCTTGCTTGCATGTGAAATCAACAATATTGTTCTATAGTTTCCACACTCTGTTCGGTCACCCTTCTTTGGAATGGGAACAAATAGAGATCTCGTCCAGTCAGTTGGCCAAGTGGTTGTTCTCCAGATTTCTTGGCACAACTTGGTGAGCACGTCCAGGGCAGCATCTGTTAGCTGAAATATGTCAATTGATATACCATCTATTCCTGGGGCCTTATTTTTTGCTATTTCCTTCAAAGCAGCCTGAACTACTTCCTTCATTACCATAGGCTCTTGCTCATATGTCGTTTCATTAAATTCTTCTGTGTCTGCCAATTCCTTTCAATACAGTGACTCAGTATATTCTTTGCATCTTCTTTTAATACTTCCTGGATCATTTAATATTCTTCCTAAAGCATCCTTGATTATAGCAACTTGAGGTTTGAATTTGTTCTTCAGTTCCTTGAGCTTAAGAAATGCTGAGCGAGTTCGGCCCTTTTGATATTCTGACTCCAAATCCTTGCACATTTCATTGTAATATTTTACTTTGTCATCCTGCGCTGCCTTTTGAAATCTTCTATTCAACTTTTTAGTATCTTGAATTCTTCCTTGTGCTTTGGCTTCTCTGCACTCCAGTGCAATATTCAGAGTCTCTTCTGACATCCATTTTGGTCTTCTCTTCCTCTTCTGTCTTTGCCATGACCACTTAGGAGTTGTCAAAATTTAACACTCTAACATAGGCACATTAGGATTGTTATTGTTAGGTGCCATCAAGTTGAATGTGACTCATTGTGACCCTATGAACAACAGACATGTCTTGTGCTATTCTTATCACCTCTGAGACACTTGACCCCATTGCTGCAGTCACTGTGTCATTCCATCTCATTAGAAGTCTTCCTCTTTTTCCCTGACCCTCCATCTTTCCAAGCCTGATTTCCTTTTCCAAGAAATTGTTCCTAGCAACATGCCCAAAGTATGAGATACTAAGCTTTGCTGTCTTTGCTTCTAAGAAGCACTCTGCCTGCACATTTCCCAAGATATATCTTCTTTGTTCTTTTGGTAGTCTGTGGGATATTTGGTAACCTTCAACACCACAAGTCAAAGGCATCAATTCTTCTTCTGTCATCCTTATTCATTGTTAGTCTCTCAGATGTGTAGCAAGTGATTGAAAGACCATTGTCTGAATCAGGTGCAACATAGTCTTCAAATTGACATTATTACTCTTCAATATTTTGAAACGGTCCCCTGACAGTGGATCTCCACAATGCAGTACATCTTCTGATCTTCTGACTGTTGGGGCTAAAAATGTGGATTATTGATTCAAGCAAGCAGTTGATTAACAACTTCATTCTTTTCTCCATCTTAAGTGATGTCATCTCTTGGCTCAGTGGACCTTATTAACAACAGAGGAATGTGGATAACTATAGTATTATAGGTAGAGCCCAGATAGGAAAGTATCTTGTGAGCAGTAGCATACTATCCGTACACATACAAGGAAGATGTAATGAATGTTTAATTCATATATATGCACCACCAACAAAAGCCAAGAGGAGGAAATTCCCACCAACTTTTGCAGTCTGAAATTGACCAGTTATGCAATTAAGATGCATTTGTAATTATTGATGCCCGAAACACAGAAGTTAGACATAATGAAAAAGGGATGGTTATCGAAATACTAGGGCTTAAGGGTCTGAAATGGGCTGGTTATTGCCGTTTTGTTTCAGACAATCATGATCTGCTCTGAAAACTAGAGTAACAGCATTGCAGTCATTGTAAAAATAGAATCTATCCTGAAATACAGTGATAAAATACAGTGGATATGATAATACCCATACATCTAAAAGAAAGATCTGTCAATGTAAATATTTAAGTTTATGAAGTAACAACTGAAGCTAAAAAAGAAGAAACTGGGGTTTTCTATGAACTTCTACGGACTGAAATTGATCAATCATTCATCCACAAGAATGCACTGATGCTTACTAAGTGCATATATCCCAACTGAATTTTTAGACTTCTTCAAGAAGAGATTCTATGTATTGAATACTAAACAATAAAGAAAAATAAGTGGTAGGAAGACATCAGAAACAACATAGGTGAAAAAAGGAAAAGGTCATTAAAAAGACGGAAAAGGAAGAAAAAGAAAAAACTAATATCAAAAGAGACTATTCCTCAGGATTCTCAAGGCTCTGATCTTTTCTTAAATTTATTCATTTCAATGAAAGTTTACAGAGACTTAAAATTTCCAGTCATTCATTGTTGCACTTTTCTCCCTGCCCACTCCCTCCCCCCAAATCACTCTTCTCCTTGAAAAGAAAAAAACCCACACCTCTTTCATTGTTATGCAGTCTCTCCCCCCAAGTTCACTCCACTATGCTCCCTTCACTCTGGACTTGTGTAATGACAAGAATATCCATTCATATACCCCTTTTAAACAGGTCTCTCCCTCATCTGTTTCAATGCACTATACATTATTCCTCCCCTCCTTTTCTGTCTTTCCTCAACCCTGATGTCAGTCCGTTTTACAACAGTGGTTCTATGCAATATTTGTCCTTTTGTCGCTGAGATATTTCACTCAGTATAATGTCCTTCAGGGTCATCATTTTGCATAATATTTCATTAGTTCCTTGTTTTTCAGTGCTGCATAGTATTCCAATTGTGTGAATATACCAGAGCTTCTCTATCCATTCGTTTGTTGATGGGCACTTGGGTTGTTTCAGCTCTTTGCTATTGTGAACAAAGTCGAAATAAACACGGATGTGCATATATCTGATTGGTTGGCAATTATGGTTTCTTTAGGGTAAATTCCCAGGAGTGGAATTGCTGGGTCAAACAGTATTTCTGTTTGCAACTTTTTGAGAAAGCGCCATACAGCCTCCCATAGTGGTTGCACCATCTTACACTCCCACCACCAGTGAATAAGGCTTCCAGTTTCTCCACAACCTCACCAGCATTTGATGTTTGATGTTCTGTTAAATTTTGCTGTTCTTACTGGGGTGAGATGATACCTTATAGTTGTTTTGAGCTCTGATCTTTTGAAAGCAGACTGCCTATCCTGTCATCTGGATGCTGGTGGGTGAGATTGAACAGCAAACTTTTCTTCTAATAGTTCAGTGCTTAACCATTTGTACCGCCAAGAGATTTCATATATAAATATATAATAGAGATATACATCGTATTTTGTAAAAAGTGGTTTTTCAACAAAAAGAACAAATGAGGGAAATATTTTCTTTTGTGTGCCTTATATATCTATTGTGTTGTTGTTCTTGTTGATTGCCTTCGAGTTGAGCATGACTTATATCAACCCTCTAAACAAAAGGCCTGAAGCATCTCTACAATGATCGACATTTGTCAAAGATCGTAGAGTTTCTGGAAGCATGTTATTTAGGAAGTGGATACAACTCCTGCTTCCAATTACATATATTATTCCCTATATATTATACATCTCTCTATCTCATTGCTGAAAAACTAGAACTGACTCATAACTGAGACTCCATAAAGTTACTGAGGCTTTAAGTCATGAGGGAGGAGATGGTTCATTTATTTCCCTAGGAGCCTTTGGTGGATTTGAACTACAAGAACTGCTCAGCCTTTGGCTACCAGTGAAACTTCCTATATACTACTAGATCACCAGAGCTCCCCAGGCTGTGTGTGTGTGTGTGTGTGTGTGTGTGTGTATTTCTGACAGGATGAGAAGTTCAGGTAGCACTGAAATTGATATGGCAGATTAGCAGGCTGGCAACTCTGCAGTTGATTCTAGATCGTAAAGGCAGAATTTTATCTGAGGAAAACCTAATTTTTTGTTTTGAAGACTTTTCACTGGTTAGCTAATACTTATCTATATTTTCAAGAATAATCTTTTCTTTGTGTCAGATATCTTTAAATGTTAACCTTATCTACAAAACTACTTCACAGCATCACCTGGGTTTAATTAAATTGTCCAGCTAAAGTGATACACAACTATCATATTAGAGGTCTTTGATGGTTAATCATATAAAAACATATGAGTATCTAAGAAATATTTACATAAATAATTTCAACTTCTTTATGGACATCCAAATCATACCAGATGTTTTTTCTCTATAAGTAATCAAGAGACATTTAAACACCATACAAGAGAAGAACTAAAGAATAGTTTGCTATTTTAATAAATTAATATATCCTAGGGTAAAGTTCAGATCTTTTATTTGTAGGGTCCCTATGGGTTGTAGTAGACTCAATAGCACCTAACAATCACACAAAAAATGTTACAATAGTGTCCATATAAGCACCATTAATTTTACTATAAATCTAGCTTTTTCATCTTACTCTTTTTACGTTTCAATATATGACCTAAAGATTAAAGGTCTTTCGTTTTCTTTTACAGATGTTTTTCCCATGGTTAAACAGCTAATGAGAATTCCAGGGTTACAACACTCCACTTTGAATAACATCTTACACTTTCCCCAAACTCAGGAATCCATTCACACCACTAAAAACCTGTTTCCACATCTGTAAGCTTGGGTTTTTTTATGATCTCCTTGGGTGGTTCATTTTTTTCCTAGAATTTCCAAACCTGAGATTATGAAACAATCTTTTAGAAAAAAGATATCAGAAATCATTAATCAAGCTTTTACTTGGGTGGTTCTTGAGGTTAAAAAGAAAGGATGATGGTAGTTTCGAGGTTTAAGATGGTCCTTCGCATCATATACAGGACAAGCATGCATGAGAAAGCATTGATGCCAGGAATGTGTCTTATACAGCCTTCCTATTTAAGTAAGCTGAAGATTGCTTCCTCAATTAGTTGAGACTTCTGGGTGGTCTTTTTTTTAAAAAAAATAGCTCTTTGTAGAAAGTAGTGGACTACTACTACAGTAAATGTAAAAGAGCATTCACTCTTTAGCCTTGAAGCTAAGAAGGAATGGATAGCAATTCAATTTTAGGGGTTTGGTTTGGTTGATGTTTACTTATAGAGAGTTTCCTAGATTTCATTTTTAAGGCAGAAGGTGAATACATAGTCAGTACCCAAAAGCAAACAAAAGCGATTGCCATTGACGCAACTCTCATTCGTAGGACCCTATCTGAAGAGTAGAAATGTTTCCATTGAGTTCCCAAGGCTGTGAATCTCTACTGAAACAGACCACCACACATTTCTGCTGTAGAGTAATTGACAAATTCAAATTGCAAAATATTCATTTAGCATTTGACACTTTAACCAATATACCACCAGGAATATAAAGCCAGTAAATGTTATTATAAAAAAGATTTATATATGTTTAAAATTAACTTGCTTGTATATATCTCTGTGTGTAAATTTTCTGATTTATTTCCATATTTAAATAAATACATACGCTTACAGCCTTCAAAATTAAAATCTAAAGAACAAATTTAAAATATCTAGAGAGATGTAGTAAATAAATAACTATTTGTAAGTAAGCTTTGATTTTCACATTTGCTTTCATTTCAGGTATGTACTCTTCCCAGTGTGTTATCAAGATGTATTTCCCCATCACAGTTAGTTTAGGGAGCTCTGGTGGTCTGGTAAGAAACTGTGCTGCAATCCTGAAGACACATGGTTCGAACCCACCAGAGGGAATAGGATGGAGTAGGATGGACTGTCTCCTCCCCTACAATTTACTGTTTCTGAAAACCTGCTAGAAGGATAGCTGTGGATCACTTCTAACTAGATGGTACACAGCAGCAACACAGCACTACACAAAACAGTGAAATAGTTGAGGTTAGTTTTATGTACATTCCACTTTTTTCAGAGCTATTCTTTACCTTTTCACTCTGACTAAGCAGTGATGAAAACAAGTCTATTTCATTGTAAATCTTAGATCTGTATATACAAGACTTTAAAACTATGTGTCAGTGTTTCTCCTTGGAAACAGGATGCTGTTACTGTTAGATGCCATCGAGTTGAACAGAACTCCTAGCAACCCTATGAACCCTGTTGTATCCTGTGCCATCCTCATACTACCTGATACACAAAAGCCCATTGCAGCAGTCACCATACCATGTCAATCCACCTAGTACAGGGTCTTCCTCTCCTTCACCGATCCTCCACCCTTACCAACATCAAGTCCTTCACCAAGGAATAGCATCTCCTAGCAACATGACCAAAATTTGTGAGGGGAAACCTCATCATTCTTGCCTCCAGAGAGAGCACTATTACTTCATTCTGTTTTGTCTACTTTGTGATTTAGAAGTCCTTCTTGGAAAAAAACCATCTCACCCCAGTAAATATAGCAAAATTTAACAGAACAGCAAACATCAAATGCTGGTGAGGTTGTGGAGAAACTGGAACCCTTATTCACTAATGGTGGAAGTGTAAGAGGGTGCAACCACTATGGAAGGTTATATGGCACTTTCTCAAAAAGTTGCCAATAGAAATACCATTTGATCCAGCAATTCCACTACTGAGAATATACCCTAAAGAAACCATAACTGCCACCCAAGTAGATATATGCACATCTATGTTTATTTCAGTTTTGTTCACAATAGCAATGAATTGGAAACAACCCAAGTGCCCATCAACAAATGAATGGATAGAGAAACTGTGGTATATTCACACAAAAGAATTCTCTGCTGCATTGAAAAACAAGGATCTCATGAAATATTATATAAAATGGGTGATCCTGGAAGACATTATGCTGAGTAAAATATCTCTGTCACAAAAGGACAAATACTGCATTATGCCACTGTTATAAAAAAGGACTGACATAGGGGTCGGGGAGAGACTGAGAAAGATGGGATAAATAATGTATACTGCATTTAAACATATGAGGAAGAAACCGTTTAAAAGGGATATGTGATTAGGTATTATTGTTATGACAGGTGTCTAGAACGAAGACAGCATAGTGGAGTGGACTTGGGGGCAGGGATTTTATAACATTGAAATAATTTTTCTTTTACTTTTCAAAGGGAAAAGCGAATTGGGAGGGAGGGGCGGACAGGGAGAAAAGTGCAACAATGAATGAATCAAAATCCAAAGTCTCTGTAAACTTTCATTAAAATTAATTAAAAGGGAACACAAAAAAATCTTTATATCTGAAGACACCCAAAAGATTAAAAACAGCAATAACAAACACTGATGTATAAAAAAAGAAAAGCAATAGCTGGAAATAGACTAGGTAAATGCATTCTCAGAGTTTTGATATCATAAACAAACACACTCCCTCATTGCCATCACATTAGAACTGACCCTCCAGCTGATTGGTGAACTTGAACCTCAAGAAAGGCACCACGTTTGGGTGAGCAGGTCAGCTTCCTGAGGACCAGGTCACCAGTACACAAGTCATAAACAGAAAAACAAGTACATTAATCTTTCCTTATGATGTTTGCTTGCTTTTCCTTTCTTTTCTTGATTTCTCTCTTTCTTTCTTTTTTCTTTCAATTAAAGAGATTAATGAGTATGTAGAATATACCAAAATAGTTAACTAAATTTTACAAAACATTCTTGAGAAAATTCTTCTAGTTTTGGTGCTGGAGACACAGGGATTAAATAATATAATGTAGACATTGCACTGATCATGTCAGTTATGCTGTAATTATGAAGGTTGAGTATCTAATCTTATTTGTATGGTATAGTTTGAATTACATACTGGTGAGAAATATTTGGGGACATTGATGGGGTTTTATATATTTAGTACTAAAATACTGTTGAATTAAATCTTTGAATATGATGACAGCAAGTAGCTTTTTGTCTAAGGAAAGGACTAAATAGAAATGTACGTTTTTGCTGAGATGGTAATTTTACAAATATTTTTTTCCAAAGTAGAAAATATAAATTGTAATCAAGAGGTTTTTAACTGAACACCGTGCTCATTCCTGACTGGCAATGCACACTACACACTGACACAGTGTTTGCCATTTGTACAATATGGTTTTAAAGAGATTTTCACTAGACCAGATGAATGAAGTTGATGGTTCATATGATATTTTTCTCCCCTCTTTTCATGTGTGTTTATGCTTTGTACCACTGGTTGCCCTTTTTATTTCAGTTTTGTTATACACATTTTGTTATTTTTGCTTCACTCATTATTTTGTTTTCTGTTTCAACGTACCTTTCATCGTAATTTTCAAACAGCTAAATTTTCATTCAGGCACTTTTCTTCTTTTCCAATGACATTTTTACAGAATGAAATTCCTCTGTTCAAACTCAAGAATGAAAAACAGCAACACACCCTTCCACACGTGGGGAAAAGTAAACCTTTTATCCTGCTCTTGAACCCCTTACAGTGAAGATGACCTTTTTTTGTTTCATGTCACTTTGTACCCCACCTGTTTTTTAACTACTCCCACACCTGACCCAGCAGTACAGATGAAGGAAACATTCCTTTTTTTTTCTGGAGGGAACATTCTTAGATCTACTTTTTATCTGATTCCAAATGATGAGGCAGGGCTGTAGCGGGAGATGGGGCATATGCTGGGGTTTGCACTGGATTGGATGCTGCATTTTCAATTAGTGTTAGCAGAATGGAGAAGTGATTTGGTTGCCTCTGAATGAGCTCATTATTAGAAATTACCATCTAAATTCCATCAGTATTGAGACTTCCTACTTCATTGCTACTATTTCCATTGCCAACTGAGGTAAGAAGTAAAGTGTGTAGTTTTCATTATCTTACTCTCTCAACCAAGCTAAGGGAGGCTACCACAAACCGAGGAAGGAAAGACAAGGAGAATTCAGTAAGCCTCGCTAGAGTTGCCCTCTCCTTTGTATTCTCACTTCAAGCAGGAATTGCTTCTATTTTATACCTATCGTATTTTTCTTTATACAGAGGGGAAGCAGAAAATCATGCAAGTAGCTCAAAGAGCAACATCATTCAGCAGACAATAAATTAGTGAGTAGATGAATTGCATTGGGAAAGTCTGCTGTCAGGGACCTCTCCAAGGTACTGAGGAGCAATGATGTCAGTCTGGAGACTAAAGTGCATCTGATACAGGCCATGCTCTTTGCAATCACTTGCTATTCATCAGAGAGCTGGACAATGACTAGGGATGGGAGAAGGAGAGTTGATGTGCTTGAGATTTGGTGCTGGAGAAGAGTATTAAATATACCATGGACTGCTAAGAGAACAAATAAGTTTGTCCTGGAGAGGGTGAAGCCAGACTGCTCTTTGGAGGCAAGGATTCTGAAGCTCCATCTGACATAATTTGGACATGTTGCAAGGTGGGATCAGTCCTTGGAGAAGGATGTCATCCTTGGAAGAGTGGAGGGACAGTGTAAGAGGAAGACCCTTGATGAGATGGATGGATTCTGTCACTGGGGTAATGGAGATAGGTGTGTAGGAGACAGTAAGATTGGCAAGGGATAGAGCAGGGTTTAGGGCAGTTGTACATAGGGTCACTGTGAGTTGCAAACAACTTGACAGCGCATAACAACAACAACAACAACAGTAGTGAAATGCGTAATAAAGTTTTACCTTTTGCTTTTTTATTTTTGGCCATATTTTTACATCCATAATTTTTACTCTGTTGGTGGTAGTAAATCAATTCCAAATAAACTGTAGCAATCTGTGTTAGAAAAATGAAATAGCAAATGTTGATAAAAACCCATTAATCCTCCACTATTAAAAGACCAAGGGCTATATGGAGAAAGCCATATCTGACCTTTCCCAACTTCACAAAGGTGAATTGTCCCTGTCAACAACATCAACAGCAAAAAAACCCCAATTCCCATGAGGTCAACCATGTCCCTCACATTCCCACACCTCTTTCTACTCATCTCAGCACCAGTCTTACTCTTTTACTTGGTCCAAAATCTGATGTGATGCCTCACAAAACACAGAAGACATTAGTGATGTCAAAAGGGTTTTAATCCAGGTTAGTAGCATAATACAATGAAGGCAGCTTCCTAAATGTGCTTGAAGGCTCCTCAGCCCTGAACTTCACATCTTTAGGCCAGTGTTACAAAGCTCTCCATCCTGCCAAGTATGACTCTACATATCCTCTCCCATCTTGCCCCAGTTGTCCAAGAAACTTGTGCAAAGGTCCTACTTCTGTTGACATGTAACAGACCCAAGATTCTCATCTCAGGTACTGGTTTTCTGCTGTGGCCACTCTGGCTGTTATTGCTGTTGTGTCTGCTGTGGTCATTGCTTCTGGAGGCCATAGTCTTGCTGGCCCAAGAATCTCTAGCCCTACAGGATGTGCTACATTCTCTTGTTTCTTTTTTACTGATGGCGAGATTTCTTCTAGAAACCTCTTGATCCGCTCAATTTAATGGTGTCACTAGCCAATCTCCATGTGGCTAACATGCCTTATTTGCATATTTTTACCCATCCATGTGACAAAGTCAGAAATGGCTAGTTGTTGTTGTAATGTGCCATTGAGTCGTTTGCGACTCATAGCGAACCTATGCACAACAGCCCTAAACCCTGCTCTATCCTGCACCAACCGCACCGCCTCTGACACAGCCATCCCGGTTATCCCAGTCACCGAATCAATCCATCTCATAGAGGGTCTTCCCCTCCTGCGCTGCCCCTCTACTCTTCCAAGCATGATGTCCCTCTCCAAGGACCCGTCCCTCCTGGCAACATGTCCAAAGTATGTCAGACAAAGCCCCAGAATCCTTGCCTCCAAGGAGTAGCTTGGTTTAATCCTCTCCAAGATGAATCTGTTTGTTTTCCTGGCAGTCCATGGTACATTCAGTACTCTTCTCCAGCACCACAGCTCAAAAGCATCCACTCTCCTTCTGTCCTCCCTAGTCATTGTCCAACTCTCTGATGCATAACAAGCGATTGCAAACACCATGGCCTGTATCAGGGGCACCTTAGTCTCCAGAGAGACACCGTTGCTCCTGAGTACTTTAGACAGGTCCCTAACAGCAGACTTTCCCATCGCGATACGCTTTTTGATTTCCTGACTGCTGGTGCCAAGAGTCTTGACTGTGGAGCAGAGCAAACTAAAGCTGTGAACAATCTCAATCTCTTTCTCTAACCATCCTGACGCTACCAATTGGTCCAGTGGTGAGAATCTTTTTCTTCTTGACATTGAGCCTCAGTCCATACTGAAGGCTGCAGTCCTTGACCCTTCGCAGCAAGTGCATGAGGTCCTCCTCAGTTTCAGCAAGCAGGGTTGTGTCATCTGCATAAGGCAGATTGTTAATAGATCTTCCACCAGTCCCGATGCCACAATTCTCCTCATAGAGCCCAGCCTCTCGGATAATCTGCTCTGCATACAGGTTAAAAAGGTATGGAGACAGGATGCATCCCTGGCGCACACCCTTCCCAATTATGAACCATGCAGTGTTACCCTGCTCTGTTCTGACTACTGCCTCTTGGTCCAAGTATAGGTTTCGCATTAGCACAATTAAATGTTCTGGGATTCCCATTCTTCTCAGAGTCAGCCACAGTTTGTTATGATCCACACAGTCAAACGCCTTTGCATAATCAATGAAACACAGATAGACATTCTTCTGGTATTCTCTGCTTTCAGCCAAGATCCATCTAACATCAGCAACAATATCCCTAGTTCCACGACCCCTTCTAAGCCCATCCTGGACTTCTGGCAGTTCTCTGCTGATGTGCTGTTCTAATAATTTTTGGATAATCTTCAGTAGAATCTTGCTTGCATGTGAAATCAATGACACTGTTCTGTAGTTTCCACACTCAGTTGGGTCACCTTTCTTTGGAATGGGAACAAATATAGATCTCTTCCAGTCAGTTGGCCAAGTGGTTGTTCCCCAGATTTCTTGGCACAACTTGGTGAGCACATCCAGGGCAACATCTGTTATCTGAAATACTTCAATTGGTATACCATCTATTCCTGGGGCCTTACTTTTTGCTATTTCCTTCAAAGCAGCTTGAACTTCTTCCTTCATCACCATAGGCTCTTGCTCATATGTTATTTCTTTAAATTCCTCTGTATCTGCCAATTTCTTTCTATATAATGACTCAGTATATTCCTTCCATCTTCTTTTAATACTTCCTGGATCATTTAATATTCTGCCCAAAGCATCCTTGATTACAGCAACTCTTGGTTTGAATCTGTTCTTCAGTTCCTTGAGCTTAAGAAATGCTGAGTGAGTTCGGCCCTTTTGATTTTCTTACTCTAGCTCCTCGCACATTTCATTGTAGTATTTTGCTTTGTCATTCCGAGCAGCCTTTTGGAATCTTCTGTTCAACTCTTTAGTATCTTGAATTCTTCCTTAATCCCTTAACAGCACACACACATACACACACAGTCCTCAAAGAGTATAGTCCAGATCAACTGGAAATTGGTAGTAGAATAGAATAGATAGGCATTTATTAGTGACCACAGTCTATGAAAATATCTCAGAAGCATTATTTTATCCTACACATAGTCTTTAAGAATATGTGTGGAATAATTGTAAGAAACTACAGATTTTCATATGCTCATATCCAACAAAAGACCTTTTCTGTCAGAGTAGATTATTCTCTTCAAATAAACAAGAAATTTTATAAGATCTCATAACAGGTTGAGGTCAAGGCACCAACAAGGCAGAAACTCATTCCAAACACAAAACACAGATTGAGTTACTCTCGTAACTAATTCTACTTACTTCCAATTAAATCTAGTTTACCCTTATATTCTGCTGTTTGTTGTTTGTCCTGTGGAGTGAGAACTGACTTATAGCTGGCCTTCCAGTAGATTTTCAGGGGCTGTAAATCATACTGAAGAGGAGTGCTCATCTTTCTTCTGCAAACCAGTTTGTGGATTCTAACTGTTATTATCGGGTTGACAAGGGCAACATTTTACCACTAGGCCACCAGAACTCCTATTATTATGTTTAGAACTGTGGAAATACCAATTGCCTCTTTCATTCATTGTACATTCACTAGTCGTTAAAAATAAGAAGACTAATACAATATCTGGGAGAAGGGTGGACAGTTTCCTCCTGTTATAATTTATATCCCTGGAAACTCAATGTGGGGTTACTATATGAGTCAGAAATTACTGAATTACAGTGTGGGTTAAATAAAATATTGTCTTTATCTGTCAGAAATTATTAGGGTGGCACAGACTAGGACACAGTTCAGATCTATTCATAGGGTTGCAGTGAGTTGTATTCAACTTGATGACACCTAATAACAACATTCATGAGGGTGGAGGGATCCTACATTTTTGTACAATTACTGTGGAATCAGACCATTATATGTTCTTCATTAAAAGTTTCACAATTGTATGCTCATTTTCTACATTTGCTTGATGTGTGAATAAATATGCTTCAATAAAGAAGTTCGGGGTGAGCAGTGTATATTAAACACTGAAACATTTTGTAAAAGGCATATATATGTTGGTTGTAGACTGTTTGGTGCACTGACAACTATCTACCCTGCAGTGGTTAGTGTAAAACCTTCATACTCATCCCTAGCACCTTGAGCTCTTACTGAGTGGCAGTTTTTAAGCTCTTGGATCTTACAGTTTAGTAGTTATGCATCCAGGCACACACTGGACTCTGCTTCAGAATCCATAAAACATTCTTACAACCACTTCCAAATCTTCAGTTCAATAGAGTATTGACATAATCTAATAAAAATAAAAAATCTCTGTAAATTTA
>NW_006399832.1:12177891-12225829 GCF_000299155.1 Elephantulus edwardii | reverse complement strand
AATAGAGTATTTTGTCTTGGATAATTTATTATTAAAATATCAAAGAATGTTAATGCTGATAATTAAAATGAGTGCAGATAAAATTTATATTTTGCAACTTGAAACATAAGTAAATTTATATTTAAATTATTAAAATGACATTTAAAAAAATTGTTACATTTCCATTTCTAATGTTTACATTGGTCATTGGGTTTACAACAGTATCTGGATTATTCTGGCCAGTAACTAAAGAGCAAACTTGTATTTTAAAATCTTTTTAAATGTTACTTTTGTAAAATATTGGAATCTTTAAAGTGTGTTTCACATGCATCTTCCTTACTAACAGAATATATAGAACATGACTATGAAAATCACACTTTTTAGTGTTCTCTGAAACAGATTTTTTGAGGATAAAATGTGATACATGTAGTTAGTAGGGAACTGTACTGTCAGCCCAAAGGTAAGCATTCTTCAGAAGAAAGATAGGCAACCTCCTCCCGTGCAATTTACAGCCTCTTAAAACCTGCTGAAGGATTATCTCTGAGTCAGCTCCAACTTCATGGCAATGATTTTTGGGTTTTGAAAGTGCCCACAGTGGGCACCTCTTTTGCAATATCTTCTTGTCCACGGCCCCAATTGCCTGTTCATCTTCATCTCTACAAAAAATATTTTCTGTGAAATCTATTTGAATTCATGGCAACCTCGGTTCAGCTGCTGCTTATTAGACATAGCTCTCTAGGCCTTTATTCTTAGGTATTTCTGAATGGATTAGAACCTGTAACCTTTTGTTTAGCCACTAAATGTGTTAGTTGTACCACCCAGGACTCCATCTTATGTATAGCCAGTCTGTCATAATTACCCAACTCTGCAGTCACATTTAGCTACAGGCAAACAAAAAAGATAGGTTCTCTTTCAGTTCTCATGATAGATGGTGAAGAGATTGAGATTTTTTTTAACAGCTCTAGTTTTCTTGGCTCCACCATCAGCACTCTTGGTATCAGCAGCCATGAAATTAAAAGACGAATTGCACTGAGAAAGTCAGGGACATCCCCAGAGAATGAAAGAACAGCAATGTCAGTCTGGAGGCTAAGGTATGCTTGATCCAGGCCATCATCTTTGCAATTACTTGCTATGTGTCAGAAAGCTGGACAGTGACTAAGGAGGATAGAAGGAACTTTGATGCCTTTGAGTTGTGGTGCTGGAAAAGAGTACTGAATATACCATGGACTGCTTGGAGAACAAACCGGTTCATTCTGGAGAGGATGAAACCAGACTGCTCCTTGGAGGCAAGGATTCTGAGGCTTTGTCTTACATACTTTGGACATGTTGCAGGGAGGAACCAGCCTTGGAGAGGGACATCATGCTTGGGAAGGTGGAGGGACAGTGCAAGAGCAGAAGACTTTCGATGAGATGGATTGATTTAGTGACTCGGTGTGTCAGAGGTTGGCACAGAATAGAGCAGGTTTCAGAGCTATTATACATAGGGTCGCTATGAGTTGCAAGTGACTTGCTGGCAAGTAACAACAACAACAACAATGTATTCTAACAAGCAGAAGGTGAACTCTCCTGTTTCCTAGCTTCTTTTTATCCTCTGAATAGTACAGTCTTGTTTATGAATCCTTCCTACCTCTGTCACATTTTCCACATCATCCTTTTATTTTTATTGTTGTCATTTTCCAGTACTTTTAATATTGTGTGTAAATTGTTGTCAGGTGTGTTAATTATTACCAAAACTTGAGAGTGTGCAGACTAACAGCTATATATGTAGTTTTCCTATAGTTTTTGGATTGTTGATTCTATTCGTTATCTTCACATTAATTCTGGCTTCTGGAGTAGAAAAGCTCTAAGGGATCTTCAAGACTGTGACCTCCTGCAAGCACATCACCAGACCTCTCTTCAGAGGTGCTCCCTATGATTGGATTCAATACACCAGCCTCGTAGCTGTTCTGAGGTTGTTGTTGTTGTTGTGGTTGTTATGTGCCATCAAGTCAAGAAGGACTCATAATGATCGAAGACCGATAAGTTCTGGGATGATATAAAGGATATAATCCATGAAAAAAAGCAAAAGGTCATTACAAAAATAGGGGGAAAAGAGAAAAATGAATGTCAGAAGAGACTCTAAAAATTGCCCTGGAGCTTTAAGAAGCCGAAACAAAGGGAAAGCAGGCTGAAGTAAATGAGCTGAACAGATTTCAAAGGGCAGCTCTGGGCAGACAAAGCAAAGTATTATAATGGAATATGCAGAGAATTGGAATTGGAAGATAAGAAGCAAAAAAAAAGGAAGAACTCACTCTGCATTTCTCAAGCTGAGAGAATTCAAAAATTAATTTAAGCCTTGTGTTGCAATATTGAAATATGCTATGGGCAATATAGAGAAAAGCATCAAAAGAAGATGGAGAGAATACACAGAATCACTGTACCAAATATAATTGAATGACACTGAAAAATTTCAGGAAGTACCAGGTGGAAGCTGCATCAAAGGTATTAGCAAAAAATAAAGCCCCAGGAATCGATGGGATACCAATTGACTTGTTTCAATTAGCAGATGCAGTCATAGATACGCTCATTAATCTATCACAGCAAGTTTGGAGGAAAGCTGTCTGACCAAAGGATTGTAATAGGTCAATATTTGTTCACATTCCCAAGAGAAGTGATCCAACTGAATGTGAAAACTATAAAAAAAATGTCATTACTCTCACATGCAAACAAAATGCTGCTGAAGATCATTCAAACACAGCTAAAAGAGTACATAGACAGGGACTTAGAAGAAATCATGACACAAGAGACATTGCTGTTTCAGATGGATCCTGGCTGAAAGTAAGGAATATCAAAAGAACTCTATTTGTGCTTTATTGACTATCCAAAGGCATTTGACTGTGTGAAAAATAACAAGTTGTGGCTGACATTGAGAAGAGCTGTTTTTGAGCACTTAATTTTTTTATGTTGCCCATACATAAATTCATTTTTTAAGTTGCTGTTGTGTTGTTGTTATGTGACATCAAGTCAAAATCGATTCCTATCTGACTCCAGCAGGTTTTAGAGCTTGTAAAGCACATGAGCACAGATTGACCATCTTTCTTCTGAGAAGTAGCTGGTGGATTTGAGCCACAAGCTTATGAGTTGGCAAGCACAGCTCCTAAGCCTTAGGCCACCAGAATAATTCCTTTTTTGTAGAGTTACTTACTATGATCATTTTTCTTGGATTTTGCTAGTCCCTTTACTTTCTAAGTATTATAAACAAATAGGTCTGTCTTGGAGAGGGTGAAACCAATTTTCTCCTTGGAGGCTAGGATACTGAAGATCCATCTTACATACTTCAGGCACATGGCCAGAAGGGACCTGTCCTTGGAGAAGGACATCATGCTTATAAGGTTGAAGGGGCAGCATAGGAGAGAAAGACCCCGGATGAAATGGATTGGTACAGTGACTGGCACAATGAGGGTTGGTGTGTCAGATTTAGTGAGACTGGCTCAAGACAAGGCAAGGTTCAGAGCTGCTGTCTCTATGGGTCACAAGCTACTTGATGGCAAATAATAACAACGCCAATAGTTCTTCAGGAGAAACATTGGCAATTTTCTCCGTTGTGATTTACAGCCTTGGAGAGTCAGCTATGAGTATGAATAGAAGCATATACAAAGAATTCTTTTTAGTTTGAGAGATAATTTTGTTGCTTTTCTGGTTAAGTACACTCACATCAGTTCACACTCCTAGCAATCCTAAGTACATCGTGAAAATAATATTTAGGGACCGCTGGTAGCCTGGTGGCAAGAATCTGAGCTGCAATCTTGAAGGCACACAGTTTGAGACCACCAGCTACTCTGTGGGAGAAGGATGGGCAGTCTTCACCTGTGCAACTAAACGCCTCTGAAAACCCACTGAAGGTCAGCAGTGGGTTGGTTCTGACTCAATGGTACACAACAACAACATTGTTTCTACTTCTTGGGACAGACCTGCCCATATTTTCTAATTCTCATGTATGATTATTATCTCTGAATCAAAAGTAAAGCTGGTTCTTATATAACAAAAGTTTTAAATGCCTGCTTTGTTGTGAAAAAAAGCTACAGATCATGTAGATAGTTCGCATGGAATCTAAAGCAATCAGTTTTGAGAGACTAAATGTCAATGACTATAGAGAAGACTATGAAATGCTCTACTTCTACTTTCAAATCAAGCAAATTTCTCAAATATATAAATGAGAATAATTTCATTCTAAAGGCTTGTAAATACTTTTAGGGATCACTGCTGTTTAACAAGCTATTGAGATAAATTTTTAGGTTGAGGTTTTTTTCAACCTTCAAGAGATTTCTTTCTTTTCCTTGGTAGCTTCCCTCTTTCATGTGTACTCATTATGGAATGTATACACTTAATCAGATTGTTTATTGTTGTTAAGTGCTGTCAAGTCAGAAATGACTCATAGCTGGCCATCTGGAGAACTTTTAGAGGCAGTTAACCACTTGGGAGGAGAGGGCCCATCTTTCTCCCGTGGAACAGCTGGTGGATTTGAACCCTGTGACTTTGGGAATGCAGTAGTTTCTTACCACTAGGCCACCAAAATTCCAATCAGATTATAACCTAATTTTAAACTGGTCACTAAACTTTAAAAGAATGGAAAAAAACCCTTTGTTTTGTAATTTTAAGATTTTATATGTTCTCAGAAGTTGTATATTGGTCATTTGTTGCATCTCTGTTGTTTTAAAATTTTGGGTTTCTTTTTAATTCACATGGTATCTTATCATTATGATTCTTATGATCATTCCCATACATTGTGTCATATAAAATGAATCACCATTGATGTATGCCCACTATTACCCCACCTTTTCAGATGTCCATTGGATCTTCCCTAATTCCTTCTCCCCCTCCTTCAAGCCACCACTCTACGACCCTGTGATGCCCCACCCCTCTTCCTCCTCCTGTTCCCTCTTTGGACTTTATACACATCTTACTAGTTATCTTTCTGTTTTTATAATAATGGTTTTCAGCAGTATTTGTCCTTATGAGCCTGAGTTTGTTCACTTGCATAATGTTCTTTAGTCTCTCCTATGTTATGTAGTGCCTTTTCAGAGTTTCTTCTGACATCCATTTTGGTCTTTTCTTCCTCTTCTGTCTTTGTAATAATGTTTGCACTCTTCCTGGATGATACCCTTGATATCCTCCCACAACTCGTCTGGTCTTCGCTCATTAGTGTTCAAGGCCTCAAACCTGTTCCTGAGATGGCTCTGAAATTCAGGTGGGATAGACTCAAAGTCATATTTTGGTTCCCGTGGATTAAGTTTCATTTTCCTCAGCTTCAGCTTGAATTTGCATATGAGTAGTTGGTGGTCTGTTCCACAGTCAGCTCCTGTCCTAGTTTTCGCAGCGGATATTGAGCTTCTTCAGCGGTTCTTTCCACAGATGTAATCGATCTGATTCCTATGCATACTGTCAGGTGAGATCCATATGTATAACCTGCATTTATATCTCTTAAAAATGTATTTGCATCAAAACAACTATGAGATATCATCTCACCCCAGTAAGAATAGCAAAAATTAACAAAACAGCAAGCAACAAATGCTGGCGAGGATGTGGAGAAACTGGAACTCTCATTCACTGTTGGTGGGAATGTAAGGTGGTGCAACCATTGTGGAAGGAGGTGTGGCGCTTTCTCAAAAAATTGCAAATAGAGATACCATTTGACCCAGCAATCCCATTACTGGGAATATACCACAGAGAGACCATAACCACCATCCAAGCAGATATATGCACACCCATGTTTATTGCAGCTTTGTTTACAATAGCAAAGAGTTGGAAGCAACCTAAGTGCCCATCAACAAACGAATGGATAGAGAAGCTGTGGTATATTCGCACAATGGAATACTTCGCCGCATTGAAAAACAAGGAACTCATGCAATATTATTCAGAATGGGTGACCCTGGAGGACACTATGCTGAGTGAAATATCTCAGTCACAAAGGGACAAATAAATACCGCATGGTGCCACTGTTGTAGAATGGGTCTGACATCAGGGTGGGGGTATGACAGAAAAAACTGGATAAATTATGTATATTGTATTGAAACAGATGAGGGAAAGAACAGATTAGAGGTGATATATGATTGAGTATTATGGTTAGCACAGGAATCCAGAATTAAGGTTACATAGAGAAGTGTACTCGGGGTGGGGGGTGGGGGAGAAGGGATGGGGGAATTATATACCAATGAAGGAATTTTTTCCTTCCTTCCAAATGAGCAAATTGGTGGGGAGGGGTGGGCAGGGAGAAAAGTGCAGCAATGAATGAAGGGAAATCCAAAACCTCTGTAAATGTTTATTAAAATTAATAAAAAAAATTTAAAAAGCAAAAAAACCCCACATGTATCTGCAATGAATAAGTCATTAATTGTGCACAATTCAATACTTCTCTCTCCAGCTCCATTTCTGTCACCAAGTCCATGTTTTCCAACTACTGAATCTTCTTCTCTGTTCCCAACTTTTGCATGCCATTCACCCATTATTATCAACGCATCTTGATTGCATGTTCGATCGATCTCCGATTATAAAAGTTGGTAGAAATCTTTTATTTCCTCTTCTTTGGTTCTGGTTGTTGATGCATATATCTGAATGATAGTGGTATTCACTGGACTTCCTTGTATGCATATGTATATTATCCTGTCACTCACAATATTGTACTTCAAGATGGATATAGAAATGGCTTTTCCAACTATGAAAGCAACCCCATTTTTTTCTCACCTTTTCATCTCCGGAGTAGTATATCATATGATCATCTGACTCAAAATGCCCCATGCCGGTCCATCTCATCTCACCAATGCCTAGTATGTCAATATTTATGCGTTCTATTTCCTCCTTAACAATATCCCAGAACACTTGATCGTGCTAATACGAAACCTATACTTGAACCAAGAGGCAGTCTTCAGAATAGAGCAAGAAAATGCTGCATGGTTCAAAATTGGAAAGGGCATACACCAGGGATGTGTCCTGTCTCCATACCTTTTCAACCTGTCTGCAGAACAGATCATCTGGGAGGCTGGTCTCTATGAGGAGAAATGCGGTATCAGGATTGGTGGAAGATCTATCAACAATCTGCGATGTGCAGATGACACAACCCTGCTAACTGAAACTGAGAAGGACCTGAAGGGCTTGCTGCAGAGTGTCAAGGACTGCAGCCTCCAGTATGGATTGAGGCTCAATGTCAAGAAGACAATGTCAAGATTCTCACCACTGGAACAACTGGCAGCATCAGGATGGATGGTAAAGAGATTGAGATTGTTCACAGGTTTTAGTCTGTCCACAATCAACACTCTTGGCACCAGCAGCCAGGAAATTAAAAGATGTATTGCAATGGGAAAATCTGCTGTTAGGGACCTCTCTAAAGTACTGAAGAGCAATGGTGTCACTCCAGATACTAAGGTGTGTCTGATACAGGCCATGGTCTTTGCAATCACTTGTTATGCATCAGAGAGTTGGATAATGACTAGGAAGAATAGAAGTAGAATTGATGTCTTTGAGCTGTGGTGCTGGAGAAGAGTATTGAGGGTACCATGGTCTGCTAAGAAAACAAACAGATTCATCCTTGAGAGGGTTAAATCGGGCTGCTCCTTGGAAACAAGGATTCTGAGGCTTCTCTGACATATTTTGCTCATGTTTTAAGGAGAGACGGGTCCTTGAAGAAGGACATCATGCTTGGGAGGGGGGAGGGCAGGCGCAGGAGGGGAAGGCCCTCTAGGAGATGGATTGATTTGGTGACTGGGGTAATCTGGATGGGTGTGTCCGAGACAGTGAGTTTGGCACAGGACAGAGCAGAGTTTTAGGCTGTTGTACATAGGGTCACTATGAGTCGCAAGCGACTCAGCGACACATAACAACAACATGTTATGTAGTATGACAAACAAATTTGAAAAAGGGATTTATTGAGCGTTGGTGTGAATATTTGCCAGATTATTTGGAAAATATTATGTTTTTCCATTTTTGTGCTTTCCATTTTAGACATAGCTTTTGTGGCTGGAACAGGCTTTGTTACTCATCAGCCAATGAACTTAATTCTGGTGACATTGTGTTTTGACGTAGAATGTTGGACCAATAGCAAATCTGCTTCAGGCTCTTCGAAGGTATCTTTAAAAGGATTGTTAAGAGAGATTGGGACTGTGTAGAGAGGTAAAGAACGAGAAGTTTCTGCTTTTAAAGATCAGCATGTTAATAGATTTACGCTTCTTTTTTTTCATGACCTAGTATAATCAGATAACTCAGTACATCATTAATTATTGCACTCTTAGCTGCATTCACTATAAAATCAGAATTGACGTAGACTTTAAATCTTTCTACACCATCTTAGAATCTGCTCGCTATTCAAAATATATGTGAGTTGCCTGGTTCTTGTTGTTTGTCAACTAATTTAGAATTATATGTGAGTACCGTTGGTGAATTTAGCCTTGGATTTTGCATTATGTAGAGAACTTGTAACTGTCAGAACTGTAATGCCACCAGAGCTGTCTTGGAGACGATTTGCAGTTGTATTTTTAGATCTACTGCTAATGTAGTATTTAGCTGTCAGTTGCTGAAATTCTGAACTTTTCAAGCAATGCTATTATTTTAAAACGAAGTCTTAAAATATTGTTTTATTAGCTTATTTAGAAACTTTTCAGAAAGTCATTTATCTGGAAGAAATAATAGAATTAATTTTCTATCTGTAAATAATCTACTTCTAAATGTTCTTTTTTTTAAAAAAAATATTTCTACTATAAAGCTTATAACTACGAGATTTGTATTGATTTGGTTGTGTGTGTGAGAGGTAGATCCTAAACTCGTTTTTTGTAACTTAGATTTAAAAGCACTCCTAAATTTCTCAATTGTATTCACATTTTCAATCTAAAATATAATGAATAGAGTCATTTTCCAGTGTTTTAAAATTATATAAAAATGTAATGCAGAGGAAAGCTGTTTACTTTGATTTGCTTTTGCCTGTTTCTGGGTTTGAGTTTGACATAAAATGATAAGGTAGCATTCCAAGTTCTTAAGAATTCTAGAAGACTTCTTTATATTGTTTCAGAAAGTCATTTTATACTATATAGTTCAATAAGATCTTGTAGTGTGCTTAAAATGCCTGTGTTTAAATTCTATTTAAATTGCAAGTCACAAGGAAAGAAGTCATGATCTTTCCTCATGGAGTTCTTGCTTGATTCCCAAATTCCTTGTCAATTCAGTGTTTTTAAACCATTAACTATTCCTGATAATGACTATAAGTCATTTTGTTTTGTACATTCATGAAAAAGCATTTTTAAAGTCTTCTTTGATGTTTTATATTTCAATGCTTTACATGACTTAAATTTTTGGTCATGAAATCATGAGTGAATCTATAAAATTGTCATTTCTGCACAAATATGCCTAGCAAGTACTGCTTAAAGAAAAAGCATGCTCCTTCACAAGTCAGAAACCAAAAAAAATTGAAAACAATATGTTTATATGCTTTCATGTGTTGTTCATGAGAAAATTCTTTTAACCAGAAACATGAAAAAATCTTAGAGATTATTTAATCTCTGTCAAAATTACATCTAGCAAAATGATCTCTACCTCTGTCTACAACAATTATGTAGATTTACTATTCTCATTTTGATCATTATTATCAGTCTAATATACTGCAACAGCATTTTTCATACTCAAACTACAAAAAATTATCATTTTAGCTTGAGAGATGTCAGCATTGCTAGTTTATATTCTGAAATTTATATTTTAGGGATTATTCATGAAATGATTTTTAAATTATCTTCTTTATGTACAATGTTAATAAAATGTCTTTTTTTCTGCATTATTTGAAAGATCCACTTTAATAGTATACCAGTGTGATAATCATCTGATTAGTGTCTAGTTTTTAATATTCTAGGCTTAAATTATATTTTTAGAGCAGTAAACATATAATAATCTTTTCACAGATGAACAGAAAAGTGGTTTATTTTCATCTAATATCATTATTGTTATCTGCATTGTTAACATGCATCCGTTTTAACATGTATTTATAACTTCCTCTACTAACAAATACCCGACTAAAACAGACTATGTTATTTATAAAGATTGTGTCCCAGAAACATAGCTGAAATACTCTTGACTAGATAAGAATCCCTGTCAATAGTGTGTATGTCACCAGAACTCACAGGTATGCAATCCCCACTATTCTGAGACTTTGAGACCTCTATGTCTGTCATTGATGGTATTTACCCCCTTTCTTCAGTACTCCTTGATTATCTTTTGCAGTGAGAACTAGAACGTTGAGAATGTGCTGACACTGAGAGCAGGTCCAGCACTTCTATATTTTCTGAGAAGAGAGACTTACTGAGTGATAATATAAATGCTTAAGGAAAAGTGGACTTCCTTGGCATTGTCATTTTAATACCATTGTATCATAGTTGTGGCAAAATATATATACCTCAACTAGATAACTGACTTCAGCTGTTGTGTTGAAGTACACATACTATTCCACCCCGGTGATGCAATTGTACTAAGAAGACAGTAACATGGAAGTCAACTTTTACTATAGTACCAATTTTTCTTTTTTTCCCAACTTGTCACATAATTGGGTATTGACAGTTGCAAAGATTAGTGAAGTTGAAGGAATATCTGGTTTAAAAGGACACATTCTGTGATTAGAAATGCTGTTCACTCAGCCGGTGGTCCACTTGAACTCTCCTCTACTACAACCTCCAATTGTTTTAGAATGGAGACGTGAGACCAAGAACATATAAGGAAAAATATACACTGTTATCTTTACTGTATCTACAAGTCCCATCCCTTAACAGTTCATCTCATTGCTGTTGTCAGATAGATTATGGCTGAAAACAGAGAGTACCAGAGGATGTCTGAGTTTTATTGTTTATGCAAAGACAATTGACTGTGTGGATCACAATAAATGTGGTTAACATTCAGAAGATTGAGAATCTCAGAACACCTAATTATGCTCATGCCAAACCTATACCAAGACCAGGAAGCTGTTGTCTGAACAGAACAAGGGAACACTGCGTGATTCAAAATCAAGAAAGGAGTACATCAGTGATGTATCCTTTTTCCATACCTTTTTTTCCCATACCTTTTTAATCTATATGCAGAACAGATCATTTTGGAGGTTGGACTTTATGAAGAAAAAAAATGTGGCATCAGTATTGGAGGAAGACTCATCAACAAACTGTTATGAAGACAACACAGCCTTGCCTGAAGAAACTGAGGAGAACTTGAAATGTTTGTTGCAGTTCAATGATTGCATCCTTCAATGTAGATGCATCTCAACATCAAGAAAGCAAAGCTCTTTACTACTGTGCCAATGGGTAGTATAATGATAAATGGAGAAAGGATTGAGGTTGTTAATGATTTCATCATGTTCAGATCCACAATCAGCATTCTCGGCATCAGGAGTCAGGAAATCAAAGTACAAGCTGCATTGGGAAAATATGCCTTCAACAACCTCTCCAGAATGCTAAAGAACAACAAGGTCAGTTTAGAGAATAAGGTATGTCTGATTCAGGCCATGGACTTTTCAATTGTTTGCTATGTTTCTGAGAGCTGAATAAGGATAACAGACGAAGAATCAATGCCTTTGAGTTGTAGTGGTGGGGGGAAAGTATTAAACATACCATAAACTGCTAAGAGAACAAATAGGGCTGTCCTGTAGGAGTTAAACCAGTTTGCTACTTGGGGACAAGGATTTTGGAATTCCATCTCACATGCTTTTGGCATGTCACCAGGGGAGACAAGTCATTGGAGAAAGACATCGTGCTTGGGAAGAGAGAGAGTAAGCGCAGAAGAAGATGACTCGAGAGTAGATGAATTGACACAGTGAATGTGGCAATGGGGTACAATGTGTCAGTGACAGAAAAGTTAGCTCAGGATAGATCAAGGTTCAAAACCATTATTCGTAGGGTTGCTGTAAGCTGACTCAATGACACATAACGACAACAACAAAGATATATATAAACTTTGAAAGAAATAATAAGTGTTAGAAAAGAAATGGCATCTAAATGTCACTTTAGAAAAAGGCTAAAGCTCTATGTAGTTTACAAAGTGGGAGTGTCAAAATTATGTTATATGTGATCATTCATTTATTTGCTCATTCATAAATACCAAACTGATAATTAATGAGAAATAAGTGCATATTATACTTGCATATAATAGAGAGTGTGTGTGTGTGTGTGTGTGTGTGTGTGTGTGTGTGCGCGCGCGCGCGTGATGCAGGAGACAAATGAGAAATTTCCAATGGAAAATTAGCTTTGGGTCAGCTCTCATGATGTTGAGAGAGTTGTTCACACACACACACACACACACACACACACAAACACACACACTCTTTTCATACTATAAATAATATAGATTTCAAAATGTCAAATTAGATCTTGTTGCTTAGCCTTCAAAATCACAAATACAAAATGTGTTTTCATTCAGATACATGTTTTTAATTTGTTTTAGGAAAATCAATAAAAATGTAAATGCCAAACTTTTCATAAAGTTGGTTTTAGAGAACTCTAACCACTATATACAGTCAACACCCAGGCTATCTCAAATATTATCTGAAAAACTGTTTGAAAGGGATGTATGATTAAGTATTATTGTCATGACAGGAGTCCAGAATGAAGGCTGCATAGTGGAGTGGACTTGGGAGGAGGGATTGTAAAACAATGAATGAGTTTTTCTTTTATTTTCAAAGAGAAGAATGAAGTAGGGTGGGGGGAGGTTGGGCAGGGAGAAAAGTGCAACAATGAATGAATGGAAATCCAAAGTCTCTGTAAATTTTCATTAAAATTAATTTTAGAAAAGGGGGGAAATATTATCTGAAATAGTTGAAATAGATCAGTGAGGAATTTGTGCAAATGCATTTTAGTGAAAGATTGCTGAGTTTGCCCAAACCCTGGCAGTATTCTCTGAAAGTTGGCTAGAAACAAACAGCCAAAACAAGCAATAAAATTGAACTGCCACTTAAACAAGCATTATTGATGTCATGCCTTTGAAAATCTATGTGTCTATTTGTGGAAGTGGACAGGCCTACAATGCAGTGTAAGTAGAATGAAGGGTCTGATATCTCTGGAAGAAATATTTAAATAACAAGATCTAACACATGTGGAAAACTTTGATATATTTAATCTTCAGAATCACCAAGTAAAATGTTGTTGCTGTTGTTAAATGCTGTTGAGTTGAAAACCACTCCAAGTGTTTGGACAACAAACCTGAATCCTATTCTATTCTGTACCATGCTCACCATCTTTGACTTACTTGAACCCATTGCTGCAGTTACTGTGTCAATCCATCTCATTGAGGGTTTTTCCCTCATTTGCTGACGTTCCTTAACAAGCAGGATGTTCCTCTCCAAAGAATAGCCTCTGCTAGCAATATGTTCAAAGTATGTGATATGAAGCTTCACCATTCTTGCCTATAGGGAGCATTCTAGCTGCACTTTCTCCAAGATATATCTGTTTGTTCTTCTGACACCCCCACCCCACCCCCCACCCCCTGCCTCTTAGGACCCTGGGCCTTAAAACAGGGTCCTATCATGAAGAAAGCCAGCTGAGTCACCTCCTCCCTGGTCTGGTTGAGTCTTTGGGCTTTGAGGAAGAGCACCATCACTAAGGAAGCCAACTGAGTCACCTTCCCCACACCCTTTGGATGCAAAGGACTTGTGGCCTTTAGACCTTGTGCTGAACAATGGGCACCAAACACAGAGCCAAGCCACCAACCACGCAAGCCTTAAGGTCCCCATCTAAGCCCCTATCTTTTGGTGCCACCAACAACCTCAGCTGAGCCCTGACCATGATATCCTTGTGCCTGATTTGCTGTCTGTCAGTCTGTTGTATTGGGATGATAATTTTACATGTGGTCTAGTCATAAGAAGCTGTGTTGCAGTCCTGAAAGCACTGTTCAGATCCACCAGCTGTTCTGCAGAAAAAGGATGGGAAATCTCCTCTCATGCCTCTGAAAACCTGCTGGAGGGTCTGCTATGGGTCAGCTCCAACTCAACAGCATACAACAACAACAACAACAATACTTTATAGTTTACATGTGTATATACTTGCTTATCATTTACTCTTATTAGTACAGCACTTTGTCAATTTACTGTACTGGAGTAATCTGTGGCTTGTTGCGGGGCTAGAAGCTATGCCACCGGTGTTTTGAATGCCAGATAAGTCACCCACAGTTGGCAGATTTTAAAAGAGATTCCAGATTAAGACAAACTAAGACACAGAATTGGCTATCCATTTATGAGATAACAGGGCTTTGAAAACCCTATAAACAATCACATGAAATACACATGAATTATGCCAACTGATGATTGAATACTTGAACCTGAAACAATTGAATGACTTCTGCAAGAAGTCATATAGTTAAAAATGGCAGAATAGACAGAGAAACTCTTAATCCTGCCATCCTTTTGTCACACTCATATTCCATCCTCCTTTCTCTGCTGAATGACCCCTACTTACACATTATGTCTTTCTAGCAGAGTTTCCACATTCACTCTGTTCTGTGAGTGGGATGATAAATGATGTTCATGTCAAATATCAAATCGTGTAATAAACATAATAAAAAGATGAAAAAAAGAGAAGCTATGTGAATAGGCGTGATGCAGAGTAATGAAGAATTAGAAGCATAAAATGTAAAACTGTAAGGGAGACTAGATGGAAATGTAAATATTTTGAGTGTCAGGAGGATGCTACAAAGAGCCTTGGTGGTACAGTGGATAGAGCACCCCGTTGTTAACTGAAAGTTTGGCAGTTTCAACTCACCAGCTCCACTGTGGGAGAAAGATATGGTAGTTTGCTTTTGAAAACAGTTACAGACTTAGAAATCCTATGGAGAAATTCTAGAGTCATGGTGAGTGGGAAGCAATTCAATAGCAGTGGGTTTAGTTAGGTTTTAGGAACTGGAGTCGACCTCCTCCTGTTTTATTTGCATGGCACAAATCCATGACCATTGAGATTTCTGAGATCTTTAATTACAAAACAAACCACAAGTAAATAAAGGAGACATGCACTACTAAGTAATATTCATTAAAGTAGTCATTTTACAATGTTATAATTTAAACCAAGGCTTAGGCTTTGGAGGCAGAGATGACGAAGGTTTATATCACAGATTTCGGTCATCTTGCTAGAAGAGGCCATTCGTTGGAGAGAGATACTATGCGTGGAAAGGCAGAGAGTTGGAGAAAGAGGGAAAGACCTTCAATCAGGCTTTCATTACATTATTGCTTTACTCAAATGAAAACCAAAAACAAAAAAACAACTGGGACATCTACAAACTCCTTGCTCATTTCCATTTCTAACACAGGTCATTCCAGACCCTTCCTCATCTTCCAAGAAAATGTTTGTATTTAAGTTATGAGACAAATCTTGTCCTTTAGAGATGTTATCTTAAACCCTTGGATTATAGAGTTCTGGTAGGAGCTCTGTTAAGGAAGTTGTGCTGCAGTTCAAATCCACCAATTGCTCTATCGGGGAAAGATGGACAGTCTCCTCCCACCTCCATGTGACTGTACTGTGAAACCTAATGGAGGACTAGTTATCAGTCAAATCAGACTCCACAGCATGAAGTGGAGTTATATATTGGACCATTAGAGTAAGTCTCATCTCCTTCAATTTCGAGACAGTGTGCCAAATATTCAAAATTTTAAAATTTTCTTGGTATTCTTTTACTCTCCTTCCTATTATCTTGTTTTTATTTGTGTGGGGGGGTTTTTGTTTTGGTTATTTATTGTTTGTTTGTTTTATTTGTGGCTTGGGTGAATGCTTACAGAGAAAATTAGTTTTCTATTCAATATGTTATACACATGTATTATGTGACTGAGTGTAATGCCTGTGACATAATGGCACACTTAGCACTTCCTCCCAGTGCTCCTTGTTTCCATTCACCCATCTTTCATGCTACCTTCCTGCCTCCTGAGCTTTGTTTTTGGCCAAAAGCTGCCCTTTTCGACTCATGGTTGATTACTGTATATCACTTTAAAGGCAAATCTTTATCTGGTTGAAATTTGGCTACAGAGATAAATTTACTTCCCGGTTTGAGAGTGGCTTAGACGGTAAGGAGTTGCACTGCCAATCTAAAGGTTGACTGCTGGAATTCACCAGATAGCTACTCTGAGGGAGAAAGATGGGCACTCTCTTCCCGTGTGATTTTCAACCTCTGAAATCCCACAGAAGAGTCAGCAACAAGTCAGTTCCGATGGGGCAATAATGAACTTCTCAGTAAAGGGCCATAGTCTTGGGTTCTTGGGGAATATCTATGTCAGCTGGCGTACATAGTTCACAAAGACAGTGTTCTTCATCTCTCCTTATGATGTGAGTGGGTTTATATTGCTCTTACTTTCTCTTTTCTTAATATCCTTTCATAGCATCTTCCTATTCATTACTTCATCCCTACACATTTTCTGCTCTATATAAACAATCCTATAAAGGCAAGTATGTTGATTGCGGAGAGGAGCAATGAGGCTAGAAGTGATGCTTTAAATGAATGTATCACCAGGGGAGCTGAAAGTGTCAGAAGTCCAGAGATAGCCTTAGAAAGTCGCCAAGAATGTCCCAGAAAAACTATCATCTTCTCAAACTTACAGAAAAGACATAATGGAAAATAATCATTTTTAAATGCCAAATGTATTTTTAAGTTGCTAAACATTTTGTTTTTGTATGGGAATATTTCTGAATGGATTACACGTTGTTTCATCATTTAAAATGTACGTAAGCATAGCAACATTAACAAGAGTAAATTCTGGGGGGAAGTTCACCCATCCCCCCATTATTTTAACGAAATCATGAAGATGGTTAATATTTTTCAGAGTTTTAAAATAAATAAAAAGTAAAGTAATAACTCACATGCATAGCATAAAAATGGAGAGATGGAAAGTGAATATGTTACATCTTTATTCTCAAGGGTTTGCTAACTCCAACCTCAATCTCAGACACAAGATAGAACCACAGATGTTGAAAATGTAGATAAGTGGTTGTCAAATTTCAGCTAGCATCAGACTCAAAGGTGCAAAGGGAGCCTGTCAAAACATCATGTTGAGACTCCACATCTAATCCAAGAGTTTTAAATTTAATTCATGTATGATGGGCACAATTTTGAGTCTATTCCACCTAAATTTAAAATAATTTTAAGAACTGTTTTGAGTCATTGAACATCAGTGATTGAAGATCAGGGGAGTTGTGGAATGGCATCAAAGACATCATCCATGAAGAGAAAAAAAGGTCATTACAGAGGAGGGAAAAAACAAACCCCAAAATGGGTGTCATAAGAGACTATAAAAATGGCACTAGAGGGTCGAGAAGGAAAAGCAAAGGAAGAGATGCAAAAAAAAAATAGCTGTGCAGATTTCAAAGGACAGTGTAAAAAGACAAATTATTATATCAGAATATGCAGAGACCTAAAATTCGGTAATAAAAAGCATTAACATTCTCTGTTTTTCTTAAACTGACAGAACTGGGAAAAAAATCCTCTAGCCTTGATGCAATATTGAGAGATGCTATGAGAAAAATCTTGAAAAACCCAAGATCCAGCAGAGGAGGATGGAATGATTCTACAGTCTGTTGTTGTGTTGTTATGTGCCATTGAGTCACTTGCCACTCATACAAGAGCTCTAAATGCCATTCTATCCTGTGCCAACCTAGCCACCTCAAACACATTCATTCCCACCACTCCAGTCACAGAATCGATCCATCTTATCAAAGGTCTTCCTCTCCTTCGCCGCCCCTCCAATCTGCCAAACATGATATCCCTCTCCAAGGACCAGTCCCTCCTTGCAACATGCCCAAAATATGTCAGATTAAGCTTCAGAATCCTTGACTCCAAGGAGCATTCTGGCTTCACCTTCTCCAGGACAAACCTGTTTGTTCTCCTAGCAGTCCATAGTGTATTCAATACTCTTCTCGAGCACCAAATCTCAAAGGCATCAATTCTCTTTCTATCATCCCTACTCATTGTCCAACTCTCTGATGCATAGCACATAATTGTGAAGACTATAGCCCGAATCAGGTGCACCTTACTCTCCAGCCTGACATCGTTGCTCTTCAGTACTCTTGAGAGGTCCCTCACAGCTGACTTTCCCAATGCAATTCGTCTCTTTATTTCCTGACTGCTGTTACCAAGAGTGTTGACTGTGGAGCCAAGTAAACTAAAACTGTTAACTATCTCAATCTCTTCACCATCCATACTGATGCTGCCTCTTGGCCCAGTGGTTAGAATCTTTGTTTTCTTGATGTTGAGCTTCAATCTATGTAGGAGGCTGCAGTGTTTGACCTTCTGCAGCAAGCACTTCAGGTCTTCCTCAATTTCATCAAGCAGGGTTGTGTCATCTGCATAATGCTACACCAAAAATAATTAATTGAAAATAAAAAAATTTCAGGAAGTACCATGTGAATAAGAGTCAATGATAACGAAGGAAGAAGTTCAATCTGCACTGAAGGCAAAGCCTTCAAAAAAAGGGGGCTCAGGAATCAGTGGGATACCAATTGCTGTGTTTCAACTAACAAACAGATGCAACGTTTGACATGCTCACTAGACTATGCAAGGAAATTTGGAGTTCAGTTACTTCGCTGACTAACTGGAAGACATCCATATTATGTTTGCTCCCATTCCCAAGAAAGTTGATCCAACAGAAAGTGAAAATTATCAAAAAGCATCATTAATATCACATGCAAACAAAATATTGTTAAAAACCACCCCCCAAATCACTAAAACGATGTATTGACAAACAACTGCCAGAAGTTAAGCTGAGAAATTAAAATGAGTTTAGAAGATACCATGACAAGCAGGGTTATCATTGTTTATGTTAGATGGATCCTGACTGAAAACAGAGAATACCAGAAGAATGTCTATTTAGGTTTTACTGACTATGCAAAACCATTTGATTGCATGGATCATAGCAAACTATGGCTAACATAGAGAAGAACAGGAATCCTAGAACATTTAATTATGCTTATATGAAAACCATACCTAAACCAAAAAACTGTTGCCTGAACAGAACAAGGGAATACAACATGATTTAAAATCAGGAAAGGTGAGTGTTAAAGTTACATTTTCTGTCCATACCTATTCTATCTGTCCACTAAGCAAATCATTCAAGAAGGTGGTCTCTCTGAAGAAGAATGGGGCATCAAGATTAAGAAAAGGCTAATCAACAACCTATGTTATGCAGATGACACAACGTTGCTTGATGAAAGTAAGGAGGACTAGAAATGCTTGCTGCAGAGTATCAAAAAGTTGTTGTTGTTTTTATGCACCATAGAGTTGCCTGGGACAACAGCTCTGTTGCCTGTGTACAACAGCTCTGAACCCTGGCCTATCCTGAGCCAGTTCACTGATTCCAACACATCTAATCCCATGACTTCAGTTATCATGTCAATCCTTTTCATCCAGGGTCTTCCTTTCCTGTGCTGCCTCTCCATCTTCCAAGCATGACAACCTTCTCCAAGGACTGGTCCCTCCCAACCATGAGCCCAAAGTATATGAGACAGAGCTTCCAAATCCTTGCCTCCAAGGTGAAACTTTGTTTCACCCTCTCTAAGACAGACCTATTTGTTCTCCTGGTAGTCCATGGTGTGTTCAATACTCTTCTCTAACAGCACAGCTCAATGTCATCACTTCTTCTACTCTCCTTATTTATTGTTAGCTCTCTGATGCATAGCTTGTAACTGCGAAGACTATGGCTTGTATCTGGCACACCTTAGTCTCTAGACTGACTTCATTGCTTTTCAGCATTATTATTAATGCTTCTTGATTGCATGTTTGATAGATTTCTGACTTCAAAATTTGGTCATTATGGAATACATTCAAGAAGACTAAAATACCACTACTAGACTTAAATGTAGCCTCATGATAGATGGAGAATGATAGAAACGATCAACAGTTTCATCTTACTCAGGTTCACAATCAATACCTTTGAAGTCAGGAGTATAGGAGACATATTGCAGTGGGCAAGCCCACTGTCAGGGATCTCTCCAAATTATTGAGGAACAATGATGTCAGTTTGAAGACTAAAGTGTGAGTGATTCAAGCTATGTTCTTTCAGTCACTATATATCTGAGAACTGGACAATAAATAAAGATGACAGAAGAACAATTATTGTCTTTGAATAATCATGTAATGAATAATGGAGCAAAGTACTGAATATCCCATAGACTGGTGAAAGAACAAATAGATAAATCTTAGAATAAGGGCAGCCAGAGTACTCCTTAGAGGCAAGGGGAGCAAAGCTTCATCTCGCATATTTTGTGCATGTTTCTGGAAGAGGCTATTACTTGGAAAGGGACTTCATGCTTGAAAAGGTGGAGGGTCAGTGAAAGAGAGGAAAATCCCCAATAAGATGGATTGACTGTAGCAATGAGCTCGAGTTTGTCAGAGATGATGAGGGTGGCACAGGATAGGGCACAGTTCATCCCTGTTGTTCATAGGGTCACTGGGAGTCATGCTCAATTTGATGGCACCAAACAACCATAACAAAATAATAAGGTACATGATTGAGGTCTCTAAATTGTTGTGCTGCCAACCAAAAGACTACAGCTCCATCAGCCACTTGGGCTTTACAGCAGAATGAGGTTTTTAATTTGTGGGTTGTTTGTTTGATTTATGATAGGGCATATGATCTACCTTTCTAACTAGTTCTCAGACGGTGTGCATTCTGCTCCTCCAGAGACTACTTTTTTAATTGATACCTGAAGTAATTTCACATATAATAGTTACAGGAGGCCTCATTGTCCCCTTAGACAAAGAAAAAGCCGATTTGCTGTCTTTTCCCTTTTTTCAGCACTTATTGTTGTTGTTGTTTTTATGTGCCATCTAGTCATTTGCGACTCATAGCGACCCTATGCACAACAGCCCTAAACCCTGCTCTGTCCTGCACCAACCGCACTGCCTCTGACATGCCCATCCCGATTACCCCAGTCACCTAATCAATCCATCTCATAGAGGGTCTTCCCCTCCTGTGCTGTCCCTCCACCCTCCCAAGCATGATGTCCCTCTCCAAGGACCCGTCCCTCCTGGCAACATGTCCAAAGTATGTCAGACGAAGCCCCAGAATCCTTGCCTCCAAGGAGTAGCTTGGTTTAATCCTCTCCAAGAGGAATCTGTTTGTTTTCATGGCAGTCCATGGTAGATTCAGTACTCTTCTCCAGCACCACAGCTCAAAGGCATCAACTCTCCTTCTGTCCTCCCTTACCAAGCTTAAAGTTAGCCATACGGCTTAGGTTATATAGTTTATATACTTTCACAAAAACATTTCTCACCTGGAGGAAATTGTCATTATTCCTGTTTTATAGGTGAAGTAAGAAAGTCCACAGAGAGTTGTGCTTCTGACACAAAGGCTGCTCCTCTGGTGGTTCGAGTCCCTCATCAACTGCAATGGAGAACATAGGGCAGTCTCCTTATGTTGGTTCTGACTCAGTGGCAATAAGTTTGAGTTAGGTGTCTTTTTTGTTTGTGGGGTTTGTTTTAAGATTAAGACTTGTCAGATTAATTTCAAGAGTAGGAGTATAACTCATATTTTCCTTCCTTTGATTTAGGGCATTTTCTGGTTTATCAACCTCCAAAACAATATAGTAAGAACACAGAAAAAACAGAGTGACTTTTTTTGTTGTTTTTATATACTGTCAAATTTAGCATGACCCATAGTGACCCTATGAACAATAGATCTGAACCTTGTCCTATATTGTGTCATCCTCATACTTCCTGACACACTAGAGCCCATTGCAACAGTCACTGTGTCGACCCACCTGGTTGAGGGTCTTCCTCTCCTTTACCGAACGCCCAGCCTTCCATGAACCATATCCCTCTCCAAGGAATAGTCCCTCCTGCCAACATGCACGACGCCTGTGAGGCGAAGCCTCGTCATCTTTCCCTCTAAAGGGCATTCTGGCTGCACCCCCTTCTCCAAGACATATTTGTTTATACTTTTGACAGTCCACGGATGGTCAGTGACTTTCTCCAACACCACACAGAGTGGCCCAGGATAGATTAAAAGGCCATCATGATGAGAACATATATGATCATCCTAATTTGAAGCATCAAAAAGCACCTTAGTTACTTCAGTAGTTTATAATTTCACAGAACATTGCAAGATCGGGAAAAGGCTATGTTCACCTTGAAGTTTATACTGAAGCTGCACCTGAGTGAAGGAAGTAGCCTTGCTGAGTTGAACAAAATTACGTATGTCTTTTTGAATAATGACTTTTGTCTCAGCCTTAGGTTTAATATATATTCTAAGTGGGTTTGCATTCTCTGAGTTATATATAATACAGTCTGTAGCTTAGGTAGGCAACTCCTTTTTAAACTCCACAGAGTCGTAAACAATTCATATATATCATTAGTATGACTCTCTTAGTCAGTGGGCTGATGTCTGGGTTTACTATACTTATAAGAAACAAAACAGAAAGCAAAACAAATTAATAAAACCAGAATAGTTTAGGAACCAACATAAGGTTGCCATTTTGTTTCTTGGTTTGAGTTTCTTTTATAACTAAATGAGGATAAAAAATATTCCATAAATTAAAAAGTCTATAGTTTATAATTCTATGAAGTCAAAGTGATTTAACAGGGAAGAAAAGTAATGAAAAAATACTTTACAAAATAAAAGAGTTCTTTAAAATGAATTAATTTGACCTAATGAAAACCTTACTTTTGTGATCTTTATACATTTTTTAAAGTGTCCTTCTCTGAACTGCTGACCAGAATTTGTGCCGCATTGACCACAGCCTCTCTCCTACCTTTAAGTAAAAGAGATTTAAATGGTATTAAGAAGATTCTATCTAATTTTTTCCTATTTTTAAAACATTCTGTCAAACAAAATTTTGGGTTCTTTACAAATTAAATTTCTAGTGATCTTTGTATTGGCTTCCATAATTTTCAAGCTAAATTTTAAAACCTAAGTTGAAATCAAGTATATTTCATTATAACTTCAATGGAACGAAAAAAAAAATACCTTTACACTATCATCCTCATTCTAACACAGGTATGTTTTGAAATGAATTCATGCTTCTCTCAGGTTAAGTTCCTACAGTGGGGTTCCCTGTTTCTCAAAGGTCTAATAGGGGTTCATTAATTCTTCTTTTGGCAGTCAAGTTCAGTTCTGGGTGATGGAAAGAACCAAGCCTTTGGACTCTGATGTTGCATGTACTTGCAATTGTAGAGTAGTTCATACTTAACTCTGCGTGATGGGTGAAGAATTGATCCGCAGTTGTCAGGAAACTCTAAAGAGTTGTAAAAGTTGGTTAATATAGAGTGAGTTGGCACAGGAACCCAATACAGGTGGTGGAGGATGCAGACTATTGGGCCAGACTTCCACACCTGACTTTATGTTCTAAGTACCAGTCAGCACTAAGGATCCCATTTGCTAAGCTATAAAAAGTATATAGTTGCATATGGGGTCACACAATTTGATGGGTGGAAGGGCGATGCTAAGAAATGTATATGAACTTTGTAAATAAACCAGTGCTGTTGTTATTGTTGTTGTTGACTGCCTTCGAGTCCAGCATGACTCATAGCAACCCTAAGAACAAAAGGCATGAAGCCCCTCTACAGCTATCGACATTTATCAAAGTTCATAGAGTTTCCAGAGGAATGTTGTTTAGGAAGTGGATGCCACTCCTGCTTTTTTTTTAAAAGTATATAGTTGGATCATTACTTCCATTGAATTGTTCTGAAAAATGACAAATGGCTAAAACTGCAAAAATAGTACCTTTTGTTGGGTTCAACATCAACCAATTCTTTTTGGTACACTGACTTTATATATTCCTTCTGTCTTCTTTTTTCAAATATTTTTTCATCTTCTTTTAGTACTTCTTGCATCATTCAATATTTTTCTCATAGAATCCTTCAGTATTTCAACTTGAAGCTTGAATATTTTTCCTTCAGTTCTTTCAGCTGGAGATGACTTCTTTCCAATGGTACAGAATTATACTTAAGGAAGAAAGGAAACCTGCTTTGAGGCATTGGCAAAAATTAAGACTCTAGAACCGGATTTGAATACCAGTTAAAAGTGCTTCAGCAAACAAATGCAGTCTTGGATGGGCCCATTAGGCTATTCAGGAAATTTAGACAACTTCCTCTCCAATAGACTGCAAACGACCCATATTTTTTCCCATTCCCCCAAATAAAGTGATTCAAAAGGGTATAGAAGTCATTGAACAATACCATTAATATCACAAACAAGTAAAATCTTGTTGAAGATTATTTTTAAATGGCTGGGATAGTACATCTACAGGGAACTGCCAGAAATTCAAGCTGATTTCAGAAGAGGCTGGTCAATGAGAGATAGCAGATCTCAGATGGATCCCAGCTGAAAGCAGAGAATGCTAGACAAAATGTTTACTTGTGTTTTATTTATCATAGGAAGGCATTTGGCCATGTTATTAATCATAAAAAATTATGGATAACATTTAAAAAAATTGGATTCTAGAGTACTAAATTGTGCTCCTGTGAAACCTGCACATAGGCCAAGAAGCAGTCATTTGAACTAATTGTCTAGGTACAGAATAAGGAAATAATATATAGGTTTAAAATCAGGAAAGGTGTGTGTAAGGATTGTGTCCTTTCTCTATACCTATTCAGTCTGTATACTGAGAACATAATTTGAGAAGCTGGACTATATAAAGAAGAATATGGCCTCAGGATTGGAGAGAGAATAATCAACAACTTGGCTCATGCAAATGACACAATACAGCCTTCAGTATGGAACATCAAACAGACAAAAATCTTCACCACTGGACCAACAGGCAGCATCATGATAGGTGAAGAAAAAGATTGAAGAAGGAAGCCGTCAATGAACTCAACATCCATGTAAGCAACAGACAAGAAATCAAAAGATGTCATTATTGTATTGCATAGACCTGATGTCAAGGACCACTTTTTTTTAAGGTACTAAAGAGCAAGGATGTCAGTTTAAAAGTTAAGGTATGTCTGACCCAAACACAGTACTTTTAGTTCTTATACAAGGGAAAGTTGGATATTGAATAAGGAAGACTGAAGAATGTGTGCCTTTAAATTGTGATATTGGCAAAGATAATTGAATCTTGACTGCCAGAAAAACAAATAAATCTGTTTTGAAGTAACTGAAATCAAAGTTCTCTTTAGAGACAAGAATGGTGAAACTTTGTCTCTCATACTTTGGATATGTTATCTGGAGGCCCAGTCATTAGAAAAAGATATTACTCAAGGAAAAACTGAGGATAATCGAAAGAGAGGTTGACATTTACCAAGTTGAATTGACACAAAGACTGAAACAATAAGCTTGAGCATGATGGAGATTGTATTGATGATGCAGGACCGATCAAAGTTTCTATCTTCTGTTTATATGGTTACTATGAGTCCTGGATGATTCAATGGTATGTAACAATAAAAGGGAAGAGTAATTCATTTAAGTGTAGTTCAAGAGGTAGCTGGTATTAGTTTTCAAGGCACTAAAAATATGACTCATGTCTTTTGCTTAGTTTTATGTCCTCATTGTTTTTGTTGTCATAGTCATATACCATAGAGTCAGAACCAACTCATAGCTGACCCTCTGGTGTGTTTTCAGAGACAGTTAGTAGCACAGGAGGAGATTGCCTATTCTTCTTCCAAGGAACAGTTGGTGGCCTGGACCAGGTGCCTTTGGGATTGCAGCACAACTTCATGCCAGTAGGCCAGTCAATGCAATAATTTTAATACAGCAAAGACTAAAGGAATAGTTACCAGTTAATAAATGTGGCTTTCAGTCAATTCCAACTAAAATAAAAACAAAAAAGTGGCTATCACTTAACTCCAATTCATTGAAAGTCCATGTGTATCAACGTAGAACTGAGCTTTATAAGGTTTTAGTGACGAATTTTACAGGTGCCCATCCCCAGGCCCTTCTCAGAAGACCTCCATTCGCGTAGCAGCCGAGTTTACTAAAGCTTTGCACCACCCACGGATTTTAACTTGACGTGAGACTATTGCTACTGCTGTGATAGTGGTGATGTTGTCATGTGTCATCAAGTTGGAACCAGTTCATTGCTGACATTCCAGTGGGTTTGTAGACACTGTAAATCACCTGGGAGGATGCCCATCTTTCTCCATTTATTACTAATATATCAGTATTTTTGTCCACTTTTCCATTGGGTAGGATCTTGCTACCAAAGATTGTTTCAATTAACCTCAAGGGAAAATTATAAATTTGAATTCTTGTCAAATTCCTTCGACTACATAGCACCTACTACAAACATTAGACATTTTAATTTGAACTACTCTTGAAGCAGTCTTCAGAAAAAATGACAACAAAAGTAGGTATAGAAAAGATATTTTCAGTGTGTGAGCTGCTTGCAGATAAATAAAAATGTTATTTCAGGAGATACTGAAAGATTTCATGTAACAATGACAATAGCAATAAATCAAAACCTCTGCCCATCAAATCTGTTCTACTCATAGCAACCTCATAGGACAGGATAAAACTATCCTTTAAAGTTGCCAAGGCTGCAGATCTTGACAGAAACAGATTTCTCCTGTAGTACAACTGGTAATTTCAAACTACCCATCTTTCAGTTGGTCATAGACTTTCTAGCCACAGTGCTGATAAGGCTTTTTCCATGTAAAATTTTTAGACAAGGAATACCCAAAGTGCTCCTTAGAGGCCAAGATAATGAAGCTTAATCTCATCTGCTTTATTAAGCATATTGTTGATAGGTGCCTTTGAGTGGAGTCCAGCTCAAAGCAAACCTATGAGCAGCAGATCTGAACCTGCCCTCTTCTGTGCCATCCTTATCATCTCTGACACATTTAGTCCATTTCTGTAGTCACTGTGTCAGTCTGTCTCATTGAGGATCTTTCTCTCTTTCACCAACCCTCCAGTTTCCAAGCATGATGTCCCTTTCCAAGCAATAGCCTCTCCTAGCAACATACCCCAAATATGAGAGAGGAAACTTTGCCCTCTTTGTTTCCACATGGAGCACGCTGGTTGCACTTTTTCTAAGAAATATGTTTGTTCTTTTGACAGTCCATGGGATATTCAGTACTCTTCTTAAATACCACAACCCAAAGGCACCAATTCTTCTGTCATCTTTATTCACTGTCTGGCTCCTAAATGCATAGCAAGTGATTTGAAAAGACCACAGCCTGGATTAGCGCACCTTTGTCTTCAATCTGACATTGTTACTTCTCAGTAATTTAGAAAGGTCTCTCTGGCAGTGGAGTTACCCAATACAAAAATGTCTTCTGGTTAAACTAGCGGCCATGGTGGCCCTGCGCCTGCCGCCGAGGGCCTCCCTGTCCGCGCTCTGCTGGGCTTTCTCTGCCTCCGGCCGCCAGCGAACCCCGGGCCACGGCGCTGAGCACAGGGACGCAACGCCAAGCCAGGTCTCAAGATTCTGCCCACCAAGGACATCTCGCCATGATTGGATAGGACCCCCAGATAAGTACTCAAATCTGCGGCCTATTCAGTTTTACGTCCCTCAAGATGAATCAGCCCTGAAACAACAGCTACGAGAGCTAAGACTCGAAACACAAGAATGGAATCAAAAGTTCTGGGCAGACCAGAATTTGACTTTTAGAAAGCCATTGCCCAGCTTTCTGATGCATAGCACGTAATTGCAAAGATTGCCTGGATCAAGCACACCTTAATCTAACGACTGACATCGTTGTTCTTCAGTGCTCTGGAGAGGTCTCTGACAACAGATTTTCCCAATGCAATTTGAATTTTTTTTTTTTTTTAAAGAAAGGCAAACTGGGGAAGGAAGAAGGGACAATGTGCAACAATGAATGAATGAAAATCCAACTTTTCTGTAAACTTCCGTTAAAATCACAATTAAAAATTTTCTTACCAAAAAAAATGTCTTCTGCTCTCCTAACTGCTATTATCAAGCAAGTCAATTATGGATCCAAGTAAGATTAAATCATGGACAATTTTAATGTTGTCTCCATTTATCGTGGACTGCTAGGAAAACAAACAGATTCATCCTGGAAAGGGTTAAACCGGGCAGCCACTTGGAGGCAAGGATTCTGAGTCTCTGTCTAACATTCTTTGGACATGTTGTAAGGAGAGATCGGTCCTTGAAAAGGGACATCATGCTTGGGAGGGTGGAGGGACAGCGCAGGAGGGGAAGGCCTTTTATGAGGTGGATTGATTCAGTGACTGGGGTAATCGGGATGGGTGTGTCAGAGACAGTTGGATTGGCACAGGACAGAGCAGAGTATAGGGCTGTTGTATATAGGGTCGCTATGAGTTGCAAGCGACTCTACGGCATACAACCACCACCACCATTTATCATAATGTTGTCTATTGGCTAAATGGTGATGTTTTTTGTTTTCTTGATGTTGAGATGTAGAAGAGGCTATTCTTTAGAGAGGGACTTTGAAAGGTGGTGGATCGGCGTCAGAGAGGAAGAGCCTCAACAAGATGCGTTGATTGACAAAGTGAGTGTGGCAGTGGGCTCACATGTGTCATATTATAAAGATATTGATGGGATGGACAGGGTTCTTCGTTCACTATGAATCATAGTCAACGTGACAGCACTTAACAGCAACCCTAAACTTCACAACTTTTACTTCTTTCAAAAAATTATATTTTACTGACATACTTAGATACTCAGAAAAGATCATTTTGCTATGTCTGTGTTGTTATCTGGTGAGGAAGACACCAACCTAGCCCTTAGCCTCAAAGATCAGTCTGCAGTGCGACTTGTCTTGTCCTTGCAGTTCGCTCAAACATCTAAAAACTGTTTGTTAAAGAGCACTTTCTGCTTTCACATCTGTTGATGGGAACAGCTGTTATGCTGACAGGACAGCAAAGATATATCCACTGTCTCCTACCTGAATTGCATTAATGCTATGGTGAGATGCCCAGAATGTGTCTGTATCCTAATCACAAGTTACTGAAGACTTGTAATATCCTTGGATAACTGATTAAGAAGTTGTGCTTCCAAGCCAAACACAAACATCTCAAATTCAGCAATGCCTCCTTCTCAAATACAGCCTCTGAAAACCTTCTGGAGGGTCAGCTATGAGTTGGTTCTAACTGATGGCATAAAACAACAACTGTCATTATTATAAACTCCTACTTCCAGTAATATTTACATATAAAACTTAGGCCCTTAATTTAGTACATTTAATATATTAAGAGATTGGACCATTACCATTATAATTTTTAATATTATTGTGTGGAATTAAAAGAGACATATTTGACAAAATATGCAATGTAATTTGGAGTTTATAAGTGATGTAAATAGTAAATTACTTACCATCTAACTGAAAAATTAACTGTTCATACCCACTTATAGGTTGCTCAAGGAGAATGTCTTGGCAACTGGGCTTCTGAAAGGTCACACCTATCAAAATCCTCAATGATGATTAATTATATAAAACACAATGTGTGGGAATGTTCGTATTAAACATAATGTGAATGAAGGAATGTGTGAAATATAATGTATGTGAATAAAACACAGTGTGTACCAATTTAGTATGCAAACCAATATATTAAAAAAAGATCCAAAATCTATGGAGGATAGTTCTCTGACAAAGTGACATAGGCGGAGTCATTATGAGTTAGTGTGGACCCTGTGACTACTGGTTTGCTTTTTTGTAGAGTTTGATTAGAAATAAATAGAAATTGGAATGTATCCAGTGCTAAGTAGCACAACTATAATAACGTAATACACTGTAGATGACCAATGTAAAATGAATTCAGCATACTCTGTTTTCCCTCTTCTTGATCTCATACTTAGTAAGCTAAAATTGCGTGAGTTCCTGTAACTCTTTCTTCCATAATTTCTCTTCTTTACCTGTGGTTCTTTCATTTTCACGTAGTCACCACAGTCCCACAGGCCTGCCCCTTGTTCGGGTTTGTTCATCAGTTACCCTTTGTCCCATTTCATTTCACACTTACATATATCATTTTCCCAATTATATTACAAATTTCGTTCTCTTCCTCTCACTCCGTACACAGTATTGAGCCCAAAGGAGGTATTACTTGTTACAATGATGTACATCAATCTGTGACTATTAAAAAAAAATGTCAAGTGAACTTCTGAAAATAAGAGTAAGCAAATCAGGTAGCATTCTGAGGGTGGCATTCTTGTTCCTCTTGTGTTTTGTTTTGTTTTTTTTAAAAAAGGTTCTCATATTTTGACTCAGCCAACCATCTCTTTTCCATGACATAGTGAAAATACTAGAGTGAGGATGAAAGTGTGGAATACTAGAGCAATACTGTCTTTTAATAGCAAAAATGCAGAGGTGTTGTGGTCCCGTGGGACCCGGGCACTTCTGTGGGCACACGCAGCCGCCTCTGGAGTGGAGCCTTGCCTGGAAGGACCTCCAGGAACAGACTGAGAATGCTTTAATAAGTATTCCTGGGAGTTAGGCTTTCCTGGAAAAAACAAATTAGTGCAAAGAGCCAGTACTGTGCAATTTCAGCTTTAAAAATAGCCAAGTACTGTTAAGGCTGCTGTGTCCATGGGAGAAAAAGAAAGCCCTTGTTAACATGTGTCTCAGCTTCCTCATTAAAACCCAGGCGCTACATTGAAATCCTTGCCCTGCAGATACTGCAAAGGTCGTAAGGTTTGTATCTTTTAGGATGGTTACTTGGATCATCTCTGCATCTTGTAGGAGACAAACTCTGGGGGGAATGTTTCATGCTGGTCTTGTAATAAAGGAGAGTCAGAGATGTCTCTGCTTCCACTTAGGAGTAAGGCTGCCTCCTGTCTATTTCAGCCTTTCATTTGCCTAATTGACCTGCAAGGCTGTAGGGACATTCCCTGCTGCAGAGGCTCTGCTGACTGCAGAGACCCTACCTGGCTGGCCTTCCAGATTAGTGCGTCAGCACTTTAAGTAGAGATGAATGAAAAAAAATCAATCAGAGCAACTGCAGTGGTAGCATGCATAGCTCTAACCTAGTTTGAGCATAATTTTTACCTAGTCACCACAGAGCCAAGCAGTATTTAAGATGGTAAGTGAATCTGTGACAAATGTGCTGCTACTGCTTAATCAGATTTTTTTTAATCCCTTTTTCAGAACAAGTAAGCCTAACCTGCTTAGGAAACCACATTGTAACATGAATTATTATGTCAAGTTTCATGCAAACATTCTTTCTTTATTCTGATTTTAATAAAATTCCTGAATTCAGGTGGTAGTTAACTGATGGCAAATCAGATTGTTGGTATATTATTTTATAGTTCGTATTTATCCAGACTTTTTAAAAAGACAAAAAAAAACCCTGTCTTTCCTTCCCATATGTCTTTGTAAATGCCATCTCTTCTCTCTCTCCAAACTCCAGTGTTTTCCATTTCTAAACTTCTAATTCTGCAAAGATAGAGTTAAGCACTATTTGTCCTCTGGCTACTTTTACTACACCAGAGGAACTGGAATTCCTCAAAGCTGCAGTGTTCAGCTCTCAAAAGACAGCTCCAGTAACTTTCTGAACAGATTGGGTTAAACATTTCTTTTTTTTTTAACAGACCCATTCCGTGATGATAAGGCAGCAATAAGTTGTGCAGTGCAACACGCCAAAGGGTTCCAAATCTCATGAGCCTCTTTTTATGTGATGCTCTTGCAGCGAAGAAGATTCTTTGGGCTGTAAAGATGAAGAGCCTACTCCTCCTGGTGCTGATTTCAGTGTGCTGGGCTGATCATCACTCGGACAACTACACTCTAGATCATGATAGATTTATTCAAATCCAAGGTAAGAAAACACAGACTCTCTTATGAAAATCACATTTATGTCAAGTTACTTAGAATTGAGATGCTAGTTTAATGCTTCTTACATCTTAGTTCTGCTGCACTGCAATTTTTCCCTCTTCTGCTCATTTGTGAATATGTCCCTCTCTTTTGTTGCACCCCCTCACCCAAGTCTTTGAATTCTGTTGAATTACAGTAAAGTTAAGAACTGGAGGCAGTTTAACTTGGATGGCTTCAGAATGTCCAATTGCAGTAAACTGATGTGATTATTCAAGGCTTTCTCGTGCAGATGCTACCTTGCTAGTAGAATCTGATGTGCAAAGTTTATCTAAATTCATTTTGAAAGAGGAGGTAAGTAGGAAGTAAAACTGAAGATGTCAGGTCATCCTATCAGAGTGACTGTTTAATTATTTAAAAGAAACGATGTAAATAAAACAAAAGTCAGACAAGCCTCTGTTCAAGAAATAGCTTACCCGGTCACATTCTCCCTTCAATAAAGCCTTAGCCTCTCATAAACCAGAATGCTGCCCCCTGTATATTTCTGTTCAACTCAGCTGAATTCAAAGCCTGAAAACGGTAGCAGGATTTGAGGCTGCAGTACAATGCAGTTATTTCCTCAGTCCCAGCTTCAGATGGGTGCATTTTGTATTAAGAAAACTAAGAGACTTCAGCAATGGGAAGAGAGAGAGCTAACAGAGCCGAGCTTCCCTGCTTGCCCTTGTATGCTGAATAATTAAAAGAAGAATGACATAATTTAACTATTTAAACATATGATGATATTAATGTTAAATGAACCCTGGGCCAAAGGCAGCATGAATTTTCTAAGAGCTATAAAATATCATGCTTTATCTCCAAGGTCAAAAGTGCTGTCACAGAAAACTGCATTCACTGTTGGAAAGTGTAGTGTGTGAAGGTCAAATGATCATGTAAATCTGGCCAGAAGTATTTTGCTGTGTGTACTCTGACAATGCGAACAGAACTCTGGTTTTGGCTATGCCTTAGCTGTTGGAGACACTTCTCCTTCAGTTCTGATTGTTTGCAAATCTTTCTTTTTCTCACTGTTGAACCAGGGAAAGAAATTATATAATCATAAATTTCACTCTGCAAGCTGCTGACTCAGCTGTTTGTTTTAATGATTGTAGTGAAATCAAAGCTGTTCCTCAAACAAAGCTTGTACAATATTTACGCATTGAGATTTCTAATGAGCAATGCCATCCTTTTATCTTCTAGTCACAGAATTCAATTGCAACAAACTAGTGATACTTAGTAGTTTTAAGTAGCTGTCAAATATACTTCAGCTGTGATTTCAAATTATTAGTACAAAGATACCCAAATTTTCTCATAAACTGTGCCCTCAGAGAAGGAAATTATTTAAAGACTATACCACTTTTTTAAAAGAAGCTTTTAGTGAGCCCATAAGTCAGACTCAATTCTCAAAGCAAGAAAAATTACTGTTGCTTCCATCTACACATTCCCAAAACATTCCATTAAAATTTAATTCAAAAGAATTTCTGACCTAATGTAACAGAATTATAGAGGTTATTTGCATACACTGCCTGTTTGTTTAATGTCTTATAGCTTCAATAGTTCACTCCATTTTCATTGTAAATTCATATTCTTAGAAAGTACAGGCTTGCCTTGAAGAGGTGCTCACAGCTTTCAAGTAATAGAATTACATGCCTATATTTGACTTGTTTAATAGTGGAATATAATTTGGGTCACAGGATTGTAGTATTATGTCCATAAGGGGAATTTTTTTGTTAAATTGCCCAAAATATCTGTCCTCATTACTTTTTCTTCCCAATGAGGGGCAGAAAGTCATTGACTTTCATTCATATTGTCTTTTCATTTTCCCTGATTTTCACAAAAACTGCTTCAAGTGACCTGCCATAATTCCCATTTTCTCCTGTAAAAGCAAGCAATATAGCAAAATATATAATTAGTAAAGGAGATAGCCTTCATTCTTCATTTACTTAACATATTAGATTATTTTCTTTCCCATATTTAAGAAAATTATTTCTTAAACACGGTCCTAAAGGGATAAAGGAGTCCAAACTATGACATGATTTTATAAGGATTTTGCAGTCATCTCATGGAGTAATCTGAATTTCAAATTTCTGAATTGTACTGATTAGCAGCAGGAGCTTGTCTCGTTGACAGAGTACAGCTTTAAACTCATACTGCCAAAAAGATACCTTTTCTCACTTTCATTTTGCATTAAATGTGTATTTTTGTACCCTGGATTCCCTGGTCCTAATTAATGCCACAGGAACAGTGCATGTCCTCTGTAGATTTTCCTTGGCTCTCTCAATGGAGATGCTTACCTCTTGGAGAAATCCATTCTGAAGTCTCATGCCGAAGTGGTCTAATTATTTTTTCCAAAGCCTTCCTCATGATTTTGGTGGCAGAGTGCAATAATACGTAGACCCCAGGGATTTAGTCTGGCTAAATGAAATGCTGAAATAAAAGGAAAGGACTAAGAAAACATAGCAAGTGGCAAGCACAGTGTGTGAAGGGTTTCTAGCAATGAACATTTTGCTAGTGGTGAAAAAGAAAACTTCACTAGCTTCCCATACACAGCTGTAGCAAAAATTGCACATGAATTAATACATAGCTGTAGATAAAATTACACATGACCTTATTCATTCTCTTCACTTTTCCATGTTGTTGCTGTGTACCACAGAGTAGGAACCAAGACGTAGCTGACCTTCCGGTGGGTTTTCAGAGGCAGTGAATCACACGGGAGGAGATTCCCCATTCTGCTTCTACGGAGTAGCTGGTGGTCTCCAACTGCATGCTTTCAGGATTGCAGCTCAGCTTCTTGCCATTAGGCTACTATAGACACTAATTTAAAAATTTGATCTCTATATATTTATTTGTACATCATATACAATCCTCAGTGTTGTCACTCATTATTTGTGATAGAGTTGGAATCAACTCCTAGCTGACTTTCTTGTGGGGAGGCTGTAAATTACACTAGAGGAGATTGTCTGTCTTTCTCCCACAGAGTCACTGGGGGATTCTAACAACTAGAGAAGTCTGGCCTTTGGGTTACCAGCACAAATCTTTATGGACTACACCACCAGAATTCCAGTGTATGGGAAAACAATTTGCTCAAATATTTCTACAGGAAGAGTGACTTTATTAGTATTTTGTAGTACAGTGTGTTGGTTAATATGGCTATGGATTGGAGGATTGGACAGGGTTTTGTTCTGTTGTATGTGGAGTCACTATGAGACACAACCACTTCAACAACATTCAGCAACAACAGCTGTTGTCTGTATCACTGTTGTGTTGCTGTATGCCATTGAGTCAGAACCGACAGCTGACTTTCTAGTAGATTTTCAGAGGCAGTAAATTGCACTGGTGGAAGAAGAATGGGCAGTCTCCTCCCATGCAATTACTGCCTCTGAAAACCCTCTGGAAGGTCAGCTATTGGTCGATTCCAGCTCAATGGTACACAACAACAATAAATCTAAATAGAGGAGATTGTCCATCCTTATCCCACAGAGAGGTGGATTAAAAATGCATGCCTTTTGGATAACAGTAACTTCTTACTATTAGGCACCAGAGCTCCCTATTATCTGTATTGTTGTTGTTGTTGTTGTTGTTGTTGCTACTGTTGCTCTTATGTGATTTCAAGTGACTCAATCTACTGTGACTCACAGTGATCTTATGCACAATAATTCTGAACCCTGTGCTATACTGAGCTAGTCTTGCTGTGCCTGACACACCCACCCCCATTATCCTAGTTACCAAGTCAATCCAGGGTCTTCTTTTCTTCTGTTCCTCTAACTTTCCAAGCATAATGTCCTTCTCCAAGGACTGGTCCCTCCTGACAACATTCCCAAGGTATATGAGTCAAAGCTTCACAGTCTTTGCCTCCAAGGAGCAACTTGATCTCACTCTCTTCAGTATAGACTTGTTTGTTCTCTTGGCAGTTCAATACTTTCTTCTGGCACCATAACTCAAAGACATCAGTCTTCCTTTGTCATTCTCAGCCATTGTCCAGCTCTGTGATGTGTAACAAGTAATTGCAAAGAGCATGGCCTGGATCGGAAGCACCTTAGTCTATAGACTGATATCATTGCGCTTTAGCATTCTGGAGAGATCTCTGATAGCAGATTTTCCCAGTGTAATTCATCCTTTGATTTCCTGACTTCTGGTACGAAGAGTGTTGATTGTAGAACTGAGCAAGTTGAAATTGTTAACAACCTCAGTCTCTTCCCTATCTAACATGGTGCTGCCAGTTGGCCCAGTCATGAGAATCTTTGTACTTTTGATGCTGAGCTTCACTCCATATTGGAGACTGCAGTCTTTGATCTTTTTCAGCAAATACTGCAGATCCTCCTCAGTTTCAGCAAGCAAGGTTGTGTCATCTGCGTAACAGGTTGTTGATGAGTCTTCCTCTAATCCTGGTACCACATTCCTCCTTAGAAAATCCAGGCCCCTGGATGATCTGTTGCACCTATAGATTGAAAAGGTAAAGAGATAAGACACATCCCTGACACATTGCTCTCCTGATTTTGAACCATGCAGTATTTCCTTTCTTTCATCTGATGACTGCATCCTGGTCCAGGTATAGGTTTCACATGAGCACAATCATGTGTTGTGTGATTCCCATTCTTCTTAAGGTTAATCACAATTTGTTGTGATCCACACAGTCAGACACAAATAGACATTCCCCTTTTACTCTCTGCTTTCAGCCAAGATCCATCTGACTTTAGCTATGAAATCCCTTGTGCCACAGACTCTTCCAAACCCAGCTTGCACTTCTGGTAATTCTCTGTCAGTGTACCGTTCCAGGCGTTTTTGAATGATCTTCAGCAAGATTTTGCTTGCATGTGATATTAGTGATATTGTTAGAAAATATCAAACTCTATTAGATCACCTTTTTTGGAATGGTAATAAATATGAATCTCTTCCAGACAGTTGACCAAGAATTTCTTCTTCAGATTTCTTAGCACAACCTGGTGAGAGTGCCAACATAACTGGGGAGTAGAGAGATAAAGAGGATATTCAAGTAACCAGAGGCCTAAGCCATCATATCAGGGTTGGTTAGGGAGAGGGAGACAGATGCTGGTAGGGTGGCCCAGGCAAAGGAACAGAGGGGATACTGGTAGATGCGGAAGGGGGATGAAACCACAACACCATTTGCCAAAGGAGAAGCAATGACCAACACTGGATCTGTTAGCTATGTAATCGGGAAGGAAGTTTCATATGCTCTTTCAGGTAAAATGTCCAATGGTCTGGTATTGTTCTAAAGCTAAGCATACAAATTAAGACAGACCAAGAATAAGGGTTGGCCATCCACTTCCAAAATAACAAGCCTTCGAAACCCTATGAACCTAAATTAAATTGTCTGTATACCTTTCACCAAATCACTGTTAGAGTTATGCAAATATGATGTGTATATGGCCCACAAAGGGGAATGGGTAGTTTGCTAATACTGTAAATACATAAGACTTATGGACTTTTGAGGGGTATTGTTGTTGTTATTGTTTTTGTTGTTAGGTGCTGTCAAGTTAAGTACAATTCATAGTGATGCTATGAATAGCTGACCTGAAACTTGCCTCTCCTGTGCCATCTTCATCATCTCTGAGACACTACAATGCATGTGTCAGACCATCTCATTGGGGGGTCTTCCTCTCCTTTGCTGACCCACCATCTTTCCAAACATTATTTTCTTTTCCAAGGAATAGTCTCACCTAGCTACATGTCCAAAGTATGAAAGACAAAGCTTCATCATCGTTGCTTCCAGGGAGCACTTTGATCATACCCTTTTCACCTGTTTGTTCTTTTGGCAGTCCATGAGATATTTAGTACTCTTCTCCATCACCACAACACGAAAGCATCAATCCTTATTTATTGTCCTGCTTTCTGATGTGTAGCAGACTGAGCAGAAAATGGCCTGAATTACATGCACGTTAGTCTTCAAATTGACATTATTGCTCTTCAGTATATTGGAGAGATCCCTGAAAGAAGACTTGCCCAGTGCAATGCTATTGTTGTTGTTGTTGCTGTTGTTAGGTGCCATCGAGTCAAGTATAACCAAAGAGACTCTACAAACAAAAGATCTGAACCCTGTCCTATCCAATGTTCTAATGTAATACATCTCCTGATTTCCTGACTGCTGATACTAAGGATGTTGATTGTAGAGGCAAGTAAGATGAAATCATTGCTAGATTCAATCTTTTCTCCATATGTCATCATATTGAATATTGGGCCTATCGTGAGGATCTTCGTCTTCTTGATATTGCGATGTAATCCATACCAAAGGCTATAGTCCTTGATCTTCTATAACAAGTGTTTCATGTTCTCACTTTCAGCTAGCAAAATTGTGTCATCAGCATAAAACACATTGTTGATGAATCTTCCTTCAATCCTGATGCTACACTCATCTTCATAGAGCCCGGCTTCATTAATTATTTTCTCAGCATACAGGTTGAATAGATAAGGAGAAAGGACACAATCTTGACACACAGCCTTCCTGAATTTAAACCATGCGGTGTTCCCTTGGTCTGTTCACACAAGAGCTTTTTTTCCCTAGGTATAGATTCCTTAGGAGTATAATAAGATGTTATGGGATTCCCATTCTTCTCAATGTAAGACCATGCAAATGGGGTGTATGGAGTGCTAACCTAAGTATTAATCAGTGTTGCCATCAAGCTAGGTTTAAAATGAGCCATTCCAGAGGTATTTCACTACTATCAAGAAAGAGGAGCCATCTGTGACTTTGGAGGAACTGACCTTATGCTTTTGTAGGTGCTGATAGGGATACCCATTCCTCCTTCTTAAAGTTAGAGGAGGTCAGAGGAAGATGCCACCTCCTTGTTTTTAAGTATCTTCTCTGTGACACATACAACAAATAAACCATAGTTTTCACACCATGAAATTCCTAGTTCAACACCTTCCAAATTATTTGAAAATAGGACCATGAAGAATAACTTTACATATGTATGAAGCTACAGACAAGCACAGTTTTTAAAATGTGTACTGGACCAAACACTATTTAGACATTCTTTCAATTACCAGTAGAATGTCCAAGATGACGGTTGTACAGCTTTTACAAAGATAGCAGAGACATTGTATTATGTTCTCTCCATAGCCTATCTAAAGAGCTAAGTAGTTATCCTGAACAAAATTCAGCTTGATCTTACCCAAGTCATTAAGCCAGGGCTTTCTGCATTGGTGTCTCTAGTACAAGTCTTCAAATGTCTTGTTTAACAGTCTCTCTCATAGTGTTATTAGCTTATGATTTTGGATAATTTACTTGATTTCTTTGAATCTTGGTTACTTTATCTGTAAAATTGAAGCTAATAACTGTATATTTCAGAAAGTTATGTGGGAATTAAATGAGAGAAAATATAGAAAATGCTCAGCATCTGTAGATGCCCAAGTAAATTACTGTAATGGTCATTTGTATTATTTGTTCACAACCGTGAAAACAGATTTCTAAGTAGAAAAATAATTACTGATGGAAAAATCCTCATACTGTTCAAAGTACATTTTATAAGAAAATCATAGCATTCATTTAGCTCTAATGAACTAATTTTTATTAGATAATGAGTGTTCTGTTTCAGATAAAGTAAATATGACAATGAATAAAAGAACAAATTTTTTGTTATGTTTACACTGCAGACTATTAAGTATGCAGTAATTCCATGAACACCTGTGGAATAATTTGAGAATTGCCAAAATGTGACACAGAGACAAGAAGTGAACATGTTCTGTTGGAAAAGTGACACTAACAGATTTGCTGCTTGCAAGGTTGCCATAAATTTACAATTTAAACAAAAACAACATCGAACCCCAAACCAGCACACATTATCTGCAAAGTGCTATACAATGAAATGTAATAAAAATGTAAAAAAAAAACCACAAAAACCTTTCTTCTCTGTCCTCTAATTCCTCTATTTAAATTTTTTCCAGTAGATTCAACATGATCTGATCACTTTTCCTTTTCCTTTGTTTGTTGAGAGTGGTTTTTTCAAATTCTAGGTAATATTTTCATTTTTTGGATTTTCTGTGTAAGCACAGATGATCAGGGGTCACTGACCTATAGTGACATCAGAGTGTCCTAGCAGAACTGTGCTCTGTAGGGTTTCCGTGGCTGACTTTTTAGAAAATCTTTAAGCACTCCTATCAAGGCATGACTGTGTGGGTTCAGACCCCTAACACTTTTTGTTCACAGTCATGTGCATTAATTATTTATACCACCCAGAGAGAGGTTCTACCGGATACCTCTAAAAACTGAATCCAATACTGTGCAGTCAGTACTGAATCACAGCGACCATGGGAGGCAAAGGAAAACTGTCCTATATGGTTTCCAAGGTTTCTTCATAGAGTCCAACTTCTCAAATACTTTGCTCGGCATACAAATTGAATAGGTGTAGAGAAAGAAAATACAACCCTGACATATTCTTTTCTTAACTTTAAGCCGTGGAGTATTCCCTTGCTCTGTTGGCACAACAGCCTCCTAATCTATATACAGTTTTCTTATGAGTACAATTAAGTGCTGTGGGATTCCCATTCTTCTTAATGTTAACCATAACTTATGATCCGCACAGTCAAACACCTTTGCATAGTCAATAAAGTATAAATAGGCATTCTTCTGATATTTTTCACTTTCAGCTGCAATCAATCCAACATCAGCAATGATATCCTTTGTGACACAGCTTCTTCTAAATCCTGCTAGAACTTCTGGAAATTCCTTATCTATGCACTGTTAGAACCGTTGTTGGGTTTTTTGTTTTGTTTTGTTTTAATTTCATTAATTTTAATGAATATTTACAAAGATTTTGGGTTTCCATTCATTCATTGTTGCATTTTTCTCCCTGCCCACCCCTCCCTCCCAGTTCCGTTTTTTTAAATTATTTTCAGCAGTATTTTGCTTGTATGCAATATTAATGATATTATTCCACAGTTTGCACATCCTGGATTACCTTTCTTGGGAATGGGGACCAATATGGACTTCTTCCAATCCATTAGCCAGACCTATGTCCTCCAAATTTCCGGGCATAGAGTGGTGAATGCATCCAGGGCTGTGTCTGTTAATTGAAACAAGTCAATTGGTATCCCATTAATTCCTTTTTGACAATGCCTTCAATTCAGCTTCCACTTTTTCCTTCATTACCATTGGCTCTTGCTCATATAGTTGTTGTTGTTGTTGTTGTTGTTGTTAGGTGCCATCAAATCAAGTATCACTAATAGTGACCCTGTGAACAAAAGATCTGAACCCTGTTTTTTCCTATGACATTTTCACACTTCCTGACACAGCAGTCACTGTGTCAATCCACGTGGTTGAGTGTCTTCCTCTCCTTCGCCAACCTTCCACCCTTCCCAGCATTATATCCCTCTCCAAGAAATAGCCCCTCCTAGCAACATACCAAATATAAGAGAGGTGAAGCCTCATCACATTCTTGCCTCCAAAAAGCACTTTAGCTTCACTCTCTCTAAAACATATCTGTTCGTTCTCTTGGCAGTCCATGGGTCATTCAGTGCTTTTCCCCAATACCACAGCTCAAAGGCGTCAATTATTTTTCTGTCATCCTTATTTCTTGTCCAGCTTACAGATGCATAACAAGTAATTGGAAAGACTATGGCTGGAATCAGATGCACCTTACTCCTCACACTGACATCATTAATTTCAACGATTTGGAGAGGTTCTTAACTACAGGTTTTCCCAGTACAGTATGTCTCCTCATTTCCTGACTGCTGGCACCAAGGGTGTTAATTGTAGATCCAAGCAAGATGAAGCTGTTGACAGTTTCAGTCTCTTCTCCATCCATCATGACACTGCCTATAGATCCAGTGGTAAGAATCTTTGTCCTCTTGACATTGAAATGTAATCCATACTGAAGGTTGCACTCCTTGATCTTCTGCAACAGTTGTTTCAAGTCCTCCTCACTTTCAACAAGCAAGGTTGTGTCATCTGCATAATGCAGGTTATTGATTAATCTCCCTCCAATCATGATGTCACACTACTCTTCATAGAGTCCAGTTTCTCAGACAATTTACTCAGCATATAGACTGAATAGATGTGGAGAGAGAATACAACCATGAAGCATTCCCATCTCAATTTTAAACCATGCAGTGGTCCCTGCTCTGTTTGCGGAACAGCCTCCAAATGCAGTCAAATGGTACTTCCTGAAATTTTTCAATATTAGTCAGTTCCTTTTTGACACAGTGACTCTTTGTATTCCCTCCATCTTCTTCAGATTCTTCTTCAGTCATTCAATATATTGCCAAGAGCACCTTTCAATATTGTGCCTCAAAACTTAAATTTGGTATTCAGTTCTCTCAGCTTGAGAAATGTAAAGTTATTTCTTCCCTTTTTATTCTCCAATTCCAAGTCCTTGCATATTTCATTAATACTTGCTATATATTCTCAAACTGCCCTTTGAAATCTACTGTTGAGCTCTTTTATTTAAGCATGTTTTCCCTTTGTTTTGGCTTTCTGATGCTCTAGTGCAACTTTTAGAATCTCTTCTGACATCCATTTAACTTTTTTCTTTCTCCTCTGTCTTTGTAATGAATTTCTGCTCTCTTCATGAATTATATCATCCCAAAACTCATCTGGTCTTCAATTACTGGTGTTCACTGTTTTAAACCTATTCTTAAGATGATTTTGAAAGTCAGATGGAATAGATTCAAGATAATATTTCTGTTCTCATGTACGTATTTTCATTTTCATTGACTTCAGTTTAAACTTACACATGAGTAATTGATGGTCAGGCCCACAATCCACCCCTAGTTGACTGCTTATTTAGAGCTTCTCCAATGATTTCTTCCTAGTCAATTTGATTCCTATGTAGTTCATCAGGTGAGGTCAGTGTGCAGTGTTGCCATTTGTGGATAATTTTTGTTTGTGGATTTTTTTTTAAAAAAAAGAATAAACATTTGCAATGTATAAATCTTGAAAATACAAAGTTCAGTCATTCTATTTCCATCTTCATTTCTTTCACCAAGCCCATATTTTATGCCTATTATTCCTTCTTCCTTGTTTCCAACTTTTGTATCCAGTCCCCAATTATCATTGATTCATTCTAGGTGCTTAATATAAGCTTGTTGAATAAATTTATGAGTTTAATGAGATTTTTTTCCAAACAATTTTAATAATAATGAGGATTTCTTGAAGGATTGTAACTTTCATAGTCTTTAACGGCACACAACTCATTGTGTGACTTCATGAAAATCAATTACATAGCTGTTTTCATGGTATATTGCTAGCATGAGGTTGTCATGTTTCATAAAATATAAGAACTTAAAAGTATTTGAGTGGCATCATTCTCTTCAGCTGTCCATAATACAAATGAGGAAATTAAGACCAGGAGATTTCAGTGGCCCTACCTGGTTGATATAGCTAACAGGTAGCAGTTGCTATTGGATCATTTCCTGCACCTCCTTTGACTCTGAACTCATGTCTTGCCATATTAATGAATGCTCCCATACTATTGCTCTCCACCTGTTTTCCTTTTCTCCATAGTACTACCTGTTCATTTTACTTATTTTTTTGTATTTTTTCCTATATCTACTATAAAAATGTATATTAGTTCCACAAGGACAATGGCATATATGAGTCCTAGCACATAGCTGTTGTTGTTGTTATTGTTTTTAAATGTCATTGAGAATGACTTATAGTGACACTACGAACAGTAGATCTGAACCCTGTCATATCTTGGGACATCATCACATTTCCTGACACACTAGAGCCCACTGCAGCAGTCACTATGTCAATCCACCTGATTGAGGGACTTCCTCTCCTTCACTGACCCTCCACCCTTCCAAGCATCATTTCCCTCTCCAAAGAATACCCCCTCCTAGCAACATGCCCAAAGTATGTGAGAAGAAGCTTCATGATTCTTGCCTCCCAAGGGCACTCCGGTTGCACTCTCTCTAAGACATACTTATTTGTTCTTTTGGCCATCCATGTGATAGTAGGTGATGGATATATATTGTTTTAACACATCAAAGTTTGGTCTAGTCTTTCTAAAACTCAACAAGATCTTTTCAATTAATACAACAAAGGGTGATAGATAAGGAAGAGAATTATGGATTGGAGTGCCATATTTTGTTTAATTATATGCATAACTTGCACTGTACACAGCGTCTTCTACTCCCTGAGAGTTTGCCACAGGCAAAATGTAGCAATCTTCTGATGTGTGTATGCAGCTCTCAAGCACATTGGATTTATATTTGGCCACTGAAACAATATCCAGCCCCTAATGAAATATCTGCTTGCAGAGTGGATCTAACCAAAGAGTGGAATGAGTTTAATAATACATGATCAACCATCTACAGAGCCAAAGATTCTTGGGAGACCTAGAGAAGTGTTACTTCAGCTTCATTTTCTTGAGTTTTAACTTTTCATAAAACTCTTTGAACCTCTGAGTCTATTTTGAAAAGTTAAATTAACTTACTTTTGTCTTTTTGAGACAAAGGATATTATTTACATCCACAAAGTAAAAAATGTAAAATATCAAGAAATAAGTGTTTCAACTTGCCTTTGGGTAAAATATACTCAATTATTCCACCAGAAATCGTGGTTGTTGTTGTTGTTAGTGACAGTGAATCAGCCCCATCACACAGTAATCCGAAACACAGCAGAAGGAAATACTCCCAGTACTGGGTCATACTCACAACTGTGCTGCAACCCCAAAGGCACACAGTTCAAATCCACCAGCAGCTCTGCTGCTGGGAGAAAGGTGGACAATCTCCTTCCATGTGATTAACTGCCTCTGAAAACCTGTGAGGAGGCAGCTATTCATTGAAGGTATTCCCCTCTTTTACTGACCCTCCACTTTTCTAAGTATGATGTCCTTTTCCAAAGAATAGCCTCAAAACATGCCCAAAATATGTGAGGCAAATCGTCCCCAACTTTGCCTTCAAGGAACAGTCTGGTTGCACTTTCTCTAACACGTATCTGTTCTTTTGGCAGTCCATAGTATATTTAGCACTCTTCTCCGACACCACAACCCAAATGCATCATCTCTTCTGCTGTCATCCTTTTTCACTGTCCAGCTCTCAGATGCATAGCAGATGCTTTAAAAGACCGTGCCCTGAATCAGGCATACCTTAGTCTTTATACTGACACCATTACTCTTTGTGACTTTGGTAGCCTAGTGGTAAGGAGTTATGATGCCAAAGCAAAGTCACACAGTTTGAATTAGCTGCTCTGCACTAGAAAGATGGATAACCTCCTTTGTGATTTATGGCCTTTGAAAACCCATAGAGGTTCAGCTATGAATCAGTTCAACTCAATGGTACATAAGAATAACACCAATACTAGACTGGCTTGGGCTTACCATATGATATAATGAAGAATATCACCAAATTATTATAATAAATAGTATTAATGTGTATGTAATATAGTAATTTGGAAGCAGGAGTAACATCCACTTCCTAAATAACATGCCTCCGGAAACTCTATGAACTTTAATAAATGTCAATAGTTGTAGAGGGGCTTCAGGCCTTTGTGTTCATAGGGTCACTATTAGTCGTGCTCGACTCGAAGGCAGTCAGCACAATATAATAATAAATGAGCTCCAAGGAAAATGTATATGTAAATATATGTACATATATAAAAATGCTCATATGTTGCACAAATACACTCCTACCAAAACTAAAACAAGCAAAAAACCCTCCATAAGGTTTCTAAGGCTGTAAAACTTGAGAGGAAGAGACTGGCCATATTTTATTTGTAAAGCAGCTGGTGAATTCAAACAACTAAACTTTCAGTTTCTTGTGCAACACTTAACCACTATACCAGCCGGGTTCCTCATAGACGTGTAGGAGAATAAAGTCCTTTTTTCAACACTTACTTCACTTTTTTCACTGTGGACAGGAAATAAGGATACAATGACAAAGCACAGGACTCTTGCTTCATTGATCTTATAATTTAGTCAGAGAAATGGACATTTATATGATAACCGCTGAAAAGGAAAAATATGAGTTGGTACAGAGAAGATATTAATATATGTTATTACTTTTCTTTAAGTAGCAACATTAGAAAAAGGTTTTTCAATTACGGATTAATTTAACAAGGTCTTCAATTGTAAAATCTCTGTACTATAACACACACATAAACACAGAAGTTAGATATAAAGAAAGCAATGTATACAGTTCCTAGAAACTATTTATATTTCTTTATTTAAGAGTGTGTGTGTGTGTGTAATCTTAATTTTGATTCTGTCGGAGGTGTGGGTATGTGTGTGTGTGTCTACGTTGGTATATACTGTCGAGTCTGAACCAACCCATAAATGACCCTCCAGTGGATTTTCAGAGGCAGTTAACTCCATGGAAGTATCACTTGGAAGGAGATTGTCCAACTTTCTCCTGTATTGTTGAACATTCACCTTCTTGTGGTATTTGAAAGAAGAAAGCACTTCCTTGAATAGTTTATTAATATCATCTGGCAATCAAAATGACAAGAAAACATAACATAAATATAACTACAGGTAGACGTACAGAGGGGAAGTAATTAATTATAAGACAAAAAAATAAATGCTTAAAATTCTGTATTTATGTGCAGCATAATTTTTAGCACTAAGTAGGTTTAAGCTGGGAGTTCTGGTGGCATAGTCTGCAGTGTTCCACTGTTAATGGAAAGGCTGTGCTTCTCCAGCAGTTCTAAGCCACTAACTGCCCTGTGCAAAAAAGATGACAGTCTCCTCCTAGTAAGATTTACAGCTTCAGAAATCCAGTGGAGGGTCGCTCTGAGTCAGGATCTACTCTATGGTGGTGAGTTCAGTTTGTTTTGAGACCTAAACCTATAGATATATCTTAAGAATAGTTATAAACTTAACATTAAATAGCCTAGATTGTTGACTCTCTTTATTCTGCAAAGTAACTATTAGAGCAGTACAATTTTAGAGTACTTCCAGATGTAAAATCCTATATTTAAGAATACTTTTAGTTAGCAACAAATTCATACTGAAAATGCTTTATCTGTTCTGTCCCGGGTGCTGAAATCATCAAATTATGAGAAGCCAATGACTACCTGGAAATGTTCCCAAATACCCAGAAAAATCCATTAAAAACGGAGCCTTTCCCCTTGGTTGCAACTCTGCAGGAACCAGTGTTGATTCAGCTAAAGCATTGACCTATAGCGTAATGACTTAGTGCTAAAGCAGTTTCAACATTCTGTTTCTCTGATTATACACAATATCAAAAAATAGTCGATTTAGATTTCTTCATTGGTTCAGCTATTTATTTTAAATGTAAAGTGAGGAAATAATCCATTTAGAGAGTCTTTTGGAATTCAAATAATGCCTAACAAATGTGCTAAAAATTTAAATTATTCAGTCAAGAGTTATCAAACTAATAGTGTAAAGGGAAGAAAAGAACTATTTTTATACTTATTTAGAAGATTTTTGCAAAATGAAGATCATACACTGATAGGCTCTCAAGTTGACTCTGACACATAGCAACCCCCCAATTAAGTTTCCAAGGCTATAAATCTTAAGGGAAAGATACTACTCATCTGTCCCTTTCAGGGTAACTGGTGGATTCGAACCGCTGGAGATACACAGCTTTTTGACAAGCAGCGAAACACTCCAGGGACCAGGCTATCTAATCAAATTATTTCAGAAATATTTTGTGTATTTTATATCACTTGCCATAGCGTAGTGGCATCGTGGTTATTGTTATGTGCCTTCAAGTCAGAAGCAACTCACAGCTGAGGCTCCTGCAAGTTTTCAGAGCCTATAAATAGCACAAGAGGAGATTGTCCATCTTTCTCTCGTGGATAAATTGGTGGATTTGAACCAGCCGTCATTGGATTGGCAATGCTGCTCCTTATCGGTAGGCCACCAGAGTTCCTCTAGTGATCATAAACTCAGTCAAACCAGATGGTAGTCATTTTAAGTTAGGGTTAATGAAGCCTACTGGTTCCATGACTTCATTGTTGAGGCAGTGACTGATCACCATATGTATATGCTCCAAGTAATGCGCTTTTATGTGTTCGAGGAGTAGCCTGTTAAATATTATGTATAAAAACACAGAGAAGACATAAGTCATTGCGTATAAAATAAACAAAGCCGTTTAGAACAAGGAGGCTTTTCCCTCCCACTCTTTTAGTAAAAGTATAGATTAGATCAAGAAGATAGATGAAATGGACTTGTCCTGATTCTCAGTAGTGATTGACTATTTCAAATAAAAAAAACGCCAGTAAAAAAAAAAATACTCATCGAAGTGCAGTTTCCACTTCTACCTGATTTTATTTAGGATGATGGTTACTTTTCCTCCTACCTTTGGCTTGCTTGTGGAAAGCATTTGAAACATTTGTTTATTTATTTTGAGGTAAAAGGCGGTGGGGATATGAAATAATAAAAAATATATAGAA
>NW_006399832.1:12167248-12177791 GCF_000299155.1 Elephantulus edwardii | reverse complement strand
GTTATATCATTATCTGTAACTAGTATTGTGAATAAACAATGAATATTTGCATATATTTTTATAGTTATTTTAATTATTGTTTCATTTTTAAAAACAGGTTTACAAAAGCTTTCTTTTGTAAAGAAAGGTTAATTTTTAAGAGTTGTCTCGTGTTGTGAATTATTATGGCCCTAGTGGTAAGGAGTTTTGCTACCAACCCAAAGACAAGAGGTTTGAATCCTCCAGCTGCTCCTTGGAAGCGAGATAGAGAATCTTCTCATGTGTGATCTCTAGCCCAGCTATGAGTCAATCCTGATTCAAAATAATGAGAAAGAGAATGTTATAAATAATTGCTTCTTATTTTGATTTTAAAAGTATCAGAGATGACACCTGGCACATTGAAAATATCCATTAAAATGTATAACATTCTTTCTGTCTTCATTTTGCTTTATCTCTTACCACACAATCATTTAAAAAGTTCTTAATTAGCTTACTATGCTATAAAGAAGATTCAGTGTTTAATACTTCATTTCAGTAAGTACATTTAAATGTATTATCTTATTTTAAATGATACATAACATTTGGGACAAATTTTTTGGTGTTCATTCTATTCATCATATATTAAATGCAAAATGTGTTCCAAACCCAAGTATTTTTAATAAGACTTTTGGCCTAGACAAACAAATGAATATAAAAATTAAAAGCATCAAAGTCTTTTTTAAAGGAAAAAAGTTTATGTGAAAGCAAGTACTCAGGGTGTCTCATGGCAAGTACTCCTTTCCCCAGCAGGAAGTCAGGAAAGTCTGAGTAGTTGAAGATTGAACTAACAACAGAATTATGAGCAGAAGTCAGTCACATCAAAATCCAGGAGAGAACATTCCAGATAGGACTGGAAAATGCAAAGTCTGTGAGATAGGAAGAAGCATGATATCTTCTTTCTAGAAATAAACCAAAGGAGTTACAACATAGAAGTGAAAGTTCGTGATTATAGGTTAAATTGGAGGAATAGGCAAGAGTCAGATTATAATACTATGAGATGGGGTTTACAATATATCCCGGAAGTATCTTAAAATGGTTAAAAGATTTTAAGCTGGAGGACTAACATAATAAAATTTACACTTATGAAAGACAATGAGGCTAGTAGTTAATAATGGGCGAAGAGTAAAAGCTGAGACAATTCATTGGGAGGCACTTAGAATGGTGTAGCTGAAAAATAATCATGGTGATTTGTACTATGAAATAGTTGGAGAGATTCATGGAGATGAACCAACTTGGATAAATAAAATGTAGAGATAGTAGCACTTGTTGATAGGTTAGACGTAAAAAAATAAGAGAAACACATAGCACACAGCTCCAAGATTCTGGCTTTAGCAAATGGATCTTAATGGAGGCATAAACTAAAGTGAAGGATATTGAGGGAAGAATAGATGTTGGTAAGGAAGAGGAGGCTCAAGTTAACGTCTTTAATAGCTGATGTATGACCAGTAGGTAGTTGGATTTATTACTTTGTTTAGTAGGAAGTGTAGTGCTGAAAAGTTTTATAATTATCAATATCTAATTGTATTTTAAGCAATATGGCTGGGAGAAATCACCTTGGGAGTGAATGAATGCAGATAGAGAAAGGAGTACAGTCCTTATTTGAACTTTGGAGATCATAATCACTGAAAAGTGCCCAGTGTACTGAGAGCAGCGATGTTGGTTTGCTGACTAAGGTGCGTCTAACTCAAGACAGGATCTTTTCAATTACATCCTAAATATCTGAAAGTTGGACATTGTGTAAGGATGACAGAAAAGAAAAAAAAAAATGTCAATGCCTTTGAGTTGTTGTCTTCAAGAAGAGTATTAAATATCCTATGAACTACCAAAAGAACAGCTAAATATGTTTTGGAGAAAGTGCAGTCAGGGTGTTACTTGGAGGAAAGGATGGCGAAACTTCTATTTTGGGCATGCTGTTAATAGAGGCCAGACCCTGGAAAAGGACACCATGCATGGAAGGCTGGAGGATCAGTAAAAGAGAGGAAGACCCTCAGTGAGATGAGTGGATACAGTGGCTATCGCAAAGGGCATAACTGTATCAGGTTTGGTGAAAATGGCACAGAATTCACATCTGCTGTTGAAAGGGTTGCTGTGACTTGTGGTATACTTTATGGAACCTAAGAACAACAATATAAAATAAGATGCAAAGATCACACATTTGCTCCCTGGAGACTAAATTTTGATCTCTGATGCATAGGGGGGTTTTTTTTGTTGTTTTCTTCTTATATGATTTTCTTTTAAAAAAATCTCTGTTAATTTTAAGTTTGTCATTAAAATCTGCATTTCTGATTTCTGTTGAAATATCCAACGCCATTAAAATCAGACTCTTTTATACCACAGAATCAGAGGGAAAGCAGTGCCTGCTGACCCTCTATTCTGGCCCAGATGCTCCCCAGAAATGAAAGTAGTCCTCTCCACTCTCTGGTGTTTCCATGTCCCTGGGACTCACTTTGCTGTACTCATTTTGTTCTCCTGGACATCAGCATTTAACTTAGCTTTCTTTTTCTTTTAACACCTGATTTAATACTTAGCATATAATGTATTACTAATACATATCTGCTTAATTAGCAAAGATTCTAAAGATCTCTTTTCATTTCTTTTTTTGCTTCCAGGATTAATTCTACAATAATATTAACTTGATATCTTCTGACATAAGTGAAGACATGAACCATATCAATGCATAAAACCAGTAATAAACCCTCAATAGTGTCCCTACTGCAAATTACTTGACCTTACTCTTTACCACAAAGTGGAAGTGGTCTGAACAGAGACAAATAGATTTGAGCTTTGCTCCTTTACCACATAAAGGCATATTTCCAATAATTAAGGAGTATGTGCTTAATTAGAGCTTAATGAAGAAGACCACCTCATGTTAATGATTTGGTTTCTCTATATCCTTTCAAACAGGCCTCTATTACATTTAAAATCATGTAAAGTATATTTATGCTAAAAAATGCTATTCACTGTATTAGCAAAATGTTTAAATCTGATTTTCTATTTTCTTTCCCTATATGTATTTCTTAATCATTCTACATACATGATTACTTAATTTGTTGTTTTTCCTATTCCTAAAATAATATGATTGCATGGTGGTTTTTTTATAAGGCTTTGATAATATGGTAGAGTTAATTTTGAAAATTATTGACTAAAGCAGAAAACTTTAAATTGACAAAGATTGCTACTTCTGGAGACAATTATGTCTGGCAACATTATCTGAGAGCAATACTGATATATTAATGTTAACATCACAGAATTACTTACTGTTTCCATTACCTGGATTTTATTATTTAGTCCCACTCCATGGGGGGAAAAACAATCTCCTCCCATGTGCTTTACAGCCTTGGAGGGTCAACTCTAAGTTAGTTCTGACTCACCAACAATGAGAGAGTTTTTGAGGCATCTCTGTGTCAAGATGGTTATCATCACTGAAAATTCGAGAAAGGTGGAGTAGCTTGCCCCAGGTCTTAGAGTTGCTAAGGGTAAACCTGAGGTTCAAACTCAGGTTCTTGTGACTATAATCCATACAAGAACAGCCTCTATTTGACACAATGGCTAAAAATGGCTTCTATTATATTTTATATAAATGACATACTTATATTCCAGAACAAATAACAACACTTAAAATAGATTTTAAAGATGAATCTGAACTTTGGTTTCTGAGTATGTATCCCATAGGCCAGCATAGTGATTCTTAATAAGATTTAGAAGCTCAAGGTGAGGATAGTAGCTTCAAATCTGGATAGTCCACATCTACAGTCAAGTAGGGTTTTCAGGGGCCTGCTATTTAAGAAGTGGATGGCCAACCCTTCCTAGCCTGTCTTAATCTGGGAGCTCTACTAAAATTTGTCCACTCTGGGTGACCCCTCTGGTATTTGACACACAAGTTACCTCCATACAGCAAACTGACAGACAAGAGCTGTACCAGTAAGAACTGTAATAATAAGCAAGAATAGAGATACTTAAGCTACCAATTAGCAATATGTAGATCATTCTCCAAATACAAGAAACTGACAGATATGTCTCACAGCTTAGGAGCCTCCAAGTCCAAATCCCAGGTACCAGCTCAAGATTCAGACCATGATATTTTCAGTCACTTGCTATACTGCTTGCTATGCTACTGAGAGCTGGACAAGGAGTAAAGATGACAGAAGAAAAATTGATATCTTTGAGCTGTGGTGTTGGAGAAGAGTACTGAATGTCCCTTGGACTTCCAAAAGAACAAACAGATATGTCTTTGAGAAGGTGCAAACCAGAGTACTCCTTGGAAGCAAGGATAATGAAGCTTCAACTCACATACTTTGGACATGTTGTTAAGAAAGGTTGTTCTTTGGAGGACATCATGTATAGAAATGTGGGGGACAGTGAAGGAGAGGAAACCCCTCAGCCAAGTGTATTGACACAGTGACTACAGCAAAAAGCTCGAGTGTGTCAGAAATTGTGAGGCTGACACAGGATAAGATAGGATTCAGATAAGTTTTCATAGGATCGCTATGAGTTGTACTAGACTCAACAACACCTAACAACTGTAATAGCCAAATAAGTGTTGGCTGAAAATCCCAAGGAAGGCATCATTGGAAAATGGAAAATAAAACTAATTTCTTCTCTTTCTTTTTTTGAAAAGGTTTCTAAAGTGTAGGCTGTAGATGAACTCATTTCTAAGGTGATAGTAAAAGATGAACTCTTGTCCAATTAAATGCCACTGAATTTGAAAATCATCAGAATTAATGATACATTAATTTCTTAGGCATTGATAGTTAAGAACTGCCTTCTAAGAAACACTTTTTAAAAGGCAATGTGGAATGCAGAACCTGTTTGCTTATTTGACATATTTTGGAAAATCAGTAAATACTTGCTAGTAAGGGCCAACATTACTACGCCAGGCTCTGAGTTATGTTCTCAGCATGTGTATAACTTCAGTTAAGCCAGGAGAGCCCAGGGAACAAGGGAGATTTAATTATGCTTTATTGGTGAGAAAATTGAGGCATCGAAATTACCACAACTGTAGAATACATATTCATTTGACTAACTTATAAGCTAATAACTGCCAAGAAAAAAATAACAGAGCTACACTTACTGATTGAAAAAATGAAGAAAATAAAGATTTTATATATAAGAGTGTGTGTGTGTGTGTATTGCTATATATATAAAAATACATAAATCTAGATCTATCTATAAATATATATCTATCAGTATAGATAGATATAGATATAAAGATACAGAATAAATAAAGGTAAAATATACTTAAGAATATCAACAGAATTTCAGAAGTACATCTCAAAACAGAAATGTTAAACAACATTTAATACCCCTCTTAGAGTTCTTAGAAGTGGGTCCCTGATCCACATAGTCACAGCATACTCATAGCTGGCACTGCAACAAGTTTACAGAAGCTGTAGATCACATCCTAGAAGATTGCCCATCTTTCTCCTCAGAGCAGCTGGTGGATTCACACTCTCCATTTTTGGTTGACAGCATAACTTCCTTCCCACTGGACTAACAGGCTAACTGCTGATCCCCAAATAGTGATATCATTTATTCTTAATTTGTACTATGGAATTTGGACAGGTACGTGATATACATTCATGAACAGCATCACCCACAAATAACATCATTATACTGGGCAGTTTCAAACCAGTGAGTCAATTTAGTTCACGAAAGGGTAGGGTTAATTAAGTTCAATACCTGTTTTGCATAGCACATCACTTCCGAAAAACACAGGTTTGGGGAGGAAGGGTCAGGAAGCGTACATGCCATTCCACGAAATTATAAAACCACAATTATAGACATTTAGCTTTGCTGTAGATTAGTAGGAAATAACAGAGGTACAAAGACTATTCAGCAGTTACAGAGAAGTAACCTCTGGAAGGGATGGAGGAATAAGACCTCGTAGTTAAGGGGCAGAGTCACATATAGTAAACAGTGATCACTGTAAATCAAAGACAATCTGCACACTTCCTTTTTTTAGCATTTTTTTCCTTTATATTTCAAAACTAGAAAACAGTTCCTTTTGCAAGAGCATCAGTAAGTAATAGGAAAACAAAGAATAAACATTCATGTTTTAAAGACACATTTAGAGATAACATTTGTAACAGAGCAATAGGGCTCCTACAAAACAATTCCGTTATTGCAATGTTCTACAATTCAATTACAGTCAAGGCTACCAGCTTCTTACTTTTCTTTACTGAAATATTCTTGACTAGATTTTTAAATTTCTTTTTAAACTAAATACCTTCAACTATTCCATTTCTTTTCCTAAGGCTTTTGGTTTGTTTATAGATAATATATTTACATGATTCATAATTATAAAAACAAATAGAAGTGTTATAAAATGAACATATCCAAGATATTCCTTTACCCAAATAGCTACCCCACTGCCACAAGCTAGCAAGAGGGGTTTTCTGTGAAGATTTCAGATAATGAATTATGCAAAAACATATGTTGTTGATGTTGATATTGTTATGTGCTGTCAAGTCACTTGTGACTCATAGCCACACTATGTATAATAGCCCTAAAAACGGCTTTATCCTGTACCAACTTTACTGCCTCTGACGCACCTAACCTCATTACCCCAGTCACTTAATCCATCTCATTGAGGGTCTTTCTCTTTTTCTCTGTCCCTCCATCCTTCCAAGCCTGTCCTTCTCCAGGAACTGGTCCCTCCTTACAACATGCCCATAATATGTCAGATGAAGCCTCAGAATCTTTACCTCCAAGGAGCAGCCTGGAGAAACCTCTCTAGGATGAATCTGTTTGTTCTCCTGGCAGTCCATGGTATATTTAATACTCTACTCCAGCACCACGACTTAAAGGCATCAATTCTCTTTCTGTCATCCCTAGGCATTGTCCAACCCTCAGACATATAGCAAGCAGTTGTGAAGACTATGGCCTGCATCAGGTGCATTCTAATCTCCAGACTGACATCATTGCTCTTCAGTATTTTAGAGAGGTCCCTGACAGCCAACTTTCCCAATTAAATTCATCTCTTGATTTCCTGACTACTGGTATTGTAGAGCAAAACAAACTAAAGTTGTAAGCAATCTCAATCTTTTCACCATTGACAGTGTTGCCAATCAGCCCAGCGGTGAGAATCTTTGTTTTCTTTATGTTGAGCTTCATTGTATGTTGAAGACTGCAGTCCTTGACCTTCAGCAAAAAGTGTTTCAGGTCCTCCTCAGTTTAAGCAAGCAGGGTTTTGTCATCTACATAATGCAGGTTGTTGGTGAGTCTTCCTCCAATCCTGATACCACATTCCTTCTCATACAACCTAGCCTAGTGGATAATCTCTTCTGCATCCAGACTGAAAAGATAAGGAGAGAGAATACATCTCTGGCATACATCCTTCCCAATTTTGAACCATTCAGTGTCTCCTTGCTCTGTTCTGATGACTGCCTCTTCATGCAAGTGCAGGTTTCTTATAAGCAGAATAACATGTTCTGGTATTGCTATTCTTGCAGAATCAGCCACAGTATTTTGTGATCCCCAGAGTCAAAAGCCTTTTCATAGTCAATGAAACAGATAAATATTCAACTGGTACTCTGCTTTCAGCCTAGATCTGTCCGACATTACCTATAATATCTCTAGTACCACAGTCTCTTCTAAATGTCTTTCATCTGCTCCTTTCTGTAAAATGTTTGTCTTTCAGATACTATTCTAAATCTAAGTGCTCAAATTAAGACATTTCAGGAAGAAGGATCAGCCATCCACCTCAGAAATAACAGGCTTTCGAAAATGCTTTGTACAGTAGAACACACTTAGACTAGCAGACATGGCAGCTGAGGTTGAGACCTCAAATATGGAAACACAAAATAGGAGGAACACTTGAAAGCAAACACTAGAAATTCGAACGTGGAATATGAGAAGCATGAATGTAGGAAAATTGGGCATTGTTAATAAAGGCATTGTTTTTGTTATTGTTGTTGTTGTTGTTGTTGTTATATGCCATCGAGTCGCCTGCGACTCATTGTGACCCTATATACAACAGCCCTAAACCCTCCTCTATCCTGTGCCAATCTCATTGTCTCAGACACCCCTACCCCGATTACCCGAGTCAATGAATCAATCCACCTCTGAGGGTCTTCCTCTCCTGTGCTGTCCCTCCATCCTCTCAAGCATGACATCCTTCTACAAAGATTGATCCCTCCTTGCAACATGTCCAAAGTATGTCAGAATCCTTGCCTCTAAGAAGCATTCTGATTTAACCCTCTCTAGGATGAACCTGTTCATTTTCCTAGCAGTCTATATTATATTCAATACTCTTATCCAACACCATAGCCCAAAGACATCATTTCTCCTTCTATCCTCCCTAGTCATTGTCCAACTCTCTGATGCATAGCAAGTGATAGCAAAGACCATGGCCTGTATCAAATGCACCTTGGTCTCCAGAGTGACATCATTGCTCTTCAGTGCTTTGGAGAAGTCCCTAACCTCAGACTTTCCCATTGCAATACATCTTTTAATTTCCTGTCTTCTGGTGCCAAGAGTGTTGAATGTGGAGCCAAGCAAACTAAAGCTGTTAATAATCTCAATCTCTTCACCAACCATCCTGATGCTGCTAATTCGCCCAGTCATAGAATGTATTTTGACATACCAGGTATTGGCAAAGTGAGATGGCTTGGCATGGGACATTTTGAATCAGATGATCATTTAATCTACTGTGCTGGAGATGAAAATATGAAGAAAATATGGAGTTGCTTTCATGATTAAAAAAGTCATTTTTAGATCCATCTTGAAATACAGTGTGGTGACAGGATAATATCCATATGTATACAAGGAAGTCCAGTGTATATCACCGTCATTCAAATATATGCAACAAAAACTAGAACCAAAAGTAAGGTAATGGAAAATTTCTACCAATTTTTGCAGTCAGAAATCAATAGAACATGCAATCAGGATGCATTAATAGTAATAGGTAACTGGAATGCAAAAGTTAGGAACAGGGAAGAAGTTTGAAAACATGGGCTTGGTGACAGAAATGAAGCTGGAGATAGAATGATAGCATTCTATACATTCAATGATTTATTCATTGCAAATACTTTTTATAAGAAACACAAACACAGGCTATGCACATGGACTTCACCTTTATGGGATGCATAGAAATCAGATTGATTACATCTGTGGAAAGAATCGCTAGAGAAGCTCAATATCAGCTGTGAAAACTAGGCCAGGTGGCCAGGTGCTGATTGTGGAACAGAGTACCAACTATTCATATGCAAGTTCAAGCTGAAGTTGAAGAAAATGAAATCAAACCCACAGGAACAAAAATGTGACCTTAAGTCTATCCCACTCAAATTTTAAAACCATCTCAGGAACAGGTTTGAGGCCTTGAAAACCAGTGAGCAACGACCAAATTTTTGTGGGAGGATATCAAGAATATCATCCATGTAGAATGAGAAGGTTCAAAAGCAGAAGAGAAAGAAAAGACCAATATGGATGTCAGAAAAAACTGAATATTGCCTGGATGTGCTCACCAACCTGTGCCAAGAAATTTGGAGGCCAAGCACCTGGCCAACTGACTGGAAGAAATCTATATTTGTTCCCATTCCAAAGAAAGATGACCCGACAGAGCACAGAAATTCTCATACAGTATCATTAATACCACGTGCAAGTAAGATTCTGCTTAATGTTATCCAAAAACGACTTGAACAAAAACATATTTCTTGCTAATTTATACACACGGTTAGAAGTGCATGGCCTTACATATCTTCAGGCCAGAGTTTGAACTCCAGTATAAAACCAAGATAGAGGTGAACAAATCTAAGACTGTTTCCAGCTTAAATCAAGTAAGTGAAGGCAGAGTGAAAGAATGAGCCTATCAGTAAAGTTTCTCTCATGCCCCCTTCAGGTCACCCTTCTTAAAGGGCTTTGCCATAGAGACACTGTCTTATTACCATCTGGTTAAAAGCAATTTATAAGTGACTTTCCAGCAGGATTTTGGAGACTGTAAGTTATACGAGAAAAGATTACTCATATTTTCCCCATGGGGCCGCAGGTGAATTTAAACTGCCAGAAAGGCTCAATCTTTGAGTTAGCGAAATACCTAATGGACTCTTTGCTTTCAGGATTATCTGGAGAACAAGTGAAGGTTTTGTTACTGAAAAATTGAAATCACATTGAATTAAACATTGTAAAGGCTAAATGGAATAGGATCAGAAGAAGAGGACATCTATACAGGCTTCTAAAGCAAACTTCTTACACAAAGTATTCTGGGATTCCTAGTCTTGTCACTGTTATCCATAGTTCATTGTGATCCATCTGTACAGTCAAATGCTATTGTATAGTCAATAAAAGCTAGGCATTATTGTAATATTCTCTGCTTTCGGCCAGGATCCTTATGACATCAGCAAATCATAGCCCTGGTGCACAACCTCTTCGAAACCTAGCTTGCATTTCTGACAGTTTCCCATCAGTGTATTGTTGCAGCCATTTTTGGATGATGTTCGGCAAAATTTTCTTCTATGTGATCTTAATGATGTTGTTGTTGTTGTTAAGTGTCATCAAGTCATAGATGACTCATAGTGACCCTATGAAC
>NW_006399832.1:12163900-12164888 GCF_000299155.1 Elephantulus edwardii | reverse complement strand
GACTTCCAAACAGGATTCCAGCCCCATACTGCTAATCAAATGTGTTTTTAAATAGGAGGCCGAATGTTCTATGATTTTTGACATTCTGTTCAATCACTTTCTTTCTTGGGAAAGGAAACAAATATGGATCTCTTCCAGTCAGTCAGGCAGCTGTCCTCCAAGTGTCCTGGCATAGACTGGTGAGCACCTCTGGGGTTGTATCTGTTCATTGATATCCCATCTTTTCTCTTCCTGAGACCCTACTTTTTGCCAGTGTCTTCAATGCAGCTTTAACTTCTTCATTTATCATTCTTATTCATATGGTACTTTCTGAAAATTTTCAGTGCTAACCAATTTTTTTGTTACAGTGATTCTGTGTATTTCTTCTATTTTCTTTTGATGCTTCCAGAATCATTCAAGATTTTCCCCATGGCATCCCTCAGTATTGTACTTGAGACTTAAACTTGTTTTTCTGTTCTTTCAGCCTGAGAAATGTCAAGCCATTGCTTCTCTTGTCTGATTCCAGACTTTTGCACTTCCATTTATAACACTTTGTTTGCTTGAGCTGCCCTTTAAATCTTCTGTTCAACTCTTTCACTTAAGCAACTGTTCCTTTTGTTTGACTTCTCAACCCTCTACTAAAGTTTTCTGTTTCTTCTGACATCCATTTTGAATTATTTTTTCTTTTTCTTCTGTCTTTGTAATAATTTTTTGCGCTCATTATGGATGATATCCTTGATTCCATCCCACAGCTTTTCTAGTTCAATCATTGGTGATCAATGGCTCAAACCTGTTAAGATGATTTTTCAAATTCGGATCAGATAGATTCAAGGCTGTATTTTAGTTGTTGTGTATTTGTTTTCATTTTCTCCAGCTTCAGTTTAAAATTGCATATCATTATTTGATAGAAGGAGAATTGATACCTTTGAACTGTGGTGCTGGAGAAGAGTATTGAGAGTACCATGGACTGCTAGGAAAACGAACAGATTCATCCTGGAAAGGGTTAAAC
>NW_006399832.1:12159218-12163005 GCF_000299155.1 Elephantulus edwardii | reverse complement strand
ATTATTAATTGGAAGTTTGCAGCTGTTTCTTCTCATATTTGAATGATTTACCACCTGGGCTTTACCTCTAATGCTAAAGCTACTTGCTCTTCTCTGTTGTTCAGAGGAAGTATAGTGACTCACAAATTTCCCCCGGTTGCTCATCCTCCCCTCTGTAGACTTTGACAATCCTGAGAGTAATAACAATTTCCATCATTTCCTTACACATCTAAACCTACTAGAGTGGTAACAAATGTCATATAAATAAGGCAGTATTGTTAAAGGCTTTTGCAGTTTTAAAAATGACTCACGTTGGAAGTGCCAATAAGGTCCGGACCTCACAGCCTGAATGTCAGAGTGGAATTTTAAATAAACATGTGACTCACACACAGGATCTGTGATGCTTTCACTGGTTCTCAGCAGAGTAAGAAATGCAGGAATGCTGTGTGCTGTTGGTAAAGTGAAATTAATCTATTGTTTTTTTGTTTTTCATTACTAAAATGATGTCTTTCTTGTGTAATTGGTTTCTAAGTGCTCTTGTAACAACTTAGATAATGATGGCAGAGGTTTTTGTGCTTGGTGGGGGAGTCATGTCATTACCTTTTATTTTATGTAACTATCTAGGTTCACCAGTTTTTAAAATGTTATAGGATAGGAAATCCATTTCTCTTGGGGAATCTGTTCTTTGGAGGAAAAAGTAACCAACACTCAGATTGTATATTTTTCACAATACACAATTCATAAACACAAATGGTGTTTATTTCACAATCCACATTTACAAACACAACCCATGGGACGTTCTCTTTCCAGCACCTGCATTTCTACACCTATAAACCATCAGAAATGATGGTTTTCTTTTTAATCAAAACTAAAAAGAACAAACAGTTCCATATTCTATTTTCATATAGAGTGGGGTGTTTGTTTTCCCCTGAGATTATCCATTAGTAGGATGATTGTAAGGGAGGAAATGAAACAACCCCACAATATAAATGAACAACATATAATGTAAGTTAAAGACCGTATGGAACAAAATTTTAAAAGTTAGTAAGTAATTTAAAAAGGACTTAATCTAAATTGCATACCAAGTACAGGGATTATTAATTGGTCAGGCCATTGGTTTTGTTATTTTTGAAACAGAATAAAGGTCTCTGGAACTCACAGCAGATTTCTTAAGGTAATAATGAGGCCCTAAGTAGTTCATTGAGCCCCACCGTGTTCTCACCATGTCCTGCTGTTTTACCCTGGAGACAACTGTGGTCTTGGAAGGGCATCAGATCATTCAAGTCAGTTTCATTTACCCTCACTAAGAAGACTATGAAGGTTTGTACTAACAAATGTGATTTGGAAAATTCAGTTCTTTACTGGACATGTTTCATTTCCCCTATTTATACATGTGTTTTGATTGTGCAGCCTCATTTAAGAAACAAATCACCAGGGTCCTTTTAGTTAAGAAGTCAAACCCAAGATCTTAACCAGCACCCCAAAATATCTGTGAACTCAATTTCACATTGAAGAGAAAAAAGAAAATGCACATGTGTGTACTGTCAGATTTATTTATTCTTTTTAAAATATTTTTTTATATTACTCTGATTTATTTACAAAGGTTGAATACATTGTTTTTCACAAAGGATCCTTCCTATTTTCTTAACCCCACCCACCCATCGAATTGTGCAACCCTATGATTAACACTCTACCCCCCCCATTTTCACCCCTCTATTTCCACCCCACCCCCACCTTGGATCCTCATAATCATTCTACAATAATTATTTTATACAATATTGATCCTGTGGGACTGTATTCATTCACTCAGCATAATGCACTTTAGTCCCTCCCAAGTTAGGTGGTAGTTTACAAAATTATTTCTCCTGTGTGATTTGTAGTATTCCATTGTATGAATGTGCCACAACTTCTCAATCCATCCGTTTGTGGTTGGACACTTGGGCTCTTTCCATGTTTTTGCAATGGTGAATAATGCTGCTATGAACATTGGTGTACAAGTTTCCGTTTGAGTCTCAGTTCTCATTTTCTTGGAGTATATTCCAAGCAGTGGAATAGCTGGGTAATATGGAATTTCTATGTTTAGCTTTTGGAGGACGTGCCTAACTACCTTCCAGAGTGGTTGTACCGTTGTACAGTTCCACCAACAATGTAAAAAGAGTTCCTATCTCACCACATCCCCTCCAACATGTATTGCTTGCTGTTCTGTTAAACTTTGCCAGTGCTACTGAAGTGAGATGATACCTCATTGTGGTTTTGATTTGCATCTTTCTTATTGTCAGGGATTTTGAACATCTCTTCATATGTCTGTTGTCCATTTAAATATCTTCCTCTGTGAAGTCTTTCCATGTCTTTTGCCTATTTTGTAGTTTAGTTATCAGTCTTTTTTGTGTGGAAGCCCAGGAATATCCTATAAACTTTTGTTATAAGACTTTTCTCTGAGCTGGTATTGCAAAATGTTTGTTCCCAGTTAGTAGGTTTTCTATTCACCCTGTTGAAAAAAAAGGTTTTGAGGAACACAAGGATTTAATCTTTAGAAGGTACCTTTCATCAATTTTATCCTCTTCTGATTGTACATTTCTGGCTGTATTTGGCAGTCTCTTTATACCATAGACTAGAGCTTCTAAGCTTGATCCCACTTTGTGTCTTAGGAACTTTATGCTTTTGGGCTTTACTCCCAAGTCTCTTCTTTATCTTGAGGTGATTTTTGTGTATGCTGTGAGATGTGGATCCTGTTTCAGCTTTCTTCAGGTAGCAGGCCAGTTTTGCCAACCCCATTTGTTGAAGAGGTTGTTTTTTCTCCATTTGATAAGTTTTATTTCCTTGTCAAATATCAGTTGACCATAGATAGCTGGCTCTATTTCTGGGTTTTCAATTCTGTTCCACTGATCTGTGTGCTTGTCATTGTTCTAGTACTATACTGTTACTGGTTACTATTGCGGTGTGATGGGTTTTGAGGTCAGGAAATGCTATGCCTCTCACTTCATCTTTGTTTTCCAGAAGTGTTTCGCTTATATGGAGTCTCTTCTCTCTCCAAATAAACTTGAAAATGTTCCTTTCTATCTCCTTAAAAAATGAATTTGGTATCTCTATAGGGATTGCACTGAACATGTAGATTGCTTTTGGTAAGATTGTCATTTTCACAATATTGAGTCTTCCTATCCATGAACAGAGTACATTTTTCATTTCTTTAGGTCTTTTATTGTGTCTTGGAGAAATGTTCTGTAGTTTTCTTTGTATAGGTCTTTTGTATCTCTAGTAAGGTTCACTCCCAGGCATTTCAATATATGGTTGGCTATGGTAAATGGTATACCATTAGATGGTATACCAATTGACATATTTCAGCTAACAGATGCTGCCCTGGATGTGTTCATCAAGTTGAGCCAAGAAATCTGGAGAACAACCACTTGGCCAACTGACTGGAAAAGATTTATATTTGTTCCCATCCCAAAGAAAGGTGACCAACAGAGTGTAGAAACTATAGAACGATATCATTGATTTCACATGCAAGCAAGAGACTGTTGTTGTTGTTGTTGTTATGTGCCGTCGAGTCGCTTGTGACTCATAGCTCTAAACAACAGCCCTAAACTCTGCTCTGTCCTGTGCCAATCGCACTGTCTCCAACTCTCCCATCCCAATTATCCCAGTCACTGAATCAATCCGCCTCATAGAGGGCCTTCCCCTCCTGTGCTGTCCCTCCACCCTCCCAAACATGATGTCCCTCTCCAAGGACCGGTCTCTCCTCACAACATGTCCAAAGTATGTTAGACGGAGCCTCAGAATCCTTGCCTCAAAGGAGCCACCCGGTTTG
>NW_006399832.1:12129673-12156648 GCF_000299155.1 Elephantulus edwardii | reverse complement strand
ACCATGAACTGCTAGGAAAACAAACAGATTCATCCTGGAGAGGGTTAACCGGGCTGCTCTTTGGAGGCAAGGATTCTGAGGCTCTGTCTAACATACTTTGGACATGTTGTGAGGAAGGACCGGTCCTTGGAGAAGGACATCATGCTTGGTAGGGTGGAGGGACAGCACCCGAGGGGAAGGCCCTCTAGGAGGTGCATTGATTCAGTTACTGGGGTAATTGGGATGGGTGTAACGGAGACAGTGTGATTGGCACAGGACAGGGCAGAGTTTAGCGCTGTTGTACATAGGGTCGCTATGGGTCACAAGCGACTTGACGGCACATAACAACAACAAATGGTAAATGGTATTGCTTTCTTGGTTTCCTTCTCTGAGACCTCTTTGTTACTGTAGAGGATTTGATAAGGAAAAGAAGAAAAGCAACCAATAGTCACTTTGATGGTTAAGGAATATTTTTCTCTTTTTCATTTTATCTGTTGTGTAACTTCACCATTGATTGGTTTGTTCCTGGGGTTTTTTTCTTAGTTAAACTTTGCTATCAAGCCAGTGTAGCTTTCTAAATCCAATGATAAGATTAAGATTTGCTGCAAGCAAGATAGTACAAAATTTTCATGTACACTAAATTCCCAGTTCTACACCTGCCCTTTGCTCTTGCCCTTTCCTCTGTCCAAACGAATAAAAGAAAACAAAACCCTTCAACTCACTGCCTTCCAGTTGGAACTGGCTAACAGTTGACCCTCCATGGGAAGATATGGGAGAGATTGTCCATCTTTCTCACTGAGCCACTGGAGGATTCACGCTGCCACAGAGGCATGATGTCTATTTATATTTGGAGCCCAGCTCCTTATGGACTTTGTGAATCCTGGCTTATTCCCTATATGATTCCTGTGAGAACAAGTCTGAAAAGAATTTAAAGCTCGGGCCTCTTATTAATTTGGTAAGACCTGCCAGAATTAAGCAAGTAAGCCATGGTGGAACTGGCAATGGAAAAAGGCCCTTAACTCACTGACAAATGCTGGTTCCGCCCCATTTCTACATGCTCTACAACAGTATCGTCCCTCCAGGCATGCTAAATCGTGTATAGTTGACAGTGTCGGTCTAAAAACACATTAAAAAAATGTGTTCTTAAGGATGCTCCAGTGGTTTAGGTTAGCAAACATTAAGAGCCCACAGTCACTACTAGTTTGGTTTGGTTTGGTTTGGTTTGGTTTGGTTTGGTTTGGTTTGGTTTGGTTTTCCACAGATGGCTTGTACATGAAAATAACTCACAAAATAAATAAATCAATATTTCACACACACACACACGCGCACAGTGCACATAGTACACATGGGAAACAAACTTGCGAGGTAATTGTGAATTTTGCAAAAAGCTTTGTGAAGCATGTGTTATTTGCATAAACACACGGTAAATGTTGCACCTCTCTCAGGATTCTTTCAGTGTCAATCAGTGATTTCTGGGATCCATTAGCTAATTTCCCTCAAAAGAATATCATAGTACTTCAGTTGTAAACGTTCTAATGGGCTTGTGCCCACAATGTTGGAGGTTAAGTAAATATGTTGTTCTCAAGTGCCATTGGGTACAGTACGGTTCATAGCAACCCTGTAAACAAAAGAATTAATTATCTTGCTCTATATTAATCACTGGGCCAATTGGCAGCATCAGGATGGATGGTGAAGAGATTGAGATTGTTCACAGCTTCAGTTTGCTTGGCTCCACAGTCAACACTCTTGGCACCAGCAACCAGGAAATTAGAAGACGTATTACCACAGGAAAGTCTGCTGTTAGGGACCTCTCCAAAGTACTGAAGAGCAATGGTGTCTCTTTGGAGACCAAGGTGCATCTGATACAGGCCATGGTCTTTGCTATCACTTGTTATGCATCAGAGAGTTGGACAATGACTAAGGAGGATAGAAGGAGAATTGATGCCTTTGAGCTTTGGTGCTGGAGAAAGTATTGAGGGTACCATGGACTGCTAGGAAAACAAACAGATTCATCCTAGAAAGGGTGAAACCAGGCTGCTCCTTGGAGGCAAGGATTCTGAAGCTCCATCTAACATACTTTGGACATGTTGCAAGGAGGGACAGGTCCTTGGAGAGGGACATCATGCTTGGTAGGTTGGAGGGACAGCACAGAAGGGGAAGGCCCCCTATGAGGCAGATTGGTTCAGTGATTGGGGTAATCGGGATGGATGTGTCAGAGACGGTGCGATTGGCACAAGACAGAGCAGAGTTTAGGGCTGTTGTACATAGGGTCACTATGAGTCGCAAGCTACTCGATGGTGCATAACAACAACATATTAATCATATAGGGTTTCTCAAGCCCATTGTTAACAGTTACTGTGTCTGTCTGTCTTCTTGGAGGTCTTCTTCTCTTTCTCTGACACTCCATCTGTCCAAGCCTGATGCCTGTTTCCAAGGACTGGCTCCTTCTGGCAACTTGCCCAAGATGAGACAAAATTTCACATCCTTGCCTCCAAGAAGCAACCTTGTTTTATTCCTACAAAAATCAGGACCCTACACTTCTAAAGTATATAAAAGACATTTTACAGTACATCACAAGGGGAAAAATTAGATGTTTCAATCTCTTATACAAGAATTTTCATATTTGTTTTATCATTTTAATTTATAAAATATTTGGACATTTTTCATTTTGAAACATTTCTTGGTTGCATGAAGCTATGCAAGGATTTACAACTCTCTCATCTACCACAGGCAGCATTTTATACATTCAATTCTGCATTCACAAGGCTCATAATTCTTCAGTTTAAGAGAAACGATGCCAAAAATAGCACTTCATTCAGGCAGCACCATATCTGAGGAATCCAGTGCGAAATCTAGGCAAATAGGGTGTGCTAGCATTTGATACACATTTATTTTGGTCCTTCATTTTTATCAAAACTTTTTTTGTTGTTAGGTCCCATTCAGTCAGTTCCAAATCATAGCATTCCCATCTGTGCAGAGTGGAACTACTCCAGAAATTTCAAAGCTGTGATCTTTTGGAAACAGATAGCACCAGTCCTATTTCCAAAATGCCTCAAGTTTGGTCCAAACCACCATCTTTATACTAGTAGTCAAGGGTTGAATATGCAAGGGAATTGATGATTAAAGACTATAAAGTTTATCAAAGGATTAATAATTGAGGAGACAAGGTTGAACCTAGGCCAATAACACAGTAAAGCTCTTGTTTGTACCCACTATACTATCTTTTCTTCAATGCATTTGGCCTTAGTTTTTTTCTCTAAAATTAAATGACTTGAAACTGAGACCTCTTGTAGTTCTTCACCACATCTAAGTTCACCTCTTAAGTGGGAAGGGCCAGCTCTAAGTTGCCTTTCCAAAGCTTTAGGGTACAAGAGAACCCTCCTGCCCATCAGACTTTACTCAGCAAATTTAGCCAAGAGCGTCTTTCCCTTCTCTCAGAAAGAAGGCACTAAAGACATTTACATAGCACCTTGACGCAGATGTTGGTGATATTGTAGGTGAAAAATCATATGTAGAATAGAGCTGAGAAGATTTACCTTTCATCTCTTGAAATCTCAAGGTCCTCAATAAAAAGTTAAGAATAAGTCGTAAAGGAAATGTTTAATGAGTGAGATTTGTGATTCATTTTCACTAAATGATGCCATTATCCTGTCACCCTAATGAGAAGGTTAATGGCATTTAAAATCCTGTGTTCTATGGATTGGAACTGAATTATAAATGAAATGCTATATTAATTTTTAAATATTAATCCTAATTTCTATGTGATAAAAATAGCACTACTATGTCTACTTTTTTTTCAATTAAAAAAAATCTGATCCCTATATATGCTATTACATATTTAAATCACATATTTATCTGGAGTTCGTTATTCTTCCTGGTGATTTGTGCATCTTAAAGCTTCATGGCCATGGATTGGTCAGTACCTAATAGCCTAAGAAAGGAAATCCAGCAGGATGATCCAAGAAGCACACTTGGCAACATTTGAAAGCTATGGTATGGTAAAAAAAGCTATATTTAACCAGGAGTTATTACGTTGCTTTCTCATTTTCAAATCTTGCATGTCCTCAGGAGACCTTGCCAAGGTCAAAAAGCACAAGGTGCTAACAAGGGGAAACCCCAGAGAAAGCCAAATCTGAAAATAGCATCTGGCTGTCTAGAAAATGGCAGCCTGCTGACTTGGCAACCCTGTAATTTTGTGGTGATCTCTGGAAGTCAATAGAGTCCTTGGATTGAAGGAGGCAGGGAAACAAAAGGAAAGGCAATGAAGCATGGAAGTGTTAAGATATAAATAAGACATAGCAGAAAGCAAAGACAGAAGTTGAATGAGATTTAAGGTAATAAAGAAGCATATGACTCTTTAATTAATCAAAAAGTAGAGCTTGGAAGCAACTTTTAGCATTCAAATTTTTAGGAATATATTTCAAAATCTTCTGGAGTTTGTCAAAAGCATCCACTGCTAAAATGTTCTAGATATTTATTTATTCTTTATCCAAAGATAAAAGAAGAAGGTGTTACAGCACTGGTCTGTGCACTGCTGTACAGAGGTAACTTGTGATTGCTGTGATGCTAAACACTGTGACACTGATGTGCCAAATGTGACAATGGTTATCCATTGTGGACAGTGTTTGGTGTAGCTTCCTGATTAAAACAAGCTTGGAAGCAGGAATGGCATCCACTTCCGAAATGGCTTGCCTCTGGAAATTCTATGAACATTGCTCAGATCTTTCATTCATAGGGTCACTATGAGTCATCTCTGACCTGATGGCACCTAACAACAATAGTAAGTATAAAAGACATGTATGTTGCTTTAAATTCTTCAGAGTGACATATTAGTGGTTTATATTTGGATATTAAACATAAAGAGATAATTATTTGAGTTGTTTGAGAAGAAAAGTACAATGAAAGTAATCTCAATTCTTGATTCGTTTATTTGAATGTAAAATAGACTTATATTTTAGGAAGTTCAACTGGGTAGAGATTAACTTAACCACCAGAATATTTTTTGTTATCTTGAAGAAATAATCATATAATTCTATCACTTCTCTTGACTTGATTTCTCTGTAATTTTTTTCTGCATTTTAATGAACAATAAAAATGGAACTATAGAATTTATCCTATCACCAGATAGGATGTAAATAGCGGTGAAGTCTTTTATCCAATATTTCCAAATGATTATAATGTACATCTTTTTTCAATGGTTTAAAAGGCATGTTGTTGTTGCCATTATGTTCCATTGAGAACAATTCATAGCAGCCCTAATAACCCAGATGGGAACCCTATCCAATCCTGTGAAATCTTCATCATCTCTGACACACTCGACCCCATTGCTACAAGATGAAATAGTAAAGTCACTTTAAGATAAATGCAAGATAAATAGTAAAGGCACTTTACTATTTGGTTAAAAGCAGGGAAACTAATTGTTTGTCAGGTATTCTTAATATATAACATATTGCTTTTGAAAAAATAATCTGAAAGCTCATTCATGATTATTTTTTTTGTCCTCTTTTTTAATTGTAGCAGAAAATGGCCCTCGTCTACTTGTGGAAGCAGAACAAGCCAAAGTGTTCTCACACAGAGGTGGCAATGTCACACTGCCATGTAAATTTTATCGAGATCCCAGAGCATTTGGCTCAGGAACCCACAGAATCCGAATTAAGTGGACCAAGCTAACTTCAGATTACCTCAAGGAAGTGGATGTGTTTGTTTCCATGGGATACCATAAGAAAGCCTATGGATGCTATCAGGGTAGAGTGTTTTTGACGGAAGGCAGTGACAACGATGCTTCGCTCATAATCACAGACCTGACGCTGGAGGATTATGGGAGATATAAGTGTGAAGTGATTGAAGGATTAGAAGATAATGCTGCTGTGGTATCATTAGAGTTACAAGGTAGGTATCTATAAATCATGTTAAACTTAGGAAAGAAATGAAGCATTACTTACATTTATACTTATCATGTCTAGTGGTTACCATAATGATGATGTGAGAAGCCTAAAGTCCATACATAGCACACTTTTCTAGTCTTTGGTACTTTGCAATCTGTCTATGATTCCAGCTTTCATATTTGAAATGTACACGCAATAGTTATGTAAACAGCAAGCTGTTTTCAGCAGGCAAAAGCGTATAGTGGGACTGAATGAAAAAGGTTCAAGATTTGTTTTATGATATTCAGAATCTGAATCTCATTGCATGGTTATTGAGGAGCTCAGATTGAGTTATTTCTGTGTTATCTTTAATGTTATGTTTCTAAAACTACCTTTTTCAAAATAATGGCAAGTTTTTAAAAATCTGCTAACTAAAAAAACATGTAATTATTTTTTAATAAGGTGGTCATGGAAATCTAATTTAATTGAAAAGTAACCTTCAGATTTAGTTAAATTTTTTAAAAGAAATATTTTCAAATGATTCAGAGCCTCTTGGACTTTGAACACCACATAGTAAAGGTAATTTAGGAAGAATATTTATTCTTAAATGGACAGAACTACTCAATAAAAAGTACCCACACAGCCATGCCTTCCATCTGCCCAGTGTCCACACTCTGTGCCCCACCATCAGGAAAATCTCTGTTAGTTTCTCCCATGTCTTAAATAATATTATTTTCATTAATTTGAATATTTCTTTTCACTGGTATTTGAATTTTCTTTTTTTCCTTTGTATGTATCTATGTCTTTAGGTATGTGTTTGCTAGAAGCTCTTTGGACATGTTAGGACAGATTTGTGGTTGTTTGAAAAACATCTGTTGGGTTTATTAGCACATCCCCTGAAGATAGGGCCTCCTGAATCCCATAGGATTCCACAGCATGTCGGGAGACTTGCTTTATCTGTCTGAAGAATTGTACAGTATTTGTACAGTATTATGAACTATGTCGTCATGGCCTGTCCATGTCTCAGTGTAATCTTTGGTTCCTGACTCCATTCCACCAATAGTCTTGGTTTATTGAGTCATATTCTTTTCCATATATACTGGTATTATGCAAGATGGAGAAGGTACCTGGCATAGAGAAAACAGTCAATCATAACATACTAATTGAGAGATAATTTCCTTTTCCAAGGAGACATGAGCAATGAAATAGCTCATAGTGTCAGGAGGCTTTGGCAAGATGCAATTCCCCAATGTAAGTCTTACCAGGTTGGAAGTTTATTTACCCTTTCTGTACCTTAGTTTCCCCATTTATTTAATAAAAGGTTAAATTGTATTATGTAAGTTACTTTATCTTCTAAATATATATTTATAAATCACAGTATTGCCTAAACAAATAATTCATACATCATAATTACTGTTTCTAATTACTTTAAATGAAATTATATTACTTGGAAAATAATCATGCACCTTTCTTTCTCATCCATAGAAATGTGGCTTTTCTTATTTGTAATTGTTACATGAAAATATCATTCACTCCACAATCCAGCTGTCAGTATTGCAAACTTTTTACATGTGGAGGATTTCAGCAATTATAATGTTACATTTTGAAACTATAACTAGCCAGAAGAAAAATAAACATATAAATTAAATATTGGCAATAGAGAACACAATGAAACTTTGAGCAATGCAAAGACTTTGATCTTGAGTTATCTGGAATATGTTGTTTCTAGCATCATCAGAAGATGCTAGTCTTGAGAGAGAGAGAGGGACATCATTCTGGGAAAGGCAGAGGATCTGTGAAACAGTGGAAGACTTGAAACAGTGGGACTAATGCAGTGATTACCACATGCAGTGGCAACCTTGACCATGACAGAGCTAGTGAGAACAGCACAGGACCCGGCAAGTTTCAGATCGGTTCCTCTTAGGGTCGCTATGAGTCATAGCTTGAAAGCATTTAATAACAATAACATCTTCTAACAATAAACGTTTTTCAAGTACATCTTAAGTAAATAAAATAATCAGTTGACCATTTGTTCTTGTGATTTTAAATTATTGCATTTCTAAAAATAGAAACTGATTGTAAAAAATTATCTTAAACTTGAAAGGAATGCAAACAAAATGGCATTATAATGGACGATTTGGAACTAGATCAGCCATAGTTCAGTAACATCTAATGACTAATCAAAGACAGATTTATTAAAGAAAACATTTTCCTAATCCTCATGGAAGCCCATAAAATACACAAAAATGGTGAATGCAAATATGAAATAGTTTCCACATCCTAAAAATTCCTCTCAGTTGCAATATCCTCCAGTTAGCCTTCTCAAACCACTTGGGAAATGGATTGCAAACCAAAAGGGAGTCTGACTTTCTCCAGTGTGAGCCACTTGAAATTTCCTCCCACTGAGCTTTATCTACTAATTAAATCTTTAGTTGTTGTTGTTGTTGTTGTTGTTATGTGCCATCGAGTCGCCTGCGACTCATAGTGACCCTGTGTACAACAACAGCCCTAAACCCTGCTCTGTCCTGTGCTAATCATGCCGCCTCCAACACACCCACCCCATTACCCCAGTCACTGGATCAATCCACTTCATAGAGGGTCTTCCCCTCCTGCATTGCCCCTCCACCTTCCCAAGCATGATGTACCTCTCCAAGGACATCTCCCTCCTTGCAACATGTCCAAAGTATGTAAGACAAAGCCTCAGAATCCTTGCCTCCAAGGAGTAGCTTGGTTTAACTCTCTCCAGGATGAATCTGTTTTCTTAGCAGTCCATGGTACATTCAGTACTTTTCTCCAGCACCACAGCTCAAAGGCATCAGTTTTTCTTCTATCCTCCCTAGTCATTGTCCAATTCTCTGATGCATAACAAGTGACTGCAAAGACTATTTAAGGTGTATCAGGCACACCTTAGTCTCCAGAGTGACACCATCGCTCTCCAGTACTTTGGAGAGCTCCCTAACAGCAGACATTCCCATCACAATATGTCTTTTAATTTCCTGGCTGCTGTTGCCAAGAGTGTTGACTGTGAAGCAAAGCAAACTAAAGTTGTGAACAATCTCAATCTCTTCACCATTCCTCCTGATGCTGCTAATTGGTCCAGTGGTAGATAAGTTAAATATTTTCTTTTTAATAAGAATGATTGAGTTTGAGAAGAAGGACAGGAGATATGAGAGTAGCTCCATCTCACTGTTATCTGAATTCTTAGCTGAACTAAGAGCCGTACCTCTTAGAAGCATTTCCAGTTTTTCCTTTTGTTTCACCACAGCAGAGTCAGTGGCAACCCAGTCTTTTCCTTTGTTCCCCCCTCTGGCTCTGATTCAGCTTACAGATCCCTCAGCCAAGAACCTGAGAAGGAAGGATGGTATCAGAAAGCTTTCCTGAGTCACTGCCAACAGTGGAAGCGAGGGTGCCAGCTGGACTGCCCCAGAAGGACAACTGTGTCCTACAGAGGCTGTTAGTGGACAAAACTTGATTTAATGCTATTGATATTTCTACATGAAGAGTCTTCCAACACAACTTATAAAAGAAAACGTTTGACTGGTAGTGCAGTTGGGGAATTGTGCATTCACCTTGAGCAGCATCTTCAGTCTCTTAAAATAACACACATGATATTTCACCAAATTACTGCATCAGTGGGACCATTTTTAGCAGTCTACTTGTCACAAAACACTAATTATTTCTAATTCTATTCAAGAAATCCCTGGAAAGTCATTGAATAATCCCTCTACAAGGAATTGTGTTTTAGCAGCTGTGAAAAAGGAAACCAGCAAATGATATAACTGATTTCTTATAAGATAATTTTCAAAAAATATGCAGAAGGCTCATGAGTTTAAATTAACTTTCTAGAAAAAAAAAATCTCAGGGTGACCTCACTAGATTTATTTAGCAAACATGATGTGTTCTTCCTCTGAAGATTATTCCTTCCTGATGGCAGTTCCAATATTCTGTTGCATTCCATCACAGATTTTTCTTCAACTAATTTCGAGGGCAGGTTGACATACCTTCATTCCTACTCTTTGCTATTACTACTATCCTACTCTTTGTGGATAGCAACAAATTGTGATGAACATTGAGAATCCCAGAACATTTAATTGTGCTCATGGGAAACTAATATCTAGACTGAGAAGCTGTTGTCCAAACAGAGCAAGGAAACACTGCATGGCCAAAATTAAAAAAGGAGTGTAAGAGGGATGTATCCTTTCCCCTTACCTTTTCAATCTATATGCTGAAGACATTATTTGAGAGGCTAGACTTTATACATAAGAATGTAACATCAGGATTGGAGAAAGACTTATCAGTAACCTACATTACACAGATGGAAACTTTGTTCGCTGAAACTGAGGAGGACTTGAAGCGTATACTGCAGAGGTCAAGGACTGAAGCCTTCCATATGAATTGTATCTCAACATCAGGAAAACAAAAATTCTCACCACTGGGCCAATAGCAACATCATTGAAAAGCATCATTTTTTATCTTGCTCAGATTTACAAGTCAATATTGGCACCAGTAGTCAGGAAATTAAAACAAGTTGCATCGAGAAAATTGTCAAGGGCCTCTCCAGAGTGCGAAAGAGTAACAGTGTCAATCTAAAGACTAAGGTGTGCCTAATCCAAGCCATGGTATTCTCAATTGCTATCTTTCTATCTGAAAGCTGGACTAAGGATGACAGAAGAAGAGGCAATGTCTTTGAGTTGCAGTGCTGGAGAATAGTATCGTACATACCATGGGCTGCCAAAAGAACAAACAGGTCTGTCCTGGAGAGGTTAAAACTAAGTTGCTCTGTGGTGGCAAGGATTTGGAAATTTCATGTCATATACTTTAGGCTTGTTGTTAGGAAGGGCCAGTCCTTTGAGAAGGACAATATACTTGGAAAGTTCGTGCACAGGAGAGGAAGACCACCGATGAAATGGATTAATACAGTATCTGTGACATTGGGGTCAGCTTTGTTGGAGAGAGTAAGATTGGCCCAGGATAGGGCAAGGTTCAGAGCTGTTATTCATGGAGTCCCTATGAGTCATAATCAACATGACAGCACATACAACAACATGGAGAATGCTGTGGAACAACTCCCTTGATTATTTGACTAAAAGGGTTAAAATACTGAATATATTTGCAACTTATATTCATTGCTGTCAAGTTGGAACTTACCAATAGCTGATCCTCCAGTGGGTTTTCAGAAGCTATAAATTGCCTGGGGGGAGATGGTAGTCCATCTTTCTCCCACAGAGAAGCTGGTGGATTCAAAATTACTGCCTTTGGGTTGACAGTGCAACTCCATACGCACTTTCAGATCTGACCATCCACAAAGTTTCCAGAGGCCATAAATTGTATGAAAGCAGGACATCTAAAAGCTAACCACATGTAAAATATTTTTAGGATTTTTCTTCATTTTGAAATGAAAGTTATGGGCTTTAATATCAAAATGACTTTGACAAGAGCTTGAGTCAACAAATCATAAATGAAAACACTGTATCTCAGTGTTATATTAATTTATACAGAAAACAAAATATCTTAAGGTTTTTTAAAAACCATTTTATCTCTTCAAACAAAATCAACTACAATGCTACTCTGTCTAGTATTAATAAGGATATTTTCCCATTCAAATGTCAAACTAACATCTTTCACTATTAATCAATGATGATGTATTGTTATTTATAATAACAATTTTTTCAAGTTCCACTTCAGTTAGCATTAGAAAGCTTGTTGTTGTTGTTGTTGTTGTTGTCGTTATTGTTGTTGTTATGTACCATCATGTCAGAACCGACTCAAGCTGACCCTTCAGTAGGTTTTCAGAGGCTATACATCAGACAAGAGGAGATTGTCCATCTCTCTTCTGTGAAGCCACTAATGGTTTCTAACTACATGCCTTTGGGTTGGCAGCGTAACTCCTTACCACTTTAAATACTATGTAAGGGAAATTAATAGAAATGTTTAAGGTACAAGATCAACATAAGCTGAATTCATCTATACTAAGCAAACTGAACCTTCTTCAGCTTCAGCTTGAACTTGCATATGAGTAGTTGATGGTCTGTTCTACAGTCAGCACCTGGGTGAGTTTTCACAGCTGATACCGAGGTCCTATAGTGATTCTTCACAAAGATGTAGTTGATGTTATTCCGCATATCATCAAGTGAAATCCATGTGTATTTCTCTTTCTTATAATAAGTATTTGCAATGAATAGGTCATTGACTATGCAGAATTGTATCATTCTGTCTTCAGCATCATTTCTGCCACCAAGTCCATGTCTTCCAACTACTGATACTTCTTTCCTGTTTCCAACTTTTGCACTCCAGTCATCCATTATTATTAATGTATGTTTTATCTATTTCCAACTGCAGAAGTTGATAGAGGTCTTTTATTTCCACCTCTTTAGCTCTAGTTGTTGGTGCATATATTTTAATGATAGTTGTATTCACTGGACTTCCTTGTATGTGTATGGATATCATCCTGTCTCTCATAACATTGTATTTAAAAATGGATCTAGAATTACTTTTTTAACTATAAAAATAACCCCATGTTCCCTCACCTCATCTTTAGCATAATGGATCATATAATTGTCTGATTAAAAATGCCTCATGCCAATCCATCTCATTTTGCTAATACCTAATGTGTCAATATTTATGCATGCCATTTCTTTAACTGTGTTCAGTTTTTCTACATTCATGCTTCTCACACTCCACGTTCTAATCACTAGTGTCAGCTTACAACTGTTCCTCCTCCTTTGTGTTTCCATATTTGAGGGCACAGCCTCAGTTGCCATATCGGCTAGTCTACTGTACTGAAGGCAGAAGTATTAAAGAGTCCAGCTATACTACTCTTAAGCATGTATCCCAGAGAATTAAGAGCTGTGATATAAGTAGACACTTGAGCATTCATGTTACTTATAGCATTATTCACAATAGCTAAAAAGGGAAACAAACTGTCTACTGATGAATAAGCAAATAAAGAAACAATGATCCATACATACAGCAGAATACTGTACAAAGCTAAAGAATAATAATGACTTTGTTAAACATTTCACTACGTAGATGAATCTAGAGTACAATGTGCTGAGTATAACAAGTCAATTGCATACTATATATACACTGTTTTACAGATCTGCAAAAAAAGTGCATCTCCAAAAATAAACACTCCTTAATAGTAACTGTGGGTGTCCAAGGCAGGCTGAAAGAATAACTAACTAAGCTATCCCAAATGCTAATTTTGATGAAGGAAAAGGCAATACATAATATTTACAATAGCACAATGTAAGCAAGGAAGCCACTGAGATATATGCAAGATGGCATAATCAATAGAGAGTGGTCCTGCCAACCTCAAAGCTGTACATCTTTGGTGGTTCACATTCACTCCTCTAGAGCTCCTTTGCTCTTATAGAGAAGGATAAGCAAACTTATCCTGTATGATTTACAGCATTAAAAACACTCTGAAGGGTCAGCTCTGAGTTGGTTCCAACTCAAAGGCAATGAGTTTGCATTTTTTGTTAACACTATGGTAAAGATTATTACAAATACAGTCTTATAACAACAACAATACTGCACAATAATTTATGAGTCTATGTTGTTAGTTCCTTGGTCATTGTCCAACTCTCTGATGCATAACAGGTGATTGCGAAGACCATGGCCTGTTTCAGATGCACCTTAGTCTCCAAAGAGATACCATTGCTCTTCAGCACTTTGGAGAGGTCCCTAACAGCAGACTTTCCCATGGCAATGCACCTTTTAATTTCCTGGCTGCTGGTGCTAAGACTGTTAACTATGGAGCCCAGAGAGTTGGACAATGACCAAGGAGGATAGAAGGAGATTTGATGCCTTTGAGCTGTGGTGCTGGAGAAGAGTATTGAGAATACCATGGACTGCTAGGAAAACAAGGGTTAAACCGGGTGGGTCCCTGGAGGCAAGGATTCTGAGGCTCCGTCTAACATACTTTGGACATGTTGTGAGGAGAGACCGGTCCTTAGAGAGGGACATCATGCTTGGGAGGGTGGAGGGACAGCGCAGGAGAGGAAGGCCCTCTATGAGGTGGATTGATTCAGTGATTGGGATAATTGGGATGGGAGTGTCAGAGACAGTGCGATTGGCATAGGACAGAGCGGAGTTTAGGGCTGTTGTACATAGGGTCACTATGAGTTGCAGGCGACTTGACAGCACCTAACAACTAACAACAACATGTTGTTAGTTGTTAGGTGCTGTCTAGTCGTAGCATTTTTGGAGGCAAGCCATTTCGGAAGTGGATGCCACTCCTGCTTCCAAGCTTGTTTTAATTGAGAAGCTCCACCAAACACTGTCCACCATGGGTAACCATTCTCACATTTGGTACATCAGTGTCACAGTGTTTAGCATCACAGCAACCACTAGTTACCTCTGTACAGCAAATGGACAGACCAGTGCTATGCTGCCTAGAAGAATGTTTCACAAAAAAACCCAATTTGAACCAGGCCTGAGGGCTGCAGATTAAAGTCACCCACCTTGGGCTTGGTAGCATAACTTTGTGTCCACTAGGCCAACATAGCTCTGTGTTGTCATTGTTATTGTTGTTAGGTGCCATCAAGTCGTAGACGACTCATAGTGACCCTATGAATAAAAGACCAGAGCACTGTTCATAGAGTTTATGGAGGCAAGCCATTTCAGAAGTGGATGCCACTCCTGCTTCCAAGCTTGTTTTAATCGGGAAGCTCCACCAAACACTGTCCACCATGAGTAATCATTATCACATTTGGCACATCAGTGTCACAGTGTTTAGCATCACAGCAACCACTAGGTACCTCTGTATAGCAATGCACAGACCAGTGCTATACCACCTAGAAGAATGTTTCAAAAAAAAAAGAAAAGAGAAAACAAAAACCCCAAAGAACAATTTGAACCAGGCCTGAGGGCTACAGATTAAAATCACATATAGAACAATATATATGTTAAAAAGGTAAAGGAGGTCATAAGAAAGTATATCTGTGGTTATATATCACTACGGTTGTGGATATCTCTACATATATATTTATAAACGCTGCATATATTTATAATATACATAGTGGGCACAGTTATAAAGACTGCTTAAACAGTGAGACTAAACTACTGGATTTAAAGATACAGGATCACAGTTTCAGGGAGCAATCAGACCAATCAACAAAACACAGTTCATGAATAGAATGTTCATCCTACTATAGTGTCTAGGGTCTTAAAAGCAAGCAAACAATGATCTAAGAAGCAACCGTTTAAAAAAATAGCATCCTTAAAGAGTGTGTTCTTTAGAATACCAACGGAGTAACATTTGCTCAAAATCATAGATAAGAAGACAAAGAGGGACAGGGAACAAGAGAAATGGAAACAGGTAAACCGGAAAAGGTAACAGAGAAAGCACTAATACATTATGAGAACTTCAATCAGTATCTCATAATAATTTGTGTGTGAATTAATTGTAAGCCAAAATTTGTAAATTTTCAGTTAAAGTATAATAAATGTTAAAAATAATAATTGCAGATATAGAAGATAATGAAAAAGGACATTGTGAATTTTGATAAATACCTTCTCCTCAAGCCCTATTTCTACCTCCCCTTAACATTCTCAATATGCGCGATTAGTCTTCTCCCGTGTGAATGTGCTCAGGCCTGTCTATTCTCTACATATTGACTAGCTCATTATCTGTCACTTCACATTTACAAACATAATTTTTTTTAAAAATCAACGATCCAACTACTTTGCACATTATTTATGTCTGACAGTACTGAAAACTGAAGTGAGAATGACATTGACCGTGATGGTTAGTTATGTGTCAGTTTGACTGGGCAATGGTTTAACCATCTAATCATGTCACTTGACAGTTACACAGCGGTGAAATCGGTCCAGTAAGGAGAAAAGTGGCAATTATGTACTGAAGTAATTTGGCAGTTGTGTAATGATGTAATTTGACATTTATGTAGTTGTCTTCATTTTGTGATCTGATCGCATCCTCTATTTCCTCATAATAACAATTTAAATTTTTTGGCATAAAAAATAATGGTTTTTTGGTACATAACCATGTCAATAATGAGAAGTTGAGTGTGATGTGTAAACAGATTAGTAAGCATTTAGCATAGGGTAAGTTCTCAGGGAGGGCTATTTGAAAGCTATAACCAGCAGATAAGTCATAGAATTGTAAAGAATTTTAAGCTTGAGCTGAATTGTTGAAAAAGAAAAATTCCTGAAGTTACCAAACCAAATAGGCAGCTGTGAGATGCTGAGAGAAAAGAGACTGTGTGAGGGGGGAAGAGTCCTGGGTCACAATGAGAAGTCACTGAAAATTAACTGTTTCATATTTATATATTTAAAAAGATATATTAATGTATCTTTTTTATTATTATTATCCCATTACGATTTGTTTGTAGCTGTTACTTTACTGCGTTTCATAACTTCTGACCTTCTTCTTTGAACAGGTGTGGTGTTCCCTTACTTTCCTCGACTGGGGCGCTACAATCTCAATTTTCATGAGGCCCGGCAGGCTTGTATGGACCAGGATGCTGTGATTGCTTCCTTTGACCAGCTGTACAATGCGTGGCGGGGCGGGCTAGATTGGTGCAATGCTGGTTGGCTCAGCGACGGATCTGTGCAATATCCCATCACAAAACCCAGAGAGCCTTGTGGGGGGCAGAACACAGTGCCTGGCGTCAGGAACTACGGGTTTTGGGATAAAGATAAAAGCAGATATGATGTTTTCTGTTTTACATCCAACTTCTATGGTAAGATTCATTTCATTGCCTTTCTTTCCTATCTCAGAACACTACATTTGCTTTTAATCTTATTTACTTAAAAGGGCTTAGTAGTTTTAAAATATTGTTCTCATTTGATGAAACAGTAAAATGTTCCCTTACATCCTAAAATTTTTAAATATTCACATAATTCAAGGGATAAATGTGCAGTTTTACTATGCCTAGGTTTTATTACATCTCATTTTTATGGAATAGCTTAAGCCATCATTTTGTATGGGGGTCGGTCTCATTTTGCCAAAAAATGATGCTGTCGCTGTGGGCACTCCTTGGGAATGAGTTTCTCAGTATGGGACGCGGGCTGTGTCCCTATCACTCACATTCTCCTCTAAAGACAGCATCAGAATGGCTCACAGATCATTGGCAAAACTCAGGATAAAGAGGAAACCTAGAAGAAAAATGAAAGTAGAAATAACACTGAGCAAGTCGTGCTTAAAGTAGGAAGAAAGGGCAGTCTGCGATTCACTAAGTCAAACCAGAAGCAAAGAGTTAGGTTGGATGAGTGTTGACAACTGATTCGTCTTAGTCCACACAACTCCCAACCTTCCTCTTGCCTCACTTAAAATCAGCTACATGACCTGTTTACATAGCAAAATGAAAATACATAAACCTTTTAAAAAAATTGAACATTTTAACATGGTGGTAGCAGGGCATTAAACCACAAGCAGAACCATTTAAGCAAAAGAAACTTGTGCAATTGCACAAGATGCTTCTCCATGTAACCAGCCAGGTCTTGTGATGTAGGAAAATAAACCTGCTGTTGTCATGTTGTTTTTGTGTACCATCAAATCAGAATCAACCCATAGCTATCCCTCTAGTGGGTTTTCAGAGGCAGTTAATCAATCACACAGGTGGAAATTGGCCACCTTCCTCATGCAGAGCAATTGCTGGATTTGAACTACATGCTTTTGGGGTTGCAGTACGCTTTCTTACCACTAATCCACTGGAGCCCCCATCTAAAACTGACCAAATATACTACTACTGACTTAATTCCAACTCCTCATAACCCTCCATCAGAGGTTTCCAAAGCTAGAAATCTTTACAGGAGAATACTACCTTTCTTTCTGTCTCAGATTGGCTAGTAGATCTGAACTGCTAACTTTTTAGTTACTAGGGTAACACTAAGCCACTAGAGCTTCTTATTGTGACCCTATGTGAAACCCCAAGTCTATCATGTGCCTTGCCATTTCTGACTCATTATGACCTTCCATCCAATTTGTTGTTATTCTTGTTGTTATGTACCATCAGTCAAAACAGACTCACAGCTGAAACACTGCAGTGGGTTTTTAGAAGCAATTAGTCACACAGGAGGAGACTGCCCATCCTTCTCCTGTGGAGCAGCTAGTGGATTCGAACTGCATGCCTCTAGAATGGCAGCACAACTTCTTATCGCTAGGCTGTATGAGGCTATAAATCTTACAAAAGGAGACTGCACATCATCCTGTCACAAAGGTGCTGGTGGATTCCAGCTGCCAACCTTAGAGCTAGCAACTGGCTGTGGTGCCAGGGTCCTAGAGTGACCCTGTAACCAAGTGAACCTTTACCAAACCTAAATGCCACATCTTTTTCCCAGTGGAACTGCCGGTGAGTTTCAGAAATTCACCATTTCTGATTTGTAGCTGAATGCTTAATCACCGTACCACAAGTCTCCTTTTAGGAAAAATAACAAATTGTACACTAAAGGTCAGGAAATATATTTTCCTGAGATGCGCAGCAGCGTAAATTTTCTTTTTTAACTTTGCAAGCCATAAAGCCTATTCCCCAGCTACCATTGTAAGGTAAAAGCAGGCACATTTTTGTTATGTGCCATCAGTCAGAAATGACTCCTAGCTGACCCTTCAGCAGATTTTTCAGAGGCTCTAAATTGCAAAGGAGTTTGCCCATCTTTCTCCCACAGAATAGCTGGTGGATTTGAAACGCAGCCATAACTAATGGATAAATGAAAGAGCAAGAATATATTTCAGTACAGTTTTGTTTGTGGACTGGTAAGAGGCTAGATATGACTTGTGCACCATAGTTTGCTGATGGGTGATATTACTGACAAAACCAACCTTCCAGCTAATTTTTGAAAGACCACTTCCCTTTCTTCAAATCTCAGTATCTCAATCTAGACAAAGCTGGCAAACATTCATTTATATTGCAATAATCTGTGAGGAGCTGTGGTGGCTAGTCCTGAGCGAGTTTCACTGCATCTATATTTAATGTGGAGCTCCGAGATTTTATACTGCAATATGAAATCTGATGGCAGTCTGTCTTCTGCCTGAAACTAAGAGGCAAGAGAAAATCTTCATTCTGTGTGTGTCATATTTTACAGATGTGAAGCATCTCAGTAATTAACTTTATTCAGTAAGGGATTGAAACAAACTAGCTTTTTCTTCTGAAGTCAAGAAAATGGTTAGGCATCAGGGAGCAAAGCAGATGGAAGTTGAGAAAAAGAAATCCACCCTCCTTGCTAGTGGATGAGCAGACCGCGTTCATATTCAGAGTGTGTTTTCTTTATGGGGAATGCCTTCCTGGTTTTTTGTTATTGTTGTTTTAAGTTTTGTCTTTTTTTGCATTTTCAGACTGTAGTCTTTGAATGAACATAATGTTTTATTGATACCTGTAATGAAAAAGACTTGAGAGTATTTGATTTTTTTTTCCTTTTTTTAAAAAATGGACTTTTCTGTCAGGAATCCCTTTTGATCTTTTCAGATTCAAATTATGCCTCTCCAGAAACTTGTGCTGGGGTTCAGCCTTGTTACAGCTAGAATTTAAATAGCTCTTGTTTTTTTTACATGGGAAGTCTGTCTTCTCTAGTGCTACAGAATGGCTCTTTTAGTCACTAATTAGCTAACAGAAACTGCATCTGTCATTTCCCTTTTCACTTGAAAGCTATAAAAGGGCATGCCTGAACACATTAAGGAGAAAAGGGGGACGTGGGGGGAGAAAGTACTTTAACAGCGAGCAACCTAGGGCTACTATATTTAATTGACAACCCTATGTTCCAAAAACTTCACAGACGTAGCTCTGTGTTCCCCCCTCTCCATTGAGAAGCCCTTCCTTCCTCTGCGCTTCTCATCTCTGTGTGACTCCAGCACAGACAGGCGCATTGATGCTCTCTCCTTCTCACCATAGGCCGTTTTTACTACCTGATCCACCCCACCAAGCTGACCTATGACGAAGCGGTGCAAGCTTGTCTCAAGGATGGTGCTCAGATTGCCAAAGTGGGCCAGATATTCGCTGCCTGGAAACTGCTTGGCTACGACCGCTGCGACGCGGGCTGGCTGGCGGACGGCAGCGTCCGCTACCCCATCTCCAGGCCCAGAAGGCGCTGCAGTCCCACCGAGGCGGCCGTGCGCTTCGTGGGCTTTCCAGATAAAAAGCATAAGCTGTACGGTGTCTACTGTTTCCGAGCATACAACTGAGCGTGCCTCCAGAGCGCATCAAAGGCAGAGAAGCATGTGAAAGGTTTTTCGTTTGTTTGTTTTCAAGATGAACTCATGCAAGTTACCAAAACTGTGATAACCCTTTTTTTACTTACTGTAAAGAATCATTTTCATACAGATCAATTCGTTAATTTGTTTTTTTGTAAAGCTATCATTCAATATATATTATAAATTAATATAATTTTAAAGGAAGCGCTATGTCAGGAGGCTGTAGAGCCCAGCTGTTTAGGCTACATCTCCACCAAGTATTTTTTCTGTGACTGGGGCATGCAATAGCTTGAGGGTGCTAGAGTTAGAATTATGGAAAGTAAAGCTACTCACAGCAGCAGCTTCCACAAGCACAAATTTTACACATTTGTACAATTTTGAAGTGCACTATTACACACAAATTAGAGGAAACAGATTTCAAACATAGGCTTCTTTTCATAAACGAAGATTCTGAGAGGTTGCTCAAAACTCAGTTTCAAAGGGAACAATATACACAACTTTCTAAAACTTACTATTTCCAGTCTCCAACAGACTCTTTAGAATCCTGCCTTTGTGACCAAAAAGACAAAGTAAAATTTCATAATGGACTCCAACGTATAGTAATAAGCACATTTAAAACTCCTTAATAAGCCCATTTGTATGAAGTACAAGTTAATTAACTTAAATAAGCAAATAATATTTAACCTATGAGAGAATCTTACCTTCTAATAAAATGACACGTCTGAAAAGAATTATCTTTTGAGTAGCTTTACTGAGTTATATTTAAAATTTTAAGGGCCGTTTGCTAAGCAGCATTTAGCATCTACTCAGGGCAGTTCTATAGATAAACTGCTGGACAGAAAAATTGTAAAATTTAGCAGCTTGATTTTATGTTAGCTTATGAAATGTTAGCAACCTATAAAAATAACTTTAAACTATTTAATATTTCTTTGTTATTTACATTGCATAGAAGATAAACCATTAGAGGGATGAATAATTACAAACTTGCATAGCCAAGAAATAAAGACCCAATTTCAAACACATATTATTCCTATTTGTATACACACACACACTATAAAGCCCTACTGGTGCTTATGTGTAGGGGGGGGAAGTTAACACTATACTTTTAAACTTTGCCAAGTTAGAAAATGCTCTGTGGTGGCACTTTCCTTGCTGGTCTGCATTCAGCATAAATGAAATGTTGAACTGTCATCAAAGAGTTTACTCTAAAGCCTTCAGGGCTGTGAAGGAAAAAGTAAGTCCAGCTTCAAAGAAACAAAGTTCCACATTAGCAACTCCAGTCTTTTACAAAGCTGTTTTCTTACGGGATTTTTTTTCCTTCTTTTGACTGTTGAGACCCCACAGGGACCAATATTTGTATTCAAATTACAACTCATGGGTTTCCCATTGTTTCAAAATAAGTTCTAATAAATGGAATTTAGCACAATAATCAAAGTATGACATAGCTGGTATGATGTCATGAGTGATTTTTTAATGTAGATTTTTCTCCCATGAACATGAGTAAATAAATCTGTTTTCTGGATTGATTAGTTGCATCTAATTCTGTGTAATAATGCTAATAAATTTATTCTATAAATGTAGAGCTTTGTATGTGGGAAGTATCGAAAATTGGAAGTCCATGAAACTATAATGATGTTATATATTGTCTAGACAAAATATTGTAAATAAAAGTAGAGCATTACTTTCATCAAGAGCATATCTGGAAATTTGCAGATACTTTAATACTAAAATATGACAATGTATGCATGTATGTTTTTAAATTAGGATGCCTATGCAGATTGTACAAAATTAGAAAATCCAAAGAAATTGTCAGGTTTAATTCAAATACTGCTGGTGCAAATTAAGGAGCCCTGGATAGGCTAGGATCTGAAAAATATACTACTTTAAGAAGACATTATCTCTGAAATAGCAAGCCTAATGCCTCAAATATGGGGCCAGCTCCTTGAAGAAAGCCCATATTTGAAGAGTTATTATGTATTGTTACAAATATTTTCTTAGAAATACAAATTTCTATTGAAGTAGATGTATAATTTTCAGTTACTACTGCAGAACTCTACCTTTATAATGTTAAGCATAGTAACATTTCTTAACTTTTGAATACTTACTAGTATAAGAAATGGTGCTGTTCAAAATTTCTGGAACAACTGTTAGCTGATTAAAATCTATACCGATTGAACACCATTTCCCCCCCCCCCTTCATTCTTATAAAAACGAAAATCTTATCAGAATGAAAACTGCTGGGCAGAATTTTAACCTCTCGCTTCCCCTAAATTTAGGATCACAATCCCCATCTCTTTTGGACTCCTACTTAATTAAGAGATTTTTCCATGCTCTCATGTTACAGTTTTCCATCTGGTATTGCTTTCATATTTTATTCTCCCATGTGTCTCACTGAAAATGTCTGAAAGAGAAAGGTTTTCCTAAAATAATTGCAAAGTCAATACAGCACTGACTGATTTGGATATGCTCCTCAGACTTGGATTGTAAGAATAACAGAGGAATATGATAGGAGGTTGGGTTAGGAAATCTTGCTTTGATCGTTTTGTCCATAATTAACACTTGTGATCCAAATAAAGAAAAAATGTACCTAAAAAAATTCACTGAGATGCCTCCATTTGAAGACCCAAACGAATAAAACTAATCCACATAAAAGACAGTATAGGAATGAAAACAAATTAGTCACATTAACACTGGAAGCCATATTTCAATGACTGCTGCCATCTTTTATCACAGTAATTTTTAGTCAAATATGGTATTTGTAAACTCAAACTTTCTCTCATTGAAAGGGGGCTGGTACCTGTTAAAGTTCTAGTTATAAAAAAGATATAGCTGCTTATTATTTTAGCAAGTAGGACTACACTCAATGAAGATTCCAGTTTGGTTGCTGGCAGCCGTACTGGATTTCTTGCCTTCAGTGCTCCAAATAATATGATGGTCTCTTGGAGTAACTGACCATCAAGAAGGAGAGGATTGCAAAGGAATTACCTACCAATCCTCAGCAGAATGCATGGAGAATTGCATGGAGAAGATCAATGAGTAGGTGATATATTTTCATTGAGAAGTCATCTGCGTCATAGCTCACTACTGCCAGAGTAGTAATAATGTACAACAAAAGGGGTGGGGGAAAAATGCGAGTCAATAAGACATCCAATTAAAAGAAAATCAGTATTTGAAGGCATTTAATACATTCTAAGTATAAATCTGAAGAGAAAAACCAATCTGTACTAAAACAAAACAAAACAATGTTTTCTTTTTTTCTGTACGAGACAATGAACTGGTAAACAAATATTAAAAGTCAATTTTTTTTGTTGCTGCAGTATCTTTTGATTATTCTTAGTTGTAGAGTCTTAGCTATTATTCTTTCTGTCATGATCTATAAATGCATTATCTCCAGAAATGGCATTTATCCCGTCTTGTTCAGCTACATTTGAGATCAAGTTACAAACACATAACAGTCTTCATTATGTAGACATTATGCTGGGGGGTGGGGGAGTGGAGAGTTAGAGAAGGAAAGGAAACAACTAAAAAACATAGACTGACACATTGACTGTAACAATGTGGAACAATTCATGGATGTTGGAGATTATGAAGATGGCACAGGACAGGGTAATACTCTGTTTTGTTTTTTATAGGGTCACTATGGTCATTATCAACTTGAAAGGACATAACAACAAACAACAACGGTGTATCCTCAAAGTTAAAAAAGAGAAAACAAATCTAATTTTCACTAGGCAGCACTCTCCTAAAATCCATTGTAATTGTTCACTTTTTATACTTATGAAACATTGTTTGCTCACCAGATTAGCAACCCCAGAAATGCCTGGTGTCATTAATTAAATTAATATGCTTTTGATAGTTTGTGAAATCAATTCTGAGGTCTGAATTTTAAAAAGAAGAGTTATTATGTTCATAGTTAAGTCCATCTCTCTAGCACGTTATGCCCCAATGACAAGGAAGGTGTTTTCAGTCTTTCCATTCCCACCCTGAAATTTCAACATGGAAATGATTTCTGGAGTTTCTTGGCACACAGAAATGGGTTAGGTGAAAGAGTCTTTTCCTGGTGCAATGACTTGAATGGAAATACATCTGAATGAGTTTGAGTCATTGACATTCAAAATAGAAAGAATACTTTCAGGTTTCTCCAAGACTAGAACAAACTGAACAGTCTTGGAGAGGAAGTCTAAATATGAAAACAAAAACTTCTTCTTTCAGTGCTTAAGTTCTCACACAGATGAAGACTGCTTTACCTGAAATTTTCATCTATAACTGCAAAGTGGCCACACAAAACTCTCATGATACTAATTTCAAAATTATTTGTGAAGTTTGATAACATGCTTTAACATGCTTAAACAAAGACAAGTTAAACTGTTCAAGTATCAAATCCTTAGTTATCTACGAAGTGGTAAAATTAGTACTAAAACTATTTTTTTTAATTTACTAATTTATTGTTGCACATTTTCTTCCCTCCATTTCCTCCTCCCTACCCCAGTCAAATCTGCAATGTATCTCTTGTACCGGAGTGTTATCAAGCATATAATGTCTAATCACATATTCCTTTCAGACTCTTCTTTCCCTCATCTGTCCCAATACAGTGTTCATTATCTATGCACTCTCTTCCTACTTTCCCTCCAAGTCTCCATGTCAGTCCTATTTTATAACAGCAGTGTTATGCAATATTTGTCTTTTTATAATTGAAACATTTTACTCAGTAATGTCCTCCATTTTCACCCATGTAATGTAGTGTCTTATTAGTTCATTGTTTTTCAAGGCTGCATAATATTCCATTGTGTGGATGTACCATAGTTTTTCTATCCTTTTGTTTATTGATGGGCACTTGAGTTGCTCCCAGCTCTTTGCACTTGTGAATAACACAGCAATAAGTATGGGTATGTATCCATCCTTTTGAGTCATGGCTCTGGTTTCTTTATATTCCCAGTAGCAGAATTGCTGGATAAAATGGTATTTCTAATTCCAAGTTTTTGAGAAAGCACCAGATTGGCTTCCATAGTGGTTTTACCTTTTTTGCATTCCCACAAGCAGTGCATAAGAGTTTAAATCTGTCCACACTCTTGCCAGAATTTGTTGTTTGCTGCCCTGTTGAACTTTGCTATTTTTGCTGGGGTGAGATAGTACCTGATAGTTGTTTTGATTTGCATCTCTCTGATATCAAGGGATTTTGAACATTGCTGCATATGTGTATTTGCCATTTGAATGCCTTCTCTGGTGAAGTGTCAATTCATATCTTGTGCCAATTTGTGATTGGGTTGCTTACCTTTTTCTTGAGGTGAGAATGTTCTGTAAATTTTAGATATAAGATCCTTATCAGATAAGTCATTGACAAATATTTTATCCCAGTCTGTGAGTTCCCTTTTTAACCTCTTGAAGAAGTTTTTGGATGTGTATAGGTATTTGATTCTTAGAAGGTCCCATTCATCTATTTTAATCTCTCCTGTTGTTGTTAAGTGCCATCAAGTTGCAGGCGACTCATAGCCACCCTATGAAGGAGAGTCCTCAACGCTTGTGTGTCTTTCATCCCCTCTCCAGGTTCACAGAGTTTCCAGAGGCAACCTATTATGGAAGTGGATGCCACTCCTGCTTCCAAGCTTGTTTTAATAGGGGAGCACCAGCCCACACTGTTAGCATTGGGTAACCAACCATTAACACATTTGACACATCAGCATCACAGTGTTCAGCCTCACAGCAATCACAAGTTACCACTGTATGGCAAGTGGACATACCAGGGCTATACGACCTAGAGGAATGTTTGAACAAAAACAGTAAAAGACAGGCCCGAGGGCCGCGGATTAAAAGTCACCCACCTATGGCTTGGTAGCATCGCCTTCTGTCCACTGGGCCAAGGGATCTCTCTCTATGTTGATGTTATTGTTGTTAAGTTCCACTGAGTCACAGGCAACTCATAGCAACCCTATGAAGGAGAGTCCTCACCGCTTGTAACATAACTTGCCATACAGCTGTAATGTAATTGAATGTGTTAATGCAAACAGTGTGGGCAGGAGCTCCTCTATTAAAACAAGCTTGGAAGGAGGAGCGGCATCCACTTCGGTAATAACTTGCCTCTGGAAACCCTATGAACCTGGAGGAGGATGAAAGACACACAGGCGTTTAGGACTCTCCTTCATAGGGTCGTTATGAGTTCCCTTCAACTCGACAGCACTTAACAACAATTAACATCTCTGCTAGTAGTAAAATTTTCATTATGGTTGGAAGTCTATTCATGCAGTGAATCAGGGCTACTAGAGTTACTCCTAATTTTTTTTCTGCTGAATTTTATAGACTTCACTTTTACTCGAAGGTCTCTGATCAATCTTGAGTTGCTTTTTGTGTATGGTGTGAGGTGTGGATCTCACTTAACTTTTCTGCAGATGATTTTCCAATTTTGCTGGCACTGTCTGCTAAGGAAGATATCCTTTCTCCACTTAACTGATATTGTCTCCTCAAAAAATCAGTTGGCCATAGGTAGATGAACTGATTTCTGGGTTCCTAATTCTATTCCATTGATCTATGTGTCTGTCATTGTATCAGTATCATGCTGTCTTGAGCATGATGGCTGTGTAATAGGTTTTGAGATCAGGCAGTGAGATGCCTCCTACTTTGTTTCTGTTTTTCAATTGTGCTTTATTTGGGATCTCTTCTCATTCTAGATAAAATTGGAAATTGCCTTTTTCATCTCACTGAAGAATGGAATTAGTATCTGTATTGGGATTGCACTGAACTTGTAAATTGCCCTTGGTACATTTGTCATTTTTCACAATATTGAGTCTGGTGCTCTAGTGGCAAGAAACTGCACTGAAATCCCAAAGGCATGCAGTTCTAATTCACCAGCTGCTCTGCAGAAGGCTGGGCAATCTCCTCCTGTATAATTAACTGCCTCTGAAAACCCACTTAAGGGTCATCTATGAGTCAGTTTAGACTTTATGATACACAACCACAACATCCATGAGCATAGTATATCCCATTTCTCC